>NC_069659.1:354456749-354765707 GCF_027244095.1 Hemicordylus capensis
CCGAGAGGATGCTCTCCAGTATGTCTGAATGCAGATGGGAGAGCGGTGGGGGGGGGGGGGCACAGAACCATGGGTCAATTGGACCCATGGTTCCATGTTCCATGTGGCCATTGTTTGTGAAATGATGCAAATTATTAACAGACATTGTGGGGTCTCCCCCCCCCCCCCCGTTTGCAGGGAGGATCCATTTAATCTTGACAATGAGCCTGACCAATTCCCTTAATGTCATAGATCCTGTACTTAGAGATATGGTTTTGGAGAAGGTGAGACTTCATTATTACAATTTGTTGAAATTAGACAGGGGCTGATGGAATATCTTCTTTTGATAGAAACTAATTACTAGCATTCCAGGCATCAGCAGACCATCTTCAGGTCACGTCCATTACAAAAGCACCCCATTTAAGTAGCTAGCATCCCAATAAACCATTGAGGAAGCTAGAGTTTGAACTGGTCTTTGAAGGGAGCAGGTGAACATTGCAAGGCAGTTGGGAGGCAAAATGGATGTTTCCAAGGCAAGGGAGAAATTGTTCAAAGGAGAGGACTTGCTTTTTATGCAGCAGATTCTAGGTTCTAGAGCCCCTGGTGGCGCAGTGGTAAAACTGCTGCCCTGTAACTAGAAGGTTACAAGTTCGATCCTGACCAGGGGCTCAAGGTTGACTCATCCTTCCGAGGTCGGTAAAATGAGTACCCAGAATGTTGGGGGCAATATGCTAAATCATTGTAAACCGCTTAGAGAGCTCCGGCTATAAAGCGGTATATAAATGTAAGTGCTATTGCTATTGCTATTGCTATATTCAAGCCCTGCCCTGGAACCTCCAGGTTGGGCCAGAAAAGGCCCTTCCCTGCATGAAACCCTGGAGAGCGGCTGCTGGTCATTGGAGACAGGATTGTCTCCAAGTTTAATGGACCAATGGCTGGATTCTGTTCACAGCAAGTTCATATACAGATATTTCAATGTATTCTTTTTTTCCCTTTTGTTTCTTTCTTTTTTAGCCCAATGGCACCCTCAGTGCATCTATGCGACTCGTCCAGGAAGGCAAGGTGAAATATATGGAACTAGCTGAGCTGGGTGAAGAGCATCTGCATCTCCAGCCGGCCCACCCACCCGCAACTGCCTTCTTCCCCTACCCGGCCATCGCCTTTTTCTTTCTCCCTCTTGTTGCCAGAACCCCCACTGCTGCCATTTTCTCTCACACACACCCACTCATCCCGTGGCTATCCGGAAGCTCTCCGAACTCCCGCGAGAGCTGCCACACATGGGATTAGCGACGTGTACGTCTTAGAGAATTAAATATATAGATGATGACATCCAGACCAGTTAGACATGACTAAGGACCCATGAAATCAATGAGACAAGTTTTAATTTCAAAGGAATTCAGTCATGACTAACTTAATCTGGATGTTGACCGCTATTTATTTATTTAAAATATTTCTGGACAGCTTTTCTATTTCTTCAATTTATTTATTCAAAATATTTCTAGTCTGTTTTTCTAAAGACACATTTTTAGAACAGCTGGGGGCTGTTATTTTGGGTCTTTCATGTAACCGCAATGGCTGGCAGAAAATTTACCAACCGTGGGGCTTGTCATAGTTAAGTCAAGCTTTAGCTTATGTCTTATGTCATGTGGTGTGGTGAGGGAAGGCGTCTGGCTATGGCGGTGTGCCCGATACCAGGCTCATTGGTATGCTTAGCGGTTTGGGGTCATTTTCACCAGGTATGGAGGCTTGCATGTGTAAAACTGACTAAAAACAACAGCAAGTTTAGGATGAAAACGTGCAGTTTCTGGGGTATTTGTATATGCCTATCGGCATCTTCAGTGCTGTGCTTTAAAGTTTAAGCTACCTCTCTCTCTCTCTCTCTCTCTCTCTCTCTCTCTCTCTCTCTCTCTCTCTCTCTCTCTCATGGTTGGGTTTACAATCTGTAGAACGTGTTAAACACAGTTAAAGAAAAGAAAGCAAGAAAAAGAAAGCAACATTTCCCCTCCTCAGTTGCGATTATGTTCTCTGAAGAACTTCACCCTAATCTGAGTTCAGCAGCAGCAGCTCAAGATACCTGTGGGTCTGAGGCTGGGGGCAAAGTCCCACCCCCTTGCACACACACCCCTCCTCTTTCCTCCCCCCTAAAGTGGGAGTGGGGAGCAGGGGGCTGCTGCCTTGCTCACCCTTGAATAATCTGCAGCCCCCCGCCTCATTTCGTGGAAGGGCTGCCCAGCCTGGTTGAGTGGCCAATAGGAAGGCTGGCCTTGCTCTATGGGCTTGACTTGGTTCAGATCAGTCTGAAAATTACTTGCTTGTGATATTTCGAGTTCAGGCAGTTGCAGGGTAGGCGCTGACACCCTGGGCGAGAGGTGAGGCACGAAAGAAATGCTGAGAATATGGACACATCACATCCTCTTCCCACTTCTAAGCGACGACGTTCCTGTGTTTTGCTTTCTTCCCTTCAGCTCCATCAAGAATTGTACACGAAGTTCCCTTGTGCCAGATTCAGTATGAAATGGCTAGGAGAGCAAAGACGTTGAAAGCAACGCCCTCCAAGAGTGACCAGACTGGCCCGGAGTCCCCAGGAATGGGCATGAATCTGCAGGTGACTCTTGAGGGCCATGCTGAGCTGTAACGGCTTGACGGGGAGAAAGAATTGGGAAAACGTTAGTGGGGGGAATCTTCAGAAATAGTCCCAGCTGCTGGCTTCTTGAATGGAGCTCTGCATTTAGGACCTCTTCACAGAAGCACTGCCCATATCTGTCTATTGCAAAAAGGGTTCAAGATGGAGATAGATACTCTACCTAATTGCCTAGCGGGATAAACCTACTTTCAGCTTCCAGAGCTCCAGTTAAGGTGTCCAAAGTCCCTGGGACATTTGATAAGCACTTACTTCTTTACATTCTATTTAAGTTTAAATATTATCAACACTGGTAAATCAAACTGATTGCATTCCCTGATTGCATTTGAATGGGAGACCACATGTGAGCAATGTAAGATCTTCCCCTCAGGGGATGGAGTCACTCTGGGAAGAGCAGAAGGTCTTAAGTTCCTTCCCTGGCAGCATCTGCAAGACTGGGCTGAGAGAGATGTCTGCCTGCAACCTTGGAGAAATGGCTGCCAGTCTGTGAAGACAATACTGAGCTAGAGAGACCAATGGTCTGACTCAGTATATGGCAGCTTCCTCTGTTCCTATGTAATACTGGAGAAAGAGATTGTTGTGGAAGCACCCAAGAGGAAATGGGAATCATTAAATTGATTTAAATTAAATGGAGCTTCATGCATGCGTTCTGGAGCAGCAGTGCTTCTGGGAAGAATTAAGATGAATCCCTGTTATTAAAATTTGTATGTGTTAATGGGGTCCTTTTGAGGACTAAAAAGGCAAGGCTGAAATTTCTTAATGAACTATCAATCAAACCAATAGTGCAGTTTGGGCCTGTGAAACCTCCAGGTCCCATCCAGTATTTTCCCCCTCCATTAGAAAACTGTCTAACACCTCAGGCCATTTGTGTCCAACGTTCTGGTCCATGAGTTTATCAAATGTCATGACGCCACTTCTGGTCTCCAGTCCATTAACTTGGAAAGGACTTTTTGTTTGGCGGACCTAAAGGCGAACCTACGCTCCCTCTCCGCCCCCGCATCCCCTTATGCAATAGCCTAGTCACCTATTAACTCTTTAATCAGCTTGGTAACATCAGTCTAACCAACTCCTGAGTCGCTGAATGCCGGCCATCTGGTTAAATGTCACCTTGGAGGAAGGTCAAATGCTTTTGGCTCCACTTCCAGATTTTGAAAAGGGCTAGGAGAAGATGGCCAATAGGGAGTTTCCAGAGCAAAACAATGTTCACTATCTTAGAAAAAATTTTTATTATTATTATTAAAGTAATGTATATCCCACCCCTCCAGTACAATACTGCTTGGGGCAGCTCACAACAGCAAAACAGTAAAAGTGATATAAAATGTAACACAATAAAACAAATAAAACACAATGTAGAATAAAAACAATTAAAACAAACTTAACTAAAATTAAAAACCCTGTAATAAAACACATTTAAAAGCCTCTCTGAATAAGTAGTTTCAAATCTTTTTTTAAAACCCTAAGGGAGGGAGCATGTTGAAGCTCTTCTGGGAGTGCATTCCAGAGCCAAGGGGCCACAACTAAAAAGGCCCTGTCTCTTGTCCCCACCAACTGGATCTCAGTCAATGGTGGGGCTGCAAGGAGGAACATATGTTTCCCATACTTGTCTACAGGGATGGAAAAACCTGATTCATGGGTTGTGTACAAAACATTTCCTTGCCCATAGGTGACTCTTGGAAACCCATGCATTCCTGGGCTGCAGATTTACAGGCAATGCAATTTGTTTCCAACATTCTCCCATGAAAGAAAGGCAGTGCCATTCAATCATTTTATTCTCCCTCTTGGGGGGGCGGGGGAAGCTCACATTCTATTACCAGAATGTTGTCACAATGAATCAATTGCACAGTACATCTGACATGAACCGGGCTTCTAAGATGCTTTTGCAGTGTCTTTTACAGTGTGTTCTTAGACTTTTGAGGAAATGACCAAGCTAATTTATTTTTGTGAACTGCCTAGAGCCTTTGGATTCAGGCACTATATAAAATAAATAAATAAATAAATGAAAATAAATGAATGTCAAATCAATCTAGCATTCAAACTAGCAATATTATACACTTCAAGTTCTCCAGATTCAGATTCTTTTTTTGGGGGGGCGCACTCAAGATATTGGAAATTGTATCTTATTTCTGGATATGTCAGTTCTATGTAAGAGACATCCCCGACTCCATAACTATGGCTACAGCTACACATTTTTATGTATTGCTTTTCAATGAAAGTTCTCATATCGGTTCACATAGAAAAATAATAATAAAGATGGCACGCTTAGAAAAGGGTTCACAATCTAAAGAAACATAAGGTATTCACAACAGCATCCACTAAAAGGATGTGGTGTTGAGATTGGATATGAACGGTTGCTCCTGCCCTGCTAGACAGTCCAATATTATTTAAAACAGCCAAAACCGCTTTAAAATGTGCTTCTTAGGTCAGCTAGCATAGAGCTCTACATGACTGTGTATGTCTAATTTTTCAGAGATGACCCACCTTCTGCACAAAGGCTGATGGTATGCAATAGAGAAAGGGTTCTTGGGTCCCCAGATGTTGTTAGACTATAACTCCCATCATCCTCAGTCACAATGAACTCAAGCAGGCTGGCCTCTGACTTAATATTCAGGCAGGTGGATATGAACAACGGACCATCATGAGCAGTAGAGATCAGAACAGATTGCCACTGGATTCTGCTAAAATGTCAGGGCAATACCTATGGTCAACAGAACTGTTTCCTCCTATTTCACATGGACTGATTGATTGATTGATTGACTGGTCTTCTGGCAGCAAGCAAGAATTGAATGGTCTTGTGGCAGCAAGTGTGCTAATCAGGATCCACCCTGATTTGCATTTGAATGGGAGACTACCTGTGTGAGCACTCTAAGATATTTCCCTTAGGGGATGGGGCTGTTCTGGGAAGAAAGATCACCTGCCTGCTTGCATGCAGAATGTCCCAAGCCCCCTTCCTGGCAGCATCTCCCAAGAGAGGGCTGAGAGAGACTCCTGCCTGCAATCTTGGAGAAGTTGCTGCCAGTCTTTGTAGATAATACTGAGCTAGATGGACCAATAGTCTGACTCTGAATAAGGTGGCTTCCTATGTTCTTATTTAAAATGTATCTACCCGGCCTTTTGTTATATGATTGTCAAGGTGGCTTCCAATATTATTTAAAACAGCCAAAACCAAGGATGATGATGGCTACTATTACTACTTCTAATAAAAACAGCAGCATAAAAATGTGAAACAGTAAAACCTTTTGTTTTAATTTAATTTTTTACATTTAGAAACTACTTAAAAGTAATTTAAAGTCAAGGGGCTAGGGGGCTGGGAATGGTTTTTGCCTAAAAATGAGCACATTTGGTGCAGGTGAAAAGGAAAGGGAGAAATGAAAAGGAACGCCAGAGAAGATGCCCCAACAGAGGAGGCCAGGTCTATCAATGGCTACTAGTCTGGATGGCTATAGCCTACCTCCAGCCTCAGAGGCAGGATGCCTCCAAATATCAGTGCCAGGGGAGCAACAGCAGGAGAGGGGGCATGCTTGTCTGTCAAACAAGAGTATGTTATTTCTCTTTGTAAACCGCCCCGAGCCATTTTTGGAAGGGCGGTATAGAAATTGAATGAATGAAAAGGGGCAACTCTAGGGAGTTGGTGCAAGGGGGCAAGTGTCCCTGACAAGTAGTTTGCCCCCCCCCGCCCTCCATTTCTGTTTCAGAACTCTGATATGTGAGGCACAGCTTGCCTAGTCATAAATGCACTTTGTTCCTTCTGGTCCCCCCCCCCGCCATTTCTTCCTGCTCCCACCACCACTGCTTGTGGGCTTCCCAGAGACATCTGATGGGCCAGTGTGGGCCACGGGGTGCTGGACTAGATAGGCCTCGGGCCAGCAGGGCTATTCCCATGTTGTCCTAATCAGAATGCTCTCCTGACTAACCCTAAAGCGCATGGCATGCGAATGCCTGCACAAACAGGGCTTCTGCCTTGTCATGAATAAGTCCAGTGGAAGCCATGAGTTGGAGACTCCCATCAAAGCATTATTCCCAAGAAGAAAGGAGAGCTGACCTACACTTGGGGAGAGGCTGTGCCCTTATTGTAATCTGCTCTTCGGAAGGCTCTCCAGTTTCCCAGGATGAAAGAGCAGGAACTGTGGTCATTTGACATACTCCGCAGCTTAGGCCCAGAGGGCTCTGATTCCTGCAGCTCAGACAATCATCTCAGAACAGTTCCGGCAGGTTCTGCTTCCCAGAAAACACTAAGAAACATTTCACACAGGTCAAATCTGAGTCTCTTGCTGGCTTTTGGTGTTCATCCGTGAAAGTCAGAAAGGCAAGTTGAAGGAGCTTGTATCAGGTTTTTCAAAGAAGTGATGTTTATGTAGGAAGGGAAATTTACAGTCACCTTCCTGCATGTTTTGCATCACCTGTGAAGAGAAGCATTCTATCCGACACACAATTTTAGCCCTCCATCCACTGTTTTGTTTCAAGAGTTGTATACATTTGGGAAGGATTTTCTTTTTTAATCTCTCCTCTCTGTAAGGAAGTGTGGTGGAAAAACTGTCCATCTCACTAATGCCTCTGGCCGCCTTCACACATAATGCAAAACTGGAGTTGAACGGGGCAGAGGTTGAATTTTGTGGTCATCCGAAAGCACACAACTGCATTTCTGTCTCAAAGCGACCTGAGGTTTCCCTCCTCAAACTCCAATTTGAACCTTCAGTTTGTAGTCAGTTTTGCTGCTCCTACCTGAAGTTTGAAGGTGGCAGTATGTCATCCAAAGGCTGAATTGAAGACTGCACTTGCTGTAACTGGAATTTCAGGAAGGACGCTTCTCCCTCTCTCCTTCTCTGATTGGCTACCGGGGCTGTCCTTCATGCGAGAAGGAAGCCTGCACAGCCAGTTCCCCCTGGGAGGCACGCAGGGTTGTGGTGGAAACTGTGGGTCTGTTTGACCTGCAGTTTTGCATTACATGCGAAGGGGGCTCCTCTCTCTGCTTTCCAGTGAGACTGAAGGTTGAAGGAAAGTCAGTTTCACCGTTTCTGTTCCATCTTTCTTTGCTGTCCTGTGAAAGTGGCAAGGAGAGGGGGAAAGCCATGCCAGGTTCTTTCATTGTTTCTTCTCACGTTGGCCCCACCTTCTCTTCCCTTTGCTGGAACTGACACTGCTTCCCCTTGACTTTGTCAGTTTCCCTAAGAGTAGAGGGGAGATGGTGAAGGAGATGGCAGTTGGGCAAGCTAGAAAGATATCTATGGTGGGGTTATATCCAAGACAGGTTGCAGGGCAACTCAAGTTGTCAGGTTGGCCAATTTTTTCTCCTGCTGTACTTAGGAACATAGTACACTGCCATATACTGAGTCAGACCATTGGTCTATCTAGCTCACCGCTCAGTATTGTCTTCACAGACTGGCAGCAGCTTCTCCAAGGTTGCAGGCAGGAGCCTCTCTCAGCCCTATCTTGGAGAAGCCAAGGAGGGGACTTGGAACCTAGATGCTCTTCCCAGAGCGGCTCCATCCCCTAAGGGGAATATCTTACAGTGCTCACACTTCTAGTCTCCCATTCATATGCAACCAGGGCAGACCCTGCTTAGCTAAGGGGACAAGTCATGCTTGCCACCACAAGACCAGCTCTCCTCCTGTAGCAGATGGGGCAGTACAAATTGTGAATGAGGGTAACGCCCACGACTGGAAGCTGGCTAAGATTCTAGAGTGGCCATCAAAATGCTTTGAAGCCAAGGCAGGCATGGCCAAGCTGAGGCTTCCCAGTTTTTGTTGGATGACGACTTCCATTGCTTCAAGAGGTTCCCATTGCAGCCACCGTGTTCCAAGTGGGGTTTGCTTCCATTCAGGAATCAAGCAGGAGTACAGGGGCGGAGCTATAATTGGGCGGACTTGTTCACGGAACCCGAGCCACCGAGCTCCTGGAAATAACCGGGCTCACCCTTTGCCCCGATTTCCAGATGGCCTCGTTCCCAGCCAGCTTCATTGCCGGCTGCGTGTTTTCTTTGTTCCCTCGCTCAGAGCGAGGGGGAGAAGGAAGAAAACACGCAGCCAGCACTTCACTCCCAACTGGGAAATGAGCTCTAAAGGATCATGCGGTGCCCTTCTGGGTGCTGACCATGCCCCCTGCATGTGATGTCACACACAGGGGGCGTGGCTGGCACATGTGGGGGGCCAGCGGGGAGAGGGAGTCGGCCCTACCCTTACTACGTACCTGCAGGAGTATGTAACAAAAGCCCTTTGTCAGAGAATTCTGCTTCCACATTTTTAGAGCCTTAAGAGAGTTATTTGTTCAGCCTGGCCTTCCAAGGTTTTAAAATGGTTCTTAAATATTTTTAATTGGTTTTAAGTGGTTCTGAACCGTTTTACATTTGTTTTTATATTGTTTTGAGCCAGAGAGGGGCTGCCTTCACATGTAATGTGAAACTGCGGGTTGAGCCAGCATGGTGTAGTGGTTAGAGTGCTGGACTAGGATCGGGGAGACCCGAGTTCAAATCCCCATTCAGCCATGAAAACTAGCTGGGTGACTCTGGGCCAGTCACTTCTCTCTCAGCCTAACCTACTTCACAGGGTTGTTGTGAGGAGAAACTTAAGCATGTAGTACACTGCTCTGGGCTCCTTATTATTTATTATTGATTGATTGATTGATTTGATTTTAATACTGCCCTTCCAAAATGGCTCAGGGCGGTTTACAATTGGCAGTTTACCTTGGATGAAGAGTGGGAAATAAATAAATAAATAAATAAATAAATAAAATTTGTTTTAAATGGTATTTTGTTTTGTTTTTACTTGTGCCCAGAGCCTTTGGACAGGGTGGTATAAAAATGCTGGTCTTGTGGTAGCAAGCATGACTTGTCCCCATAGCTAAGCAGGGTCTGCCCTGGTTGCATCTGAATGGGAGACTTGATGTGTGAGCACTGCAAGATATTCCCCTCAGGGGATGAAGCCGCTCTGGGAAGGGCAGAAGTTTCCAAGTTCCCTCCCTGGCAGCATCTCCAAGATAGGGCTGAGAGAGATTCCTGCCTGCAACCTTGGAGAAGCCGCTGCCAGTCTGTGAAGACAATACTGAGCTAGATAGACCAATGGTCTGATTCAGTATATGGCAGTTTCCTATGTTCCTAAATAAATAACAACAGCATCCCTCCTGTTCCTACTCCATAGCAAATGTTATTACAGTATGGAGCAAGAACGGGAGGGCTGCTCTCTCTGCTTGCTCAGCCATCCCCTCTCTTTGTTCCTTCCTTCTGTGTTACTGTTTGCTGCCCAGCCTCTTCTGCTTAGACACCCATCATCCCCCTGCCACAGCTTTGCTGGGGGATGATGGGAGCTGTGGTCCAACAACAGCTGCACAGCCTCAGTTTGGCCACCCCTGGCCCACAGGGCAGATGGCTTTCCTGCACCCATTGCTCTCTCTAATACCCAGACTGGTTTATTTGCTTATACGTTATTTCAGCTCTCTGGTCTGGGGTCCCCTAATCCCACATCCGAGATGTGTGAGGTCTGACTGTGTTTACCCACTAGGACAGGGTAACACTGTGTGGGCAAACGCAGTCAGCCCCCAGCTGTTGTTGGACTACATCTGCCATCATCCCCTGCCACGACAGCAGAATGGCATTGTGGCTAGGGATGCTGGGATTTGTAGTCCAACAACTTCTGGGGACCTAAGGTTGGGAACTGTTGTACTAGGCTGGGCAAGGTCCTTTGCAAAGATGTAGAGGCACTCTGGCTTCCATTTTGATGCGCAAATTCCAGATCTGAGCCGGACATTCAGAAGCTTCACAGGAAAAGCAGTATGGCCACTTAATAAATATTAAAATAAATAGTAACAAAACCACGTCCAACACTGGTCCCTGCTTTCAGTAGTGCAGCCAAATTGTGGAAAATTCCACCCTTCAAGGAAACTTATGATCCCTGAACAAGAACGTCATCTGGCACTCAGCCTTAGGGGGACGAGCAATATTGCCCTCCTTCTTTTTAAACCTCGTGTGATCTTTCTGATATCAATCGGGCATTATGACGCCTCCCTGTGGGTCCTGTTATCAATGGTGCTGTCTTTCATCAGCTGGTGACATAAGACCCTTTCTCCCTCTGCAAGTCCATACCAAGACATTTGTTCCAGGTGAGCAGAGAGCCCTTAACGATTCATGGCCGGTGACTTCATCAGCAGCGTTAATGGGCCATGTCGGCACTGCAGAATTAGCATGTTTATCCCTCAGAGGCCCCTGAAGCATGACCCACTGGCATGTGCATTCCAAGTCCTGTCTAGGTGGGCACCGCTTGCCAGTGGCAACATCGGGTGACTGCCTCTTACAAATGTACATCTTGGACCTGTTCACTGCTCTAGCATTCTGAGTATCCCCAAGACGGAATGCCATGGATAACTCACTGGTTTCCGAGCTATGTTGTGGGAAACACCTATCCATTCATGCTGGGTCGCTCAGCCCAATGCACGTGCTTTTTTCAACATGCGTGCAATTTGTGTGTGGTGTATACCAGTGCTGATCTGTGCTATTCTTACATTATATTCAACGTGCATATCTCAGCACACATGGTTTTGAAGGGGCCCAGTCTCTGTGTTGTCTTTTAAAGCAAATGCATGTACAAGCATTGATAGAAAAATGTGTGTGCTCACAGAGACCCCTGGAAGTGTATACATAGACATGGACATTGCCTGCATGAACTGTTAGTTCCCACCCACCAGAACACCCCTCAGTCCTCTGCAAAGAGACAAGGTTCTGTGTATGGCAACTGCACAGGAGATTGTCAGTCAAATCCATATGGTAAGGGTTCTCTGAAGCTGATTGATTGATTGATTGATTAAGTGCCATCAAGCTGGTGTCAACTCTTAGCGACCACATAGATAGATTCTCTCCAGGATGATCTGTCTTCAACTTGGCCTTGAAGGCCTCTCAGGGGTGCATTCATTGGTGTTGTAATTGAGTCCATCCACCTTGCTGCTGGTCGTCCTCCTCTTCTCTTTCCTTCAACTTTCCCTAGCATTATGGACTTCTCAAAGGAGTTGGAGCTTCGCACAATGTGTCTGAAGTATATTAGTTTGATCCTGGCCATTTGTGTCTCAAGTGAAATTTCTGGATTGATCTGTTCTATGATCCATTTGTTTGTTTTCCTGGCTGACCATGGTATCCTCAAAAGTCTTCTCCAGCACCAAAGTTCAAAAGCGTTAATGCTTTTTCTATCTTGCTTCTTCAAAGTCCGGCTTTCGCATCCATAGAGTGTCACAGGAAAAACCATGGTCCGAACAATTCTAATCTTTGTAGGTGTAGACATGTCGCGGCATCTAAATATCCTTTCCAAGGCGGCCTTCACTGCAATCCTACCAAGTGCTAGTCTGCAGCGTATTTATTGACTGCTGGATCCTGTACTGTTGACGGTCGATTCTAAAAGGCAGAAGCTATCCACCACTTCAATGTCCATTGTCAATTCTGAGGCTGGTTACTGTACCTGTTGTCATTAGTTTAGTCTTCTTTACATTTAGTCATCGTCCCATTTTTTCACTGTGCTCCTTGACTTTCATTACTAGAGCTTGCAGATCATCTGCATCCCTGAAGTTAGGAAATTTAAAAACCATTATATCAAGTGCAAACACTAAGACAACCAACCCACCAGGAAGATAACCCCCCCTAAGCATCTGGAAGAAGGCTTCTGCTTCTTCCAGTTGCTTATGGGACACTAAATAATGAAATAGCCATTTCAGCAGCAAGTGTGTGCGTGTGTGTGTGTGTGTGTGTGCATATTTGCTCATGTTTTAAAAGGTCCTCATCTTTGTACAGTGGTGGAAGCATTTTGGAAAGCAACTACATTGGTTTCAGATGTATTTGTTGGTGGATCAGATTAGGGATTTCCCTTGACCTGATCTGCAAGATGGTACAGTGGCTACACAACTGACTCCAGAGTTTGGGGTTAACAGGGAGAATGAGGCAAGCCTTGATTCTTCTGGTGTGCAGAATGGAACTGGCCAATCAAAGGTATGCTTGTGGAGGGAGGAGAGGTAACTGCAGCACAGGCTAAGTGACACACTTGCATAGCAGGTGGGGAAATGGAACCCCCCACTCCAACCTGAGCAGTTTCGGATGAGAACTTAATAGCTACAAGGGGTATATCACCAGATCACCCTTGCCTTCTGCTCCTGTCTGTCTTTCCTGGGCGCTTTCCAGATTATGCTAAATCATTGTAAACCACTTAGAGAGCTCCGGCTATAGAGCGGTATATAAATGTAAGTGCTATTGCTACCCACTATAACTGTGGAAAAATGCTTCCGCTTGGCAGGATCGAATTGAAAACAACCCCCAGAATCTACAACGGGAAGATATGGCTACTTTTTTTTGCAATGGACACACAATATTATAGCACTAAATTACAGCGATAAAATCTGAAACAAGGCATCCAAAATGTGAACGGCACTCTGCTGACTGCGTAGGGACTGCAAGGTGTCACCACACAGGAAGTACAGAAGCACACTTAGCAGATACGTTGTGACACTATTGTAGGGGTTAATCTGGAAAGCGCCCAGGTGCTGCATCTTGTCCCACTGAGGTCTTTCCAGCATCGGACTGCTTCTCACCACTTGTATTCAATGTGTAAGGTTATTTCATCCACAAAGGGAAGCAAAAGGTATTGAAAGACCTGGCCAAGGCCACACTGTGAATCTGTGCCAAAGTTGGATGCCAGGGAGAAAGTTGCTCTTAGTACAGACACAATGGTCCACATACTACTCAGGATCCTGCAGGTGGCTTCTACACAACCTGCAGTGCTGTGGGCATTTAAAATGAAATTGTTGTCATTGCGCAAGAGCGCTGTTTCACGAATCCTGAAAACTGTGTACGCACAATAATGGCTGTAGTGCTGTGCAACTGTGTTTGCACATTTTTCAGGGTTTGTGAAACAGTGCTCTTGAGCAAGTATGTCGATTTTATTTTAAATGCCTGCTGCATTTATAGAAGGAGAGCTGATCCTGTGGAGGCAAGCATGAATTGTCCCTGTTGCTAAGCAGGGTCCACCCTGGTTTATATTTGAAAGGGAGACTACATGTGAGCACTGCAAGATCTCCCCCTTAGGGGATGGGGCCGCTCTGGGAAAAGCATCTGCCTGCTTGCACGCAGAAGTTTCCAAGCTCCCTCCCTGGCAGCATCTTCAAGATAGGGATGGTTACAGACTCCTGCCTGTAACCTTGGAGAAGCCACTGCCAGTCTGGGTAGACAATACTGGGCTAGATGGACCAAGGGTCTGACTCGGTATATGGCAGCTTCCTATGTTCCTATGCAGTGTAGGTGGTGTGCAAACCCCCCAGACAAGGGTCTTTCCCAGCCATACCAGAAGATGCGGTCAGGGTTTGAATCTGGGGCTTTCTCTTATTTATTTATTTAGGAATATCCATATACTGCTTTTCAACAAAAAGTTCACAAAGTGGTCTACACAGCAGAGGAATGGAGGGGTCTGTGTGCACTACCACTACTCCTGAATTATGGCCCCTCCGACTTACTGGAAAGCAGGCCAAGTGAATGCTCTGTTGCAACGTGTTATGCAAGGCAGAGGCCGGCGATTCCTCCTCAGACTCTAGCATTGGCAGCTATGCAATACGTAGCTAGGTTTCGCACCATGCATCTGCTCTCAGCCTTAAATTCTGGCTACTCACTTTGCTAATATTCTCTGGCTGTGATCAGTAAAATTGGGAAGCCGATCCAGTGGCACCACGCTCCATGCCCATGGTCCCCAGGGGTACTTCCACGTGGCGATTTCTTGCATCTTCGTTGCAATGTACACCCCCTTGCAGATTTTTTAGGTCACAGTTAGTTCTGCTGTCTGTAAGAAACGCAGTACTACTTTTGTGCTGACATGACCATGCAGGTTAAAAAATAGCAGGGAGAGAAGCTCTGGTGTGGACGGTTCTTAGTGCAAGCAGTGGCAGCATGCTTAGCTGTGTGGGCGGCCCTTCCATGAGGCAGAGTGGGGCACTCCCTTCCGGCGCAGATGCAGGAAAGGGTGCAAGGGGCAGCAAGAGCTGGGCCCCTGCCACCATGGGTGCCATCCCACTGCCCACTACTGCCACCTCCTTGCCCCACTGGGGCACGCTGCTCACTTCCCCTTCCTTGTCCTGCTGGGGCGCACCTCTTCTCCTCTCCGTCTGCCAGACTTGCGCTAGGAATGCCTCTGCCCCCATGGCCTGGCTTGCTGGTATAGGTGGAGAGTGCTCACGTGTCTCCACCACGGCTTCGGCTGCATGGCCTGCTGAGCACCCACCTGCAGATGGCAGGGTGGGGGGTGGGTGCTCACATTGTCCTTCACCTTGAGCAGCAACACTTCAAGGGCCAACTGTCTGTGTGTGTGTGTGTGTGTGTGATGTATGGAAGGGTTGCTTCTGATGGGAGGGTGCTTTCACACACGCACCCTCAGTTCCACACGTGAGCACAAACTTTTTCTCCCTCCTTCACAACACTAGAACCCGGGGCCATCCCACGAAACTGATGGCCAGGAAATTAAGGACCAACAAAAGGAAGTACTTTTTTCACACCGAGCATAATTAATCTATGGGATTCTCTGCCATGGAATGTGGCGATGGCCACTAGCTTGGATGGCTTTAAAGGGGGCTTAGACGAATTCATGGAGGACAGGTCTATCAATGGCTACTAGTCCGGTGGCTACAGGCCACCTCCAATCTTGAGGCAAGATGCCTCTAAATACAGCAGGCGAGAGGGCATGCACGTCTTGCCTGTGGGCTTCTGGGAGGCATCTGGTGGGCCTCTGTGGGAAATAGGATGCTGCACTAGATAGGCCTTGGACCTGCCTGATCCAGCGGGGCTGTTCTTATGTTATTTGTCCCTAATTTTGAGGAGGATGAAATTGACCAGCTCAATTGAAATTCACAGGCTTGCTTGGGGGACTTGGTAGCCAAGGTGGAATTGACCAAGGGACAATTCATTCCTCTCCCGGCCTTTAGCCCGTGAACTGTTTTTTTTAGTATAGTTCACCAAAGTTCCCACAAAAAAACTCCTCCAACTGGAAGTATCCCAGGTGGTAATGCACCTCTCACACACTCAGCCAACCCACCTCACAGGGTCACTGTGAGGATAAAATGATGGAAGATATTTTGAGCCATCTTGAGAGTCTTGGGGGAATAGCAGGATAAAAATATGATAGACAGATAGGTAGGAAGATGGATAGACACATCAGAAGATTTATTCATTTTATTGCAAACTTTATAGCCCCCCTCCCTCTCTTAAGAAGGCCCCCGATGTGGCTAACAATCCGCTCAAAATCCACAACAAACATTAAAAACACATGTGAACAAGAAGCAGGACAGAGTCATGCCTCGCAGAAAGCCATCGCAACCCATGGTGGACTGACTGCACTGGAATGTCCTCAGCTCTCTGACTTCTTGTTATATATTCTGTCTGTTCCCGGCAGCAAGGTGGGCCTGGTTGGCTCCAGCTCTCTGTTTGTGGCATGCTGCAGTTTGGATGATAATTCTGCCAGAAGGGGAGGCAGGGGGAGTGGGAGGCCTGAGGTGGGTGAGTCAGATTAAATGTAGTCCCATTCATTCCTCCAGCTCTAGGATGGCGGTGGTGGTGGGGGGGTTGAAGGGGAGTGGCCTTGGAAACCACCCACCTGCTTTCTCCCAGTTCCCCCATAAATACAGAAAGCTGGAAAGAGGCTGTCCTCAAAGTCCTGCCCAAGGACTGAGAAGGGGAGAGAGTCCCCCCTGCTGCATCCTTTCTTCTTAGGACCTGACCCCCTCACCCCACTGACAAATTCCATTCGCTGGTCGATGGGCACCCCCAAAAAGATGGTTTGGATTCTAGTAGGATTCTGCGCATGGCTTCTGCATGGTAAGTTTCTGCTTTTGCTTGGCTGTCTTCCATTCTTCTGTTCCAGATAAGAGCAAGTGGTAAAATAGCACCAGCCAGCTTCAAAATACATGAAGCTGAAGTTGCAGAGCATGTGGGAGATTTCCCTCCAGGCAGGGAGTGCACCTCTTTGGATACATCTAGACATCAGGAATAATCTCTCACAGCTTCTTCTCTTGTTGGCTTCCCTGAGGACAGAGGTTCTCGAACTTGGTTCCCTAGATGTTGTTGGACTACAACTCCTATCACCTCCAGCCACAATGGGGGATTAGCTGGGGGTGGCCTTGTGCCATTTTCCTGGGGGTGATGTAAGTTGTAGCCCACCATCTGTAGACCCAAGTTTGAGAAGCCCTGCCTTAGAGTATCTTCTTCTTTCTCTTATTTATCAACAACAACAAATATTTATATACCGCTTTTCAACAAAAGTTTCCAAAACGGTTTACATAGATAAATAATACATAATAAATAAGATGGCTCCCTGTCTCCAAAGGGCTCACAGTCTAAAATGAAACCATAAGATAGACACCAGCAACAGTCACTGGAGGGATGCTGTGCTGGGGATGGAGAGGGCCAGTTACTCGCCCCCTTCTAAACAAGGAGAACCACCACATTAAAAAGGTGCATGTTTGCACAGTTAGCAGGGGTACACCTAACCATTAATTTACCTACTTAACCATTAATTTACCTAATTGCCTAACCATTAATTTATCAGAAGTAAAGGCAGTTTTGCACATCATGATTGCTGCAGGCAATACCAGTTTCCACAACAAGCACGTAACATGTGGATGTCTGTCATACACGAGTAAGCATACATGTTCAACCATCCATTTACCTGCATCTGGGAACCCCAACTGTGCCAGAGTTGTGTGCATACTGGTGTTCATTGATATGTGTACCCTCATGTGTGACATCCACACATTACAGGTTTTCTGCAGGAAACTGGTGTTTCCCACGGCAATCATGATGTGTGAAGCTACCGCCAAACCCACTGAGTTCAGTGGGACTTACTTGCATAGCACAACAGTGCTATGTAGTGCTGTAGTGTTGATGTGTTTTAACAACCTGCTACTGTTGTTTATTTATTGATTGATATTTAAAATAAAATATAATAATAATAATTTTTAATGAAAGCGGCACAAGTGCCAGCTGGTATAAGGTGTGATATACACATATTTTTAAAAGAATATCATTATTATATATTTGTGTTAAAAAGAAATACAGTCTAGAGTGGGTAAGCTAACTGTCCCTGGGTCATTTTTGAGCAGGTCACATGCTGCTGTTTCAACCTGAGAAGGACCTATTGATTGATTAAGTGCCGTCAAGTCGGTGTTGACTTTTAGCGACCACATACCTCTCTACCAGCTTTCAAATAAGTTTGAACATTCTAGTTCTCATGGCAGCCAAATGAGTGGGAGGGGATAGAGTGGTTTGGACCCCCTCAGACTGTAGGTGTGGGATACAATTTCTGAATGCCTTCGTGTGAAAAAAATAAACCTCTCTGAAAGAAAAGGAGAACCAGCAGATCAGGGGGAATTATTTTAATAATTGGTTTTAATAACGCTTATGCTGTTTTTATTGTGTTTTGTGGGTTTTAATCTGTGACTTGCATATTTTTAAATTTTGTACACCCCCTAGAGAGAGATTGAGAGAGAGATCAAGTAGTATAAAAATATGATAAATAAATAAATGATAAATAAAAAAGAACATAAGAACAGCCCTGCTGGATCAGGCCTGAGGCCCATCTAGTCCAGCATCCTGTTTCGCACAGTGGCCCACCAGATGCCACCAGAAGCCACAGGCAGGAGTTGGGGCATACCCTTTCCCTCGCTGTTACTCCCCTGCAACTGGTACTCGGGCATCCTGCCTTTGAGGCTGGAGGTGGCCTGTAGCCCTCTGACCAGTAGCCATCAATAGACCTCTCCTCCATGAAGTTATCTAAACCCCTCTTAAAGCCATCCAGGTTGTTGGCTGTCACTACATCCTGTGCCTATATATATCTATATCTCCTGTGGCAAAATAAATATAAAGGTTCTAATCCAGTCAGCCTGCTCCCTCAGGTGTATAGTTTTTGTTTACAGGGAGATTTTTTTTTTGCATATGGAAACATTTAAAAATGTGATTGCCCACCACCCGAAGTCAGAAGTGGTTCCGTCCATTCTATCATCTCATTCCCCAGCATGTGTATTGTCTTTTCTAAAAACAGTTCATTTCCACTCTTCTTTTGCATAACTCTCATCAGCATCCCATAAGCTAGCACAGGAAGCTGCCTTCTACTTAGTCTGACCCTCGCCCTGTTTAGCTCACGATTGTCTGCAGTGGCTGGCAGCAGTTCTCCAGGGGTTCAGAAAGAGAAGGATCTTTCCCATGCCTGCCTGGAGATGCCAGGGGGTCAAACCAGGGACCTTCTGCATAGAAAGCATGCACTCTGCCACCCTGCCACCAAGCTATGGCCCTATCCCCCTCCCAGCCGCCATCAAAGTATTCCAGATTTCACAAGGACACTAATTTGCACTTTTAAAGTATTTTTATTATTATTATTATTATTATTATTATTATTATTATTATTAATAATAATAATTTGATTTCTATACCGCCCTTCCAAAAATGGCTCAGGGCGGTTTACACAGAGAAATAATAAATAAATAAGATGGCTCCCTGTCCCCAGAGGGCTCACAATCTAAAAGGAAACACAAGATAGACACCAGCTACAGTCACTGGAGGTCCTGTGCTGGGGGTGGATAGGGCCAGTTACTCTCCTCCTGCTAAATAAAGAGAATCACCATGTTTTAAAAAAGGTACCTCTTTGCCCAGTTAGCAGGGGATGGAGTTAGCTTCTGAGGAGTATAATGAGCTCTGAATTTTTTGCTTTATTGCGGCTGAGTTCGTATTCTCTTGGCAATGAGTATGTGCCCAGTTCACATTCCTCATGAGTGGAATAAATATGCATCGTTGTGGAAATGTACTGGATCTGGTGGGATTGTTCAGCCCAGAGACTGTCGAGTAAACAGAGAGGGCTCCGAGACAACAGCATGACTCCTCTGCTCATGATGTGTTACTTAAGTTGCACATGAATGAATTTAATCTTGAAACAGGTGGCGAGAGAGTTCACATTCAGCCCCATCTCATGTATGTTTACTCAGAAGTAACTCTCACAGTATTCCATTGCATCCTCCAGCTATTTGCTAGAGAGTGTTGGAGATGGTGCATCAGACCTTTTGCACCAACTATCTTAACGATAATAATTAGATGTATGGTTTAATTATCTATCCTTAAAAATAATTAGATTCATGGTTTAAGTTTTTTAATGCTGGTTTTAAATGATTTTAATGTTAATATTTTTAATGTTTAAATCAATGAAACAATTACAATAATTTAGTTTTGATTTTCACTGTTAATTGATTTCAGTTGTTTTTATTTGTTGTAAACTGCCCTGAGCCATTTTGGAGGGGCAGTATAGCGAATGAATGAATGAATGAATGACCACTAGGTGCACTGGGAGCAGAGGTAGCTAGTGAGGGTCTCCTTACCTGTCCCTGCTTGCCTCTGCCTGATGACTCTTGCCTTGGCCCCTCAGCTATTTCCTGTAGTGGGTCAGTCCGCTTCCTTTCCTCCTAGAAAGAAGATGGACACATCTCCCCCCCACCTACCTATTCATTATGTAGCTGATAGATAAGAGAGGTCTTTCCTATCTCAAATGGACTTCACCAATAAATCAATTTAGACTCTACAGTTTAGACTCTACGGTGATCTCCATGCATGTTCCTTAATAGCTGCAACTCTGCACTCTGGAACTGGAGAGGTCGCTTCCTTGGTGCTTTGCAAAATAACCACAAACCCCAGCATCAGGTAAGATCTTAGAGGTAAAGCAACCTGAGGTTCAGGTCTATGAACCTCTACGTTAAGATGAATGGGGAAGCGAATACCTTCTCATAAAGCCTTCCCAGCTAGTGGACATGACCACATCTTGTGGCTGCACATTCCATATGCATTAAACTGGGCGACCCCAAATTCTAGTGCGTGAAGGTGAAACTGTCTCTGTGTTGACTTCTTACACACCATCCAGAATTTTATGAAACTGTACGATTAGATGCCTGTTTCCTGGAATTTAAAAGGCCCTGGCCCTTTTTGTTTTCCTTGTAGGAACAGTGTACTGCCATGTCATGCACGCACTTTGTGGTAGTGGTAAAGGCTCTGACTGTGACTGGCTGAGCTGTCTTGGGGTCACAGAGAGGTAGGGCAGGCAGAAAGTTTCTGTGGCTGCCATTGACTGAGCTACTCAGGTGCTAGAGAGAGGCTGGGTGGGCAGAAGATCTTGAGGAAGGAATGGAACCAGATTCTAAGATAGTAGCAATTGAGAAGAAACAGCGGGGCTTAGGAAATTAGGGGTGGGACCTGGGAGAAGAAATGGCCCAGAGGCAGTAGGCTCGTAGGGATGTCCAACCTGAGGCTCTCCTGCTTTTGTTGGACTACAATGTCCATCATCCCCAGCTGCAGCAAGCTGTGTATGGGGATGATGGGAGTTGTCGAGAAGAGCTTGTCTTGTGGTAGCAAGCTTGACTAAGCAGGGTCTACCCTGAGCCTCTCTGGGGAGAGCGGAAGGTTCCAAGTTCCTTCTCTGGCATCTCCAAGTTAGGGCGGAGAGAGATTCTTGCCTCTAACCTTGGAGAAGCTGCTGCCAGTCTGGGTAGACAATACTGAGCTGGATGGACCAAGGTCTTGGTATATGGCTGCTTCCTCCTATGTTCCTATGACAGTAGGAGAGAGACGGTGGGCAGAAGAGCTTGAGGAAGGAATGGAACCAGATTCTAAGATGGTAGCAATTGAGAAGAAACAGTCCGGCTTAGATGTAACCTGTCGTTTACATCTGTAAAGGCCATTGGCCCACATTCATAGGTTACATAGGAAGCTGCCTACTGAGTCAGACCCTTGGTCAGTCTTGCTCGGTATTGTCATCACTGACTGGCAAGGTTTCAGATGGATATTTCCCAGTCCCAATCAGGCTGCATGGGGAGGGGGCGAGAGACTAGCAGCTTGCAAAAGTCCACCTGGTGGGTTCAGGGTTGAGATGAGGTTTGAAGCAGGGACTTCTCAGTTGGTATTCTCAGCTTCTGCACCGGTATCTGCACCAGCAGAAGGGAACTTTTTATGCCTCCTATGAGTGGTAGCCAAGAATCTGGCAAAAGCACCAAATAGGTGAAGCCTGATGCCTGTGACGGAGCAGGCAATGGAGCGGTGCTGTAAAGGCAGACAGAAGCATAGGCTTCACTGCCGATGTGGTATGGGGTCCCTATGGGGTACAATATGGGGTACAAAGACAGCCCACCATGCCCCTCCTGCTTCTGTTCAGGCTGCCTGCATCTCTTGCGGTACTCATGCCTGAAGCCTAAAGTAGAGGAGACTGAGGAGGAGAGCTGGTCTGGGAGTAGAGAGCACAAGTTGTCCCCTTTGCTAAGCAGGGTCTGCCCTGGTTTACATTTACATGGGTGACTACACATGAGGACTATCTGCTGTAAGACAGACCCATTAGGGGATCGGGCCATAGCTCAGGTTTGAGCATCTGCTTGCATGCAGAAGGTTGCGGGTTCACTCCCTGGCAGCATCTCCAGGTAGGGCTGGGAAAGATTCCTGCCAGAAATCTTTGAAAGCTGCTGCCAGTCTGGGTAGACAATACTGAGCTAGATGAACCCAAGTCTGACTTGGTATAAGGGAGCTTCTTATGTTCCTAAAAATACTGCACTTGAAAATGCAAGTTATTTTCGATTATCTACTCCACATCCAGATGTGTTTTCTCACTGTGCAATTTGGCAGTTACATCTGCTAGCCATTTGCTGTCAATCTGTGATGGAAATCATGCCTTTTGAGAGTCTCATCACAGATTGGCAGCAAACGGCCAGCAGATGGCGCTACAAAATGGCACAATGGAGATGCGTTTTCTCTGGATGTGGCATGAATAACCCTAAAGAGCTTGCCTTTCCAAATGCAGTATTTCTCCATCTGGAAGGACCTGTAGCCAGGCTACTTTCAAACTTGGGTACAAAAGCTTTGCATGAAAAAGCACGTGTCTGCTTTCCTTTCCTTATAGGGGCTAGCACAGACTGCTAAAGATAGACATGGTTGCTAAGGTAAGTTAAAGTGTGCCGTCAAATTGATTTTGACTCCTGGCCCCCACAGAGCCTTGTGGTTTTCTTTTGGTAGAATACAGGAGGGGCTTACCATTGCCTCCTCCTGCGCAGTATGAGCTGATGCCTTTCAGCATTTTCCTATATTGCTGCTGCCCGATATAGTACCAGCGGGGATTCGAACCGGCAACCTTCTGCTTGTTAGTCAAGCATTTCCCCACTGCGTCACTTTCCCTGCTGCCCCACATCACATTTTGAAAAGTTGCTTGCTTCCTAAAAAAAAAAAAAAAAAGCCAGGATGTTTTTATCAGTGGGAGCTACTGACAAGCGATGATCTCCTAATAGCTAGGGCTCACTCTCTAGCTTTTGGAATGAGATATCCATCAGAGCCCGGAGGAGGTGACACTCCTGCTGAGGGGATGGGGAGGAGTGGCAGCAAAAAAGCAGGTTGGAGTTTGAATAGGAGATGGAAACAGAAAGAGAGCTGAAAGTTTCTAGCTGGAAACTAGAACTGCAGCGCTGGAACCTGATATATTTGTAAATAAAGCAATTATTATGAAGACACTGCCCAGGTGACCTCCCATCCAGAGGAAACAAAACAAAACTGAAACTAAATCCATGAAGGTTTATGCTAAACAAATGTGTTGGTCGTTCCTTGTTCGGGTGTGACACAACTGTTTGCTATTGCTCCTGGAACTACTCACTACTCAGGAAAGTGGGGAGTGTGTTACAGTAAGTATCAGGAGTTTATTATGTTTCTTACTGAAATGAGATTGTTAGGTGACATTTTCCATTTCTTTTACATGAAACCACTGAGTGCTTTCCAATGGGGTGGCCAACCCAAGGCTCTGCAACTGTTGTTGGACTACAGATCCCATCACCCCCAGCCACAGTGGCCAGCTGGGAATGATGGGAGTCGTAGTTCAACAGCTGCAGAGTCTCATGGCCTCCCTTGTTTTACAAAACAAAGTGAGATGACAGATAAGCCATTTCTCGATGCAATGTGTGACCTCCATCTTCTTTGCTTGCCTCTTTGCAGAGCCTGCATTAGCGGCCGCTCTTCCGGTTGTCACCGAGTGGCAAGAAGGAGAAGACTACACTTCCGACCCTCTTCCCTGGGGGACGGACAGTGATTATTTTGTGCCCACGGTGTCGGCAGTCACATCGACGATGCTCGCCCTTATGGAGGAGATTCAAACAACTGCACCTTTTACTTCTGCAGTTCCGAGCATTGGAAGTACAGCCCCGGGAGAAAATTCAGATTCAGCTGATGAAACGAGTTCCAGTCCCGAAGAGAAAGAAACACTGAATTCTGTGTTGTCCTCCACCCAAGACAACATGAATTCTTCCAGTGTCGGTCCCAAAACACTTGAAATTACATCCCCAGAAGAAACCACAGGAGGAGGAACAGAGATACCTGTCAAAGAGCAGCAAGACTTGGCCAATGCAAATTCTTCCAGGTCTTCTTTGGAAAGGGGAACAGAGTCGCCCGGTGGAGAGAACATTCCTGCAGACCTCAACAGTGGAACAGCCTCCCCCTTGAATGCAGAGGTAGAAACGTCTAGTTCAGAGCTAGCAGATAATGAGTCACCCGCCATCGTGAGCAGTGGGACCCAGAGCAAAACCTATTCAGAAATGATCACAGCAGGGGAGACAGAAAAAGAACCAGGAACGTTGCCTGGCATGGAGACTTCTTCTCCTTCTGCTGCAGAGGATGAAGTGGCAGCTGCAACTCAAGGAGCATCTGGCGAAACAGCCCCTCACACCTCTCTTGGTGACACACCTCCCGAGAGCCCAGTTTCAGAGAGCGAGAGGGGAGGAATATTTCCCAGTGGAGCTCCGGGCAGTGTTGATCCTTCTTCTGAAGACAGGGAGGCAGGGCCAGAAGTTGCTTCAGCCACGATCTCTAGCAATAAAGGCCAGGGAGGGACAGATCTCCTGCCTTCTGATTTAGAATTTGACCCCCTGTATGTAAACACACAGCTGCCTTTGGGGAGATCAGGGGGATTGGATGATGAAGAGTCTTCAGGCCAGTTTCCTGCAGAGAATGCTGTGGCACCAGCAGCGCATTCTCCCGCAGGAGGAGAATCTGTTGGAGCAAGTCAATCATCTGTGGAGCATGGGGAGATGTCAGTAACAAACAAGGTCTCAGGAGAAGAATCCCCCTCTGCCCCAGCCTCTTCTGGAGAAGAATCTCCCTCAGCCTCAGGCACTCTGGGAGATGAACCGAATGCTGCACTAGCGTCTTCTGGAGAAGAATCACCCTCTGCCCCAGCCGCTCTGGGAGATGAATCGCTCTCGGCCCCAGCTTCATCTGGAGAAGAATCCTCTGCTGCCCCATCCTCTTCTGGAGAAGAATCCTCTGCTGCCCCAGCCTTTTCTGGAGATGAACCAAATGCTGCACTAGCCTCTTCTGGAGAAGGATCCCCCTCAGCCTCAGCCACTTGGGGAGATGAATCCCTTTCTGTCCCAGCTTCTTCTGCAGAGGAATCCCTCTCTGCCCCAGCCTCTTCAGGAGAAGAATCCCCCACTGGCCCAGCCTCTTCTGGAGAAGACTCCCCCACTGGCCCAGCCTCTTCTGGAGAAGAAGCCCCCTCTGCCCCAGCCTCTTCAGGAGAAGAATCCCCCACTGGCCCAGCCTCTTCAGGAGAAGAATCCCCCACTGGCCCAGCCTCTTCTGGAGAAGAATCCCCCACTGGCCCAGCCTCTTCTGGAGAAGAATCCACTGCTGCCCCAGCCACTTCTGGAAAAGAATCCCCCTCTGCCCCAGACTCTTCAGGAGAAGAATCCCCCTCTGCCCCAGACTCTTCAGGAGAAGAATCCCCCTCTGCCCCAGCCTCTTCTGGAGAAGAATCCCCCTCTGCCCCAGCTTCTTCTGGAGAAGAATCCACTGCTGCCCCAGCCACTTCTAGAGAAGAATCCCCCTCTGCCCCAGACTCTTCAGGAGAAGAATCCCCCTCTGCCCCAGACTCTTCAGGAGACGAATCCCCCTCTGCCTCAGCCTCTTCAGGAGAAGAATACAGCTCTGCCCCAAACTCTTCTGGAGAAGAATCCCCCTCTGCCCCAGCTTCTTCTGGAGAAGAATCCCTAGCTGCGGCAGTCTCTTCTGGAGAAGAATCCCTAACTGCCCCAGCCTCATCTGAATCCCCCACTGGCCCAGCCTCTTCTGGAGAAGAATCCCCCACTGGCCCAGCCTCTTCTGGAGAAGAATCCCTTGCTGCCACATTCTCTTCTGGAGAAGAATCCCCCTCAGCCTCAGCCACTCAGGGAGATGAACCAAACACTGCACTAGCCTCTTCTGGAGAAGAATTCCCTGCTGCCCCAGCTTCTTCAGGAGAAGAATCCCCCTCAGCCTCTTCTGGAGAAGAATTCCCCTCAGCCTCAGCCACTCTGGGAGATGGAGCCCTTTCTCCCCCAGCTTCTTCTGCAGAAGATTCCCCCGCTGCCCCATCCTCTTCTGGTGAAGAATCTCCTGCTGCCCCAGCCTCTTCTGGAGAAGAAGCCCCCTCTGCCCCAACCTCTTCTGGAGAAGAATCCCCTGCTGCCCCAGCCTCTTCTGGAGAAGAATTCCTCTCAGACTCAGCCACTCTGGGAGATGAATCCCTCTCTGCCCTAGCCTCTTCTGGAGAAGAATCCCCCACTGCCCCAGCCTCTTCTGGAGAAGAAGCCCCCGCTGCCTCAGCCTCTTCTGGAGAAGAATCCCCCACTGCCCCAGCCTCTTCTGGAGAAGAAGCCCCCGCTGCTCCAACCAATTCTGGAGAAGAAGCCCCCGCTGCCCCAGCCTCTTCTGGAGAAGAAGCCCCCGCTGCCCCAGCCTCTTCTGGAGAAGAAGCCCCCGCTGCCCCAGCTTCTTCTGGAGAAGAAGCCCCCGCTGCCCCAGCCTCATCTGAAGAAGAAGCCCCTGCTGCCCCAGCCTCTTCTGGAGATGAAGACCCCGCTGCCCCAGCCTCTTCTGGAGAAGAATCCCCTGCTGGACCTGCCACTTCTGAAGAAGAATCTGCTGCTGCCCCAGCCTCTCCTGGAGAAGAAGCCCCCTCTGCCCCAACCTCTTCTGGAGAAGAATATGCCATTGCCCCATCCTCTTCTGGAGAAGAATCCCCCATTGCCCCAGCCTCTTCTGGAGAAGAATTCCCCTCAGCCTCAGCCACTCTGGGAGATGAACCAAACACAGAACTAGCCTCTTCTGGAGAAGAAGCTCCTACTGCCCCAGCATCTTCTGGAGAAGAATTCCCCTCAGCCTCAGCCACTCTGGGAGATGGAGCCGATTCTGCCCCAGCTTCTTCTGCAGAAGATTCCCCCGCTGCCCCAGCCTCTTCTGGTGAAGAATCCCCTGCTGGACCAGCCTCTTCTGGAGAAGACTCTGCTGCTGCCCCAGCCTCTTCTGGAGAAGAAGCTCCCTCTGCCCCAACCTCTTCTGGAGAAGAATCCCCCGCTGGACCAGCCTCTTCTGGAGAGGAAGCCCCCGCTGCCCCAGCCTCTTCTGGAGAGGAAGCCCCCGCTGCCCCAGCCTCTTCTGGAGAAGAATCCCCCGCTGGACCAGCCTCTTCTGGAGAAGAATCCCCCGCTGGACCAGCCTCTTCTGGAGAAGAATCCCCCGCTGGACCAACCTCTTCTGGAGAAGAAGCCCCCGCTGCCCCAGCCTCTTCTGGAGAAGAATCTGCCATTGTCCCATCCTCTTCTGGAGAAGAATCCCCTGCTGCCCCAGCCTCTTCTGGAGAAGAATCTGCCGTTGCCCCATCCTCTTCTGGAGAAGAATTCCCTGCTGCCCCAGCCTCTTCTGGAGAAGAATCTGTCATTGCCCCAGCCTCTTCTGGAGAAGAAGCCCCCGCTGCCCCAGCCTCTTCTGGAGAAGAAGCCCCCGCTGCCCCAGCCTCTTCTGGAGAAGAAGCCCCAGCTGCCCCAGCCTCTTCCGGAGAAGAAGCCCCCACTGCCCCAGCCTCTTCTGGAGTAGAAGCCCCCGCTGTCCCAGCCTCTTCTGTAGAAGAAGCCCCCGCTGCCCCAGCCTCTTCTGGTGAAGAATCTGCTGTTGCCCCATCCTCTTCTGGAGAAGAATCCCCTGCTGCCAAAGCCTCTTCTGGAGAAGAATCCTCCGCTGGACTAGCCTCTTCTGGAGAAGAATCTCCTGCTGCCCCAGCCTCTTCTGGAGAAGAATTCCCCTCAGCCACTCTGGGAGATGGAGCCCTTTCTGCCCCAGCCTCTTCTGGTGAAGAATCTGCTGTTGCTAAAGCCTCTTCTGGAGAAGAATTCCTCTCAGACTCAGCCACTCTGGGAGATGAATCCCTTTCTGCCCCAGGCTCTTCTGGAGAGGAAGCCCCCGCTGCCCCAACCTCTTCTGGAGAAGAAGCCCCCGCTGCCCCAACCTCTTCTGGAGAAGAAGCCCCCGCTGTCCCAGCCTCTTCTGAAGAAGCCCCCGCTGTCCCAGGCTCTTCTGGAGAAGAAGCCCCCACTGCCCCAGGCTCTTCTGGAGAAGAAGCCCCCACTGCCCCAGCCTCTTCTGGAGAAGAATCCCCCGCTGCCCCAGCCTCTTCTGGTGAAGAATCTGCTGTTGCCCCATCCTCTTCTGGAGAAGAATCCCCTGCTGCCAAAGCATCTTCTGGAGAAGAATTCCTCTCAGACTCAGCCACTCTGGGAGATGAATCCCTCTCTGCCCCAACCTCTTCTGGAGAAGAATCCCCCGCTGCCCCAGGCTCTTCTGGAGAGGAAGCCCCCGCTGCTCCAACCTCTTCTGGAGAAGAAGCCCCCGCTGCTCCAGGCTCTTCTGGAGAAGAAGCCCCCGCTGTCCCAGCCTCTTCTGGAGAAGAAGCCCCCGCTGCCCCAGCCTCTTCTGGAGAAGAAGCCCCTGCTGCCCCAGCCTCTTCCGGAGAGGAAGCCCCCGCTGTCCCAGCCTCTTCCGGAGAGGAAGCCCCAGCTGTCCCAGGCTCTTCTGGAGAAGAAGCCCCCACTGCCCCAGGCTCTTCTGGAGAAGAAGCCCCCGCTGCCCCAGCCTCTTCTGGTGAAGAATCTGCTGTTGCCCCATCCTCTTCTGGACAAGAAGCCCCCGCTGCCCCAGCCTCTTCCGGAGAAGAAGCCCCCGCTGTCCCAGCCTCTTCCGGAGAAGAAGCCCCCGCTGCTCCAGGCTCTTCTGGAGAAGAAGCCCCCGCTGCCCCAGCCTCTTCTGGTGAAGAATCTGCTGTTGCCCCATCCTCTTCTGGAGAAGAAGCCCCCGCTGCCCCAGGCTCTTCCGGAGAGGAAGCCCCCGCTGTCCCATCCTCTTCTGGAGAAGAAGCCCCCGCTGCCCCAGCCTCTTCTGGAGAAGAAGCCCCCGCTGCCCCAGCCTCTTCTGGAGAAGAAGCCCCCGCTGCCCCAGCCTCTTCTGGAGAAGAATCTCCCGCTGCCCCAGCCTCTTCTGGAGAAGAATCTCCCGCTGCCCCAGCCTCTTCTGGAGAAGAATCTCCCGCTGCCCCAGCCTCTTCTGGAGAAGAAGCCCCCGCTGCCCCAGCCTCTTCTGGAGAAGAAGCCCCCGCTGCCCCAGCCTCTTCTGGAGAAGAATCTCCCGCTGCCCCAGCCTCTTCTGGAGAAGAATCTCCCGCTGCCCCAGCCTCTTCTGGAGAAGAAGCCCCCGCTGCCCCAGCCTCTTCTGGAGAAGAAGCCCCCGCTGCCCCAGCCTCTTCTGGAGAAGAATCCCCTTCAGCCTCAGCTGCTCTGGGAGATGGATCCGCCTCTCCCCCAGACTCTCCTGGGGAAGAACCCTCCTCTGCCTCAGCCTCTGTGGGAGAAGGATCCTCTCTTCCCTTCATTCCAGAGCCATTGGGAACTCAGCCTAATTTGCCCTCTAGTTCTCTAGAAGACAGCAGAACTGATCAGCCCTCTCCAGGTAATGCATTTTCACCAGAGGCGGCCGCTTCTGAGGAAGCCCAAGTATGGGAAGATGCTTCCAGTGAGAGTGGAAATAAAACACCCTTGTCTCCATTGGCTACAGAGTCACAGTCAGCACCTCCCTCCTCTGAACAAGTAGCAAATGCTGCCTTAGAACCAGCAAGCAGTGACAGATCCCAACCACCTCCAGACAGTACAGAAACAGCGGGGTCTGGAGCTTCTAGTGTGGCAGGAGAGGAATTAGAAGGCGTTCCCCATCTGAGTGGAGAGGAAACACCCTTGGCTCCCTCAGCCCCAAAGACACAACCAGCCCATCCTTCCACTGAAGGGGTGGAAACTGCAAACTCAGTGTCATCAGCCAGTATTGGACCTCAACCATCTCCAGAGGCTCATCCAGCTTCTGACGGAGCGGAACAGTTAGAAAGCGCTTCTGGTGTGAGCGGGGAGGAAAGGCCTCTCGGGGCGTCAGCTGTAGAGTCACAGTCGCTGGGAACATCTGCAAACGAAGATGTCCCTGGAGAATTTGGGAATGGCAAACCCTCCCTCTCCACTGCAGGAGCACAAAGTGGCAGCTCAGAGTCAGCGGCGAGTGAGGCATCTCAGCCACCTGCAGCCTCTGACAAGGCAGGAGAACCAGAAGGCTCTCCCAGCATGAGTGGGAAGGAGGCCTCTTTGGCTCCACTGGCTGCAAATTCACAGTCAGCTTCTCCTTCGAACAAAGGCTTGGAGACGGTGGGCTCACAGTCAGCTGCGAACGTGAGGCCTCAACCATCTCCAGAGGCTGCAGCAGCTTCTGAGGGGGCAGAACAATTAGAAAGCTCTTCTGGTGTGAGCGGGGCAGAAACGCCTCTAGGTCCGTCAGCTGTAGAGCCCCAATCAGCTGGAACACCTGCAGGTGAAGAGGTTTCTGAAGACCTAGGCAATGAGAGAGCCTCTCTCTCTGCTCAAGGGGTGGAGACTACCAAGTTTGGGTCGGTGGCTAGTAAGGGGCTCACCTCTTCCACAGAGGCATCCCTGAGTCCAGAAAGCGAGTCGGAGCTTCTTGAAGAGAAACCCGGGTCAATAACTGGTGGAGAACCTTTCCCTCAATCCTCTTCTGTTGATGAGTCAGTGGCAATGATCAACAAAGCTTCTGGAGGGCCCTTGGTCTCTGGTTCAACATCTCCTAATGGGAACTTGGCCACCGGAGCAGCGCCAAACCAGATTTCTAGCATTACAGATTCTTCTTCAGGGGGCGTGAGTTTGAATGATGGTGCGAGTGGTCCCGATAACCCAGGAAGTTTGGGAAATTCTGTGCAGGCTTCAAGTGGACAACCTGTCAAATCCAACGATGACACCTTGGATGGGTCAGATTTTTCTTCTTCAGAGGCAAATGTAGATGCAGGGACACCCATGGGAAGCTTGGGGGGTGACACAGAGGTCTTGGGTGACATCAGAACCTCTGCTCAGTCATCTGTGGTTGGAACTACAAATACAGCAATTGATCAGCTACCAGGAAAGTCATCTCCTTCTGCCTCCAGCAACTCTCTGTCCTTTGGGCCCTCTGATTCAGCGGTTGAAAGCTCAGGACATGTAGCCGGTGAGTCCTCAAGTGGCCCATTTCCCCAGAGTCAGAGTGTGGAGGTGACCTCCATTGGCAAGGAAGCTGGCAAAACAGACTCTTTCCTCTCCAACTCAGAAGCACAGTCAGCTGGAGCCTCACTAAATGGGCTACCAGGCCCTTCTAATAAACCAGTCGCAGAGAACGGGAAGGCCGCAGCTCCTATGGTTTCCGAAGGAAGAGGAGATGCTGACAGCTCTGTTTCAACAGCTAACAAGGGGCTGTTCCCAGCATCTGATGCTGGCAAAGTTCACCCCTCCCTCTTGGACGCAGGACTGAGTGCAGCAAAGACGCCTCAACTGCCCACTGGCAAAGCAAGCCCTGAGCTCAAAGCAGAAACATCCGTTCCTTCCTCTCAGGTCATGGGAACTGCCGGACATACACTTCCAGGGAAATCGTCCCCCTCGGTCCTCGCACCTCCCAGCAGTGCCTCTTTGGGTTCCAAGGCTGCAAATCCAGGCTCTTCAACCAGTTCTCGCATGGCATCACTGTCCCCTTCCTCTTCTAAGCCAGCTGCCGGGGGAATCAAAGACACATCTAGCAACACCAAAGCATCTCCAGCCGGGAATTCGGCTTCCCGCCTTGCGGGCCCAGGAGTTAGCCCACCAGCAGCAAAAGCCTCCCCAGCCACCAGCAAGACATCTGACAAGAACTCCCGTTCTGGTGCCCAGAAAACGAAGGGTGGGAAAGGCGCAACCGTCCAGGACAATACAGCAAAGTCTGGGCGTGTATCAGCAATTCCTGTGCCATCAGGTGGGTTGGCTGGGAAGGGACCTCCTGGGAGCATTTCTTTAACTGTCCCTGACTGCAGCAGGATGCTCAGGAGGAGAAGGGGATGCACAGCTCATGGAGAGTATCCGGGCACGCTTCACTGCTAGGGTTGCCATATTCTGGCTTTCCAGAGCCGGGTGACTAATTTGCATATTATGTAAATTGGCTTGAAAATGATTTTTGAGCAGAAGAATGACTGCACGTTTTGCTCCATAACTCAGCTTCTCCAAGAAGCTGAGAGCTTAGTTTTAATTTTTATTTTTAAATAAAGCTGGAATCCGGGCGGATCTGGCTCTGGCTTAGGGGTGGGCACAGAACTGGCTGGTCTGAGTCTGAACTGGACCTGGACTGGACCGGGCCAGTTTGGTCCGGCACCCCCTCAACCCCCCCCCCCCCAGTTTGGTTTGGTCCAGAGGGGTTTTTTAAAAACTTTTTTTTTAACACTTACCCCCTCTGGGGGATTTTCCCGAGGCAGCAGGGTGGGGGTGGTCCATGGAGGTTCTCCCTTCCCACACCAGTCTCCTTTATTCCAGGAACCAGCCTTCCCCCTGGCATGCTGCCTGGCATGACCCAGGCCATGCATCAGCCTATAGCGCAGGTGCGGCAGCCTCCAAAATGGCCACCGCACTGAGTGGGGCAGGCCAAAAACCTGGAATAAGGGAGGCCGGCAGGGGGAGGGAGAACCACCATGGACACCCCCCCCCGCCACCACCTAGGATAACTCTCCCAGAGGGGGTAAGTGTAAAAAAATAAAAAATTCGTGAACACCCCGGGGAGTTCAGTCTGAGGTCTGACCAAAAAGGAGTGGTTTGGTTCGACTCCGAACAGTCGAACCGGACTGGTTCAACATCGAACACATTCGACATCAAACCTGTTTGCACATCCCTAATCTGGGTGGGCTAAGCAATCTGGGTAAGATGCTGAAAATCCAGGTGAAAGCCAAAATCCCGGGGGGCATGGCAACACTATTTACTGTAAGTTTACTGCAAGGCTTTACTGCATTTTTGAATTGCCTCAAAAAACTGACACAGAAAGTGGATTTTTTTTACCCTGGGAATAGATTGGGCTACACTCTAATGTACAATGAAAAACCCAAATTGTGTGTGAAGTGCTCCCCGATAGCTCTCAGGGACTTCGGGTAAATCTGGTTGATATGTGAACACAGCCCTTCCATTCCGGAGGAGATGTGAGCTAAAAGCCCAGTGTGAAAAACACCCAGGAAGGCATATGCTGAAAGTAAAGACTTCTTTGAGGAAATGCATGTTTACATGTGAGAGAGAGAGAGAGAGAGAGAGAGAGAGAGCACATGCATCACTGCAGCTAACTACCTCAAGGTGCTGGGGAGAGAAGGAGAAAGAGGAAGTTGCTCTCGGGTGAGAGAGAGAAACCTGAGAATATTAGTCTACCAAACTGGGGAGCTCAAAGCAGAGACAAAGAGAGGAATAGATTAGAAAGGGGCCCCTAACTTGCTATCTCTGCTCCCAATGCCCCTGGTGTTCAATAGGATTGCAGGTGTGGATAATCGATGCCTTCTGGAGCTTGCATCACCAACACCTACCAGAGCATTTAATATATTTACAGATCTGGTAAGAACCCTCCCAGTGAGAAAAAGTAGCTTCTACCCCACCCCCTTCTAGCCCAGATAATATTTTCTCTCTCTCTCCCTCCCTCGGGCTTTCCAGATTAAACCCGACCAGTGTCACTACAGATCTGCAAAGTGTGCTTCCGTACTTCCTGTGTTGTGACACTGCAGTCCCTGCACTGACAGCAAAGGGCCGCTCACACTTCCGATGCCTTCTTTCGGGTTTTATCTTTGCGATAGAGTGCTTCAGTGTTGCATGTGCATCACAAAAAAGTAGCTGTATTTTCCCGTTGTAGGAGTTTGAGATTCTGGGGATTATACGATCCTGTCAAGCTGAAGCATTTTATCCCTGATGTAGCGGGTAATCTGGAAAACGCCCCTGGCTCTTGTAGCTGCTTTTGTACATCCAATCAAGTGGGTGCAGCAGGACAAATGAAACGATGATCATCAAGTGTCTGCGATTGATAAGAGAGACGAAACATGGGGATCTAATTAATAGTGTCCCCATAGAAGCCAATGGGACTTTTCTGTAAAAATCATTACAGTTATCATTACTACTACTGTCACAAGTTCTAGTAATGGTAACCTGGGACATAGGAAGCTGCCTTATGCTGAGTCAGATCATTGGTCCATCTAGCTCAGTTTTGTCTACACATCTCCAAGGTTTCAGGCAGGAGTCTTTCCCAGCCCTGCTTAGAGATGCTGCCAGGGAAAACAGGTGCAAAGCTATGGCCCCATAAGAACATAAGAAGAGCCCTGCTGGATCAGGCCCAAGGCCCATCTAGTCCAGCATCCTGTTTCACACAGTGGCCCACCAGATGCCACTGGAAGCCACAGGCAGGAGTTGAGGGCATGCCCTCTCTCCTGCTGTGACTCCCCTGCAACTGGTACTCAGAGGCATCCTGCCTTGGAGGCAGGAGGTGGCCTATAGCCCTCCGACTAGTAGCCATTGATCGACCTCTCCTCCATGAAGTTATCCAAACTCCTCTTAAGGCCTGTTGGCTGTCACCACATCTTGTGGCAGAGAATTCCACAAGTTGATTATGCATCGTGTGGAAAAGTACCTCCATTGGTTGGTCCTAAATCCCCAATAGCTTTAAAAACTAGTTTAAAAAAAAGCATTTAAAGCTTTAAAAGCCTTTTAAAATGAATTTCTGGAGGAGAGGTTTATCAGTGCTTACTAGCCACGATAACTGAATGGAATCTCCATAAACAGCAGCAGTATACCACTGAATAGCAGGTGCTAGAGGCCACCATGTTCTGCTTGTAGACTGTCCACAAACATCTTGCTGGCCAATTCTTATACTCTTAATTAAAAAAAATAAAATAGAAGCCTCGAGGGAGAGGGAGTTTATTTGCCCTCTAGTTGTCCTACAAGGAGTTTCTGATGAACACGAAATGAAGAGGCTCAATCCCTAAAGCTAGCCCTAGCATGACCTGGGACAGAGCAGAGAGATGATGGTTGACGTGAAAACCCATGGGTGAAACCAGATATTGTAAGAGACCGGGGCTATGGATGCTCTGAGCCTCTTTGCTTCCCGACCTCTGCCAGCCAATGATAGAAGGCAGAGAGACTCATCTTACCATTTTTGTGTCTTGTGTGCAGTGGCGTCACTGTTACCGTATGGAGCAAAGGCAAATGACAAAGAATATGTGGAAAGGAAAGTGGACTTCAACTCCCCGCTGTTCAAGCCCGAAATCGGAGTCCCACTGGGAAAGACGCTGTGTAATTCCCTCTATGTGAGTCCATCCTATATCTATTTTATCTCTATCTCTGATAGAGCTGGAAAGGTTGTGATCCTGATGGATACATAACCAGAGCACCAGCAGGTGAGAGGGAGGTACTGGCAGACTCAGGATAACCCACAGACACGTTGGTTTCACAAAAATCTGAAGAAGAAAGGAAGGAGGCAACACCCCCTTGTTGCTCCAGTATATCTTAATGAAGTGGAATGTTCACAGATTCATATTGCAGTTAACAGACAACCATGGGCGGAGCTTATGGAACTCAGAGGCGAAGAGGGAAGGAAGTCGGGCTTGAACAAATAGAGCGGGAAATTTCTCAGTTTGAAGAATACTCTCGCAAGACAGACACAGCCTGTTCTGCTTTGGGAGGGCAGAGTAGGGGAGGTTGCCTAAAACTTTCACCATGCTCAGCTGCAAGTTCAGGTAAGGCATGCACACCAGGGATATGTTGCAGCATTTTGTGGGGTCTTATGCCGTTCCATATTTGTAATATATTATTTCAGATCTATTTTAATGACCAAATGTGAAAAGTTGTGATGCCAGCCTTTCAAGCAGAGAGATTTCAAGGACCCCTTTGAGGGTCCTTACAGAGGTGGTCTCAGGGACTGGCAGTGGGCCCATCTGAGGGATATGGGCACCCACTGATGCTGACCCCCGATTCTTAATATTTGGATTAAGTATTTTGTGATATAGCTACTGAAGTGGAATTTACCACAGATCCAGATTCTAAGTAGGTCCCAAATCAGACCCTTGATTCGTCTATCAGGCCTGCTCAACTTAGGCTCCCCAGCTGTTTTTGAACTACAACTCCCATAATCCCCAGCTACAGTGGGCAATAGCCAGGGATTATGGGAATTGTAGGCCAACATCTGCCGGAGGGCCAAAGTTGAGCAGCCCTGAAGCTCAATGTTGTTTGCCTGCCTGGAGATGCCAGGAGTAGATCCTGGGATCTTCTGCAGGCAAAACAGGTTCTCTACCACTATGCTACTGTTTCGCCCCAAATTTGAAAATGGTGTTTCCTCTGCAAATGAGAAATCTATGGAACTCAAACGCTAAACAGCTGCAAAATACTGGGGAAATCTTTGTTTGTTTGTTTGAAATGCCAGTAAAGTGTGTTGACTATGCCTGGATTTGGGAGATGAGACTTGAATCCCGATGTTTAGCATTATCATTATTATTGCCAATATTATTTATTTATTTATTTGATTTATATCCTGCCCATCCAAAAATGACTCAGGGATATTATATTGTGTCATCCATCTGCATAGTTCTTTACAACAGGGGTTCTCTATCTAAGGTCCCCAAATGCTGTTGGACTACAACTCCCATCATCCCCAGCCACAAGGGCCAGATTGCAAGCCACAAGGGACAAATGCCACTGTGGCTGGGGATGATGGGAGTTGTAGTCCAACATCTGGGGAGCCAAGGTTGGGAGCCCCTGCTTCCCGGAATTAACATTCAGCAAAAACACAGAGGAAGGTCTCTGTCTCCATGAGCTTACAATGGTTGCAGATACCTAATTTCTGAAGCAGAACTGAGTCTTGCATACTCCAATCTTCTCTGACCTCATGCACATATATTATTTTATTCAGTTCACAGACAATGGACAAATAATTTTCCCGGCCTCTGACAAAGTTATTTCCAGCTATCCTAACCCACCTCCCAAAGGTTTTAACGGTCGTGAGAAAGTAGCAATGATAGCTGTGTTCTGGGAAAATGCTGACTTCTCTAAAGGCAGTGGCACCGTCTTCTACCAGGTGAGTCCAAATGGGTTTCTTATATGTGGCTAGTTACTCTTCTCTCATGATGGAATGGCTTTTCACGATGCTAGCAGCATCCTCCGCCCCCCTCTCCACCAACAAGGATTTTAAGAAAGAAATGTGTGCATGGTTTATTTTCTAACAGCACCCAAACAGTGGTGCATCAGCTGGTGACTTCCCGGCTCAACTACTCCAATGTGCTCTACATGAGTCTGCCTTTGTACATAGTCCGGAAACTTCAGTTAGTTCAAAATGTGGCAGCCAGATTGGTCTCTGGGGCAACGTGGAAAGACCATATTATACCTGTCTTGAAACAGTTACATTGGCTGCCGATATGTTTCCGGGCAAAATACAAAGTGCTGGTTATTACCTTTAAAGCCCTGAATGGCTTAGGTCCGAGTTATCTTAGAGAGCGCCTTCTTCTGCAAGATCCCCACTTCACGTTAAGGTCATCTGAGGAGGTCCATCTCCAGTTACCACCGGTTCGTTTGGTGGCGACTCAGAGGCGGGCCTTCTCTGTAGCCGCTCCTGGGCTGTGGAATGCACTCCCAGCAGTAATCCGCAATCTGAATTCTTTATTGACCTTCAGGAGAGCCCTTAAAACCTATCTGTTTGGCCTGGCCTTCCAGGGTTTTTAATTAGCTTTAATTGTTTTAATGGTATAACCTGGTTTCCGGGTTTTTTAAAATTGTTCTGGTTGTTTAATTGTTTTTTTAATGATGTTTTAGTTGTTAACAGAGGCGTAACTAGGGAAAACGGCGCCCGGGGCAAGCACTGAAATGGCGCCCCCCCACGCCCCCAACATACTACATTATACTTAGGTTTTTCCTCACAAGCGCCCACTGCCGCCGCCATGCCAGGCCACTGACTGGCCACCAGGCTCCAGCAAAGCAATGGGGGGGGGCGCGGGGGCGCGGAAGGGACCGTTCGTGGGGGAGGGGGCGCTGATGTGCTCCCTTGACTGCTGCAGCGCTGCTGCACTGAGCAGGAAACATTTGTATTAACAAAAAATTAAAAAAAAATCAAAAAAAATTTTTTTGTCATGGCGGCGCCCCCCATGTGACCAGAAAAGATGGCGCCCGGGGCACGTGCCCCCCCTGCCCCCCCTATAGTTACGCCTCTGGTTGTTAATTGATGTTTTATATTGCTTATATTTCTGTTTTAACTGTTATTGGTTTTAATGGTTTTGTTTTAATTGTAAACCACCCTGAGCCACTTTGGAAGGGTGGTATAAAAATCAAATCAAATCAAATCAAATCAAATCCATCCATCCATACATACATACATACTCTACCAATATGCTGCTGAGTTACCTCCTGTAGCCTTACTGAAAGACTCTCACTGAAATATTGGAGCTCCAGAGGAAATACTGGCAATCCTCTGTTTCAGAAGCTCCAGGTTTCAAGGATATCCCCTGGCTTCACAGCCAAAGATCCCAGGGTTCCGTGCTTTGCTAACAAGCCACCAACCGTAACTTCATAAAGGTAAAAGGTAAAAGGGAGCCGTCGAGTTGGTGTTGACTCGTGGCGCCCACAGAGCCATTTGGTTGTCTTTGGTAGAATACAGGAGGGGTTTACCATTGCTTCCTCCTGTGCAGTATGAGATGATGCTTTTCAGCGTCTTCCTATATCGTTGCTGCCCTTATAGGGGTTTCCTAGTGATCCCTTAAAGCCCTCTCACTTTCTTACACCTTCATAGAATAGACTTCCAGAAATTACAAAGAACACCCCTGCTATCCCCCACAAATAGATAACCAGTAGATCTAGGGAGCATCAGCAAATGGCTGCCCCCATCAATAGTGTACTGGAGGGGTGGATTATAAATATTAGTTAGATAGTTATGTTAGCCTGGTCTCTCATCGCACAGGTGCATCCTTGCTCTGTATGTCAGCCACTTTATTTGTGGATGTACAAGTAGAGCCTAACTGAAGCCCAACAGGCACTCCTACAAGCAGCAGATCTTCTACTTCACATCAGGCCTTGCATCCCCAGGTGACTTCAGCCTATTCACACCTCCTTTTCTGCCTCTGTCTCTTCTAAAATGCCTATTAATTTAAATTAAAAAATTATTTTATTTTATTTCTCTCTCTGGCCACTTCTGTGCACATATGCTGCTGCAGATCTCCACCTTGCTTCCTAGTGTGGTCTTACCCTCTTACAGATGCTGAGCATGGACCTTGTGTGATTTTCACAGCGCCACCTGCTGGTCAGCTCTTGCATTCCAAGAAGAACCCACTTTCCCCTCCCCAGGCACCAAAGCTGACTGGTGGATGATGCTGCAAAAATGTCACAAGGTTCCCTGCTTGGCCTGTGCACAGAAGATAAGAAAACAGAGCTTTAGAAATGGTCCTAGAACTTCCTGTTGCCTTTAATTTTTCTAATTGTAAACCGCCCAGAGACGCATGTTTTGGGCGGTATAGAAATATTTTAAATAAATAAATAAAATAAAATAATCTTGGATGCCTTCTTGGGGTTATCATATGTAATATTCCCCACCATTGCACACAGGAATATGTTACCCTGAGCTCAGCCAAAGACCCTGTTGTCCGGGAGGTGGAAGCAAAGATCCAGCAGTACACAAAGTCATCTTATTCAGCCAAATGGACGCTCAAGATCACCTGGGTGAAGGCCCAGCCCTTCCCTGCACAGAAGCAGAGCAGCAGAGTAAGTTGCCTTCAGAAACTGAACATGGCTGACGTTTCATTTTAAATAATAAACAGTTATTTTAATGTAGTATTTGGTTGCAAACATAGCCTTATAATTAAATGGGTAATACCTTGCCTTATCTTACAAACAAATGGTAATTAGGGGTGTAGCCACCAAATGTTCCCTGGCTGCCAGTGTCTGGGGGCTGCTTCAAAGACAGCCCCGATGGCATTGTGATGGGCTCAGTCACGGCAGGTCCTAAAACAAGGGGGGATGAGCTGCGACTGGCCCCATCGTGACACCGTCAAGGCTGTCTTTGAAGTTATGCCGCAGCCCTGATGGGTCCTTTCCAGCAACGGCAGACTGTGCACCATATAAGCCAAGGCTTCTAAAATAAGACTTTGGGCCCTCGCAAGAGAAAACACTGAAGCTGTTTGACCAGAACTTTGGGTCTCAAGGCCCCGTCATCATACCCATCAATGTAGGTATGCCATTTTAATTTTTAAAATGACTTTTAAATAAATGTCATCAGCTTGCCTGCAGTATGAGAGGGGTGGACAAATCAGACAGCTGTATTAGCACCTGGGAGGAGAACTAGTCTTGTGGTAAAAAGGTAAAGTGTGCTGTCGAGTCGATGTTGACTCCTGGTGCCCACAGAGCCCTGTGACTTTCTTTGGTTGAATACAGGAGGGGTTTACCATTGCCTCCTCCAGCACAGTATGAGATGATGCCTTTCAGCATCTTCCTATTGCTGCTGCCCGATATAGTACCAGCAGGGACTTGAACCGTCAAGCACTTCCCCACTGCACTAGTCAAGCACTTCCCCACTGCACCACTTAAGATGGTCTTGTGGTAGGAAGCATGCATTGTCCCCTTTGTTAAGCAGGGTCTGACTTGGTTTGCATTTGGATGGGTGACTACATGTCAGCGCTGTAAGGTATTCCCTTTAGGGCATGGGGCCATAACTCAGTGGAAGAGTATCTGCTTTGCATGCAGAAAGCCCCAGGTTCAATCCCTGGCAGCATCTCTACGTAGGGCTGGAGAAAATTCTTGCCTGAAACATTGGAAAACTTCTGCCAGTCTGTGTAGACAATACTGTGCTAGATGGACCAATGGTCTGACTCAGTAGAAGGCAGCTTCCTATGCTTTTATGTTCCATTTGGCTTGTGCCTGCTCGACTTTCACCATTTTTGTGCAGGAAAGAATTTAGAACCATCACTTCTCAAATAATGTTCTTTTGTCTTGACTGTGCTGCTAGACAAGGAAAAAATATATTGTTTTCATATTATATATATATTTCTCCAGACTAACACTTACCAGGCTGTTCTTACCACCGATGGATACAAAACATATGCCCTTTTCCTTTATCAAGATGGCGGGATGCAATGGGATTATACAAAACTCGCTGCTACAAATGTGCTAATAGGATACACAAGGTACGTTCATCTCTCTCTAACCAGATAAGCTAGGAATAGGAGGATTTGTGCCAGATTATATTCGACTGTCTGCCATGACTCCAAGATCTGTGTGTGGTCAAATGCACACATGGATATTTTGTGCATGTGGGTCGCCTCTTCCATGCCACTGGAGGGCGCAAAGGAATGAAAGCATGAATCTGCTTCTGCCACTGGAATGAATGGGAAGCAACACAAAGAAAGAATTTTATTTATTTATTTAAAGTATTTATACCCTGCTCCTCCAGTGCACTACTGCTCGGGGCGGCTCACAACAATAAAATAGATACAAGACACAATAAAAGTAATAAAATTAGCCAAATTGAACAAACAGGTTAAAAGTCAGGTTAAAGCCACACTTATTATTAGGTTCAAATTAAAAGTTATTTTAAAAGCTAAAAACTAAAAATTATAAAAAGCTAAAGAACCTACCAGATATAACTAGAAATGGAGCATTAAAAAGCCTCCTTAAAAATGTGTTTTAAGTTGTTTTTAAAAAACATTCATGAGTGGGAAATTATCCTTGGTATGATCCCATTTTAGCTGTTGGAAATTATGCAGTGGCAGAATTCAACAAAGAAATGATTTTTAATCCGAACACTCTATATTGAGCGTCTTGAGTGAAGATCTGAAAACAAATTTCCAGGCTGGAACAGGAAGCACGTTGCATATTCCTGGACCACTGAGGATATAATTTCTTCTCCTTTTTCTCCAGTGGCGATGGCTATTACAAAAATGATGATTTGATGAATAAAACGCCAGCTGAGAAATACCGGCCTGATCGCGTTGAGGGCTACAACACAGGTACTGTCTATGTGTCTCAAGAAACAGCCAGCACAGATCTTCGTTGCTGGCTTCTTGTCTGCCTACAGGTGCAAGCAGGACTCTAGGTTTGCCCCACAGCAAATGGAATAAAGCCCTGTTCTCCTTTGAGGCTGCAAAGCTGTTCCAAAGCTATTCCAAGGACGATGACAAATAATATTTATATTCCACTTTTCGACAAAAGTCCCCAAAGCAGTTTACATAGAGAAATAAAAATAAATACAGATGGATCCCTGTCCCCAAAGGGCTTCTTGAATCAGGGTGCTTTCCAGACTAGACCCTGCAATAGAGTCAGGACGAATCTCGGAAGTGTGCTTCCACACTTCCTGTGTCATGACACCTCAGTTCCTACACGGACAGCAGGGAGCCGTTCACATTTCCGATGCCTTGTTGCGAATTTAGTCGCTGCGATATAGAGCAAGGACCTCGTATATCTGGCGTGGAAAAGTTGCTGGGTTTTTTGGGTTGTTAGTTGCTGCGAGACTGCTCCCCCTGCTGTTTACGGCCCGAATGTGACTTGCCCAAACGGAGGCATTTTGCTGCTGTTGAGCAGCTAGGCTGGAAAGCACCCAGGCCAGAGCCAGGCCTTAGTCTGGAGTCTGCCACTCATAATTTGGAGGTGAATCCTCAAGCAGCTACAGCTTGGCCTGTGGCTTTAACAAAGGAAGGTGTGATGGGAAGGAGGACAACAGGGCAAGAAAGATGCAGAATGATAGAAGATACTTCACATCCTTCCCAGCATCCCTTTAGAGACACAGGAACCTTGTCTTCTTTTGCCCTAAGACACTCTTAATCATTGTGGCTATCATTCTCCACTCCTGTCTGTCTGGCCAGGTTGCTGCTTGGCCCCTGGTGATCCAGTTCAGGATCCAGGCAACTGCACAGTGTGCTGGGTGTGGAGCGAGATGTGTGTGCCCATGCACCTCCCCCTCGCAATTGCAATAGCTGGTTTGGAGTGTAATTTAAACATGTCTGAAGTGTCCTGCATGAGGCCATCTAGCTGAGCTGAGGTGAGCTTTGAACAGCGAACTTCCTCGCTCACACTGCTAACTTGGCAAATTATGGAGTATAACAAACAACAGAATGGAGAGGAATGGGAGAGGAGATGATAACATGGGATGAGTGGCTGGCACACTGCGCAATGTCATGTGCACATCACAACATAATGTTTGTGCAGTTGCATAAGTGTGCTCTTGCACAAATTATGCCAATGGAGTTGCACAACAGTATGACCATGGGAAATAATGGCCGTAAGGTTAACAAAATTCTGTGTAATTTTTGCATGTGTGCAAAAATGCACTTGCGCAGCTGCACGCAGATGTTATGTTGCAAGATGCATGTAACATTGCGTAGTATGTCAGGCAACGTGAGGAAGGGCAGCTTGATCCTCCTTGATTCTGTTTAAGCCACTGTGATGATTTGACACTTGTTGTTTCATTGCCTCCCCTTCCAGAGGTGCGTGGCCTGTGGATATACAAGCTGGACAGCCGCGTCCGGGTGAACTACAGGCTGCGGTGCCTTGACTGGGTTAACCATGAGGGACGGCCCTCAGCCTGGAACAAGGGTCTACCCCCTTGCCCTTGCTCTTTGCAAGAAGGACAGTCAGATGATCGCTACTCAAGCGGCAAAAAAGGTATGTCTCATAGGCCCTATACACAACAACTTAATGCCACACAACCTAATGCACAAAACAAGTGCTTAAGATGGAGTTGTTGGATTCAAACTTTCTTTCCTGCAACACACATGCAGCCTGCAGATCAAGGATTCTCCAGCTCTATGTCTAAGTCAATAACCAGCCAAGTGGCCAAATTGGCAGATGACACTAAACTATTTAAGGTAGTGAAATCCAAAACAGTTTGTGAGGAGCTCCAAAAGGATCTCTCCAAAGTGTGTGAGTGGGTGACAAAATGGCAAATGTGCTTCGATGTAAGCAAGTGTAAAGTGATGCGTGCTGGGGCAAAAAACCCCACCCCAGCTGCACATATACACTGATGGTGTCTGAGCTGTTGGTGACTGACCAGGAGATCTTGGGGTCATGGTGGACAGCTTGTTGAAAGTGTCAGCTCAGTGTGCGGCAGCTGTGGAAAAGGCCAATTCCATGCTAGGGATCATTAGGAAGGGGATTGGAAATAAAAATGCTAATATTATAATGCCCTTATACAAATCTATGGTATGGCATACATTGTAGAACTGGAAAAGGTGCAGAAGAGGGCAACCAAGATGATCAGAGGCCTAGAGCACCTCCCTTATGAGGCAAGGCTACAGTATCTGGGATTATTTAATTTGGAAAAGAGGTGACTACGGGAAGATGTGATAAAGGTGTATAAAATTATGCTTGGAGTGGAGAGAGAGAAATCTTTCTCCCTCACTCGCAACACTAGAACCAGGGTTCATCCCATGAAACTGAAGGCTGGGAAATTTAGGACCGACAAAAGGAAGTACTTTTCACACAGCACATGTGTAATTCTTTACCACAGGATATGATGCTGGCCACTAGCTTGGATGGCTTTGAAAGGGGCTTAGACAGATTCATGGAGGACAGGTCTGTCAATGGCTACTAGTCTGGTGGCTGTGGGCCACCTCCAGACTCAGAGGCAGGATGCCTCTCAATACCAGTTGCAGGGGAGCAACAGCAAGAGAGAGGGCATGCCATCACCTTTTGCCTGTGGGCTTCTCAGGGGCATTTGGTGGGCCACAGTGTGAAACAGGATGCTGGACTAGATAGGCCTTGAGCCTGATCCAACGGGGCTGTTCTTATCCCCAGCCTTTGCCCATTGTGGCTGAGGCATTATGGGATTTGTAGTCCAACAACATATGGGGACCCAAGGCGGAAAATCCCTGATCTAAAAGTTGCTGAATATCTGAGGTGGAACTGAGGGCCACCATGCTCTCTGTGAGATTTGGCATTCTGTTTAGCATTCTTATTTCTTCTTTTAAAAGGAAACTTGCTATAGTCATTTTACCAGCCTACCTTGCACTTTTTCCCTTCCCCACTCATGGATCCAGAATACGGAGCTAACTTCTTTACCTCTCATAGGTTTGCTGAACTCCCGCTTGACAATACTGTATTCCTCCACCCCAAACAAGTATGGCGCTGGGGTCCGGTGTCTGTATAACAAGAATAGCCAGCTTGTGGAAGGTCATCAGGAGAAAGTCTGGAAGGATGCACAAAAAAGCTCCCACACCAGTGGTAAGCAGCATGCTGGATGAGGTGTGGAAGTTTTCTGCAGCCCATTTCTCCTTTCCTTGTGCCCGCAAGGCCTTCTTTACTTGTTGAGCATGACCAAAGCAAAAAAGGTTGCCTAAAGGAAGGAGGCTATGAAGCTATGCTTTAATCCATGGATTCTTGTTTTAGGAACATAGGAAACTGCCATTTACTGAGTCAGACCATTGGTCTATCTAGCTCAGTATTGTCTTCACAGACTGGCAGCGGCTTCTCCAAGGTTGCAGGCAGGAATCTCTCTCAGCCCTATCTTGGAGAAGCCAGGGAGGGAACTTGAAACCTTCTGCTCTTCCCAGAGCAGCTTCATCCCCTGAGGGGAATCTCTTGCAGTGCTCACACATCAAGTCTCCCATTCGTATGCAACCAGGGCAGACCCTGCTTAGCTGTGGGGACAAGTCATGCTTGCTACCACAAGACCAGCTCTCCTCTCCTCTTAATAATACGTTTATTATTTATATTTATATTTATATATTGCCCTTTGTCCTCCTAATACCTCAGGGTAGCATTCCCAACAGTCCCATATTATATGGGAAGTCCCGTATCGGAGGCAAAAATATCTTGTCCCGAATGGGATGCTGCTTTCCCCAGATTATTGGCAGAGCCTGGGGCTCTCCCTCATCCCTCAATGCATTCGCATCGAGCCCTTTGAAGTCCATATTATAATATAAAAGAAACAACAAAGTTCACAAAAGAAGCTCTACAAACTTGCAGGAGCAATTGCCTGGTTTTATTTACATCTTGCAAGTTGCTAATTGTTTACTCTTCAAATGTAAAGAGACCTACAGACTCCTGTTAACTGACTCACCAGTTCTGGCAGATAAAAAAGCCTTTCAGTGAGGCTTTCAGTGGGGAAGGTGTGTGTGTGTGTGTGTGTGTGTGTGTGTGTGTGTGTAAACCTGGGGGATTCTCTTAATTTTTCACCTGACACTTGCTCTATGTCTACGTGGGATGTTCTGTGTGTATAAGCAGCTTTGTGGAATCATGGGGCTTGTTTTGTTGTTGTTGTTGTTGTTACAAGTGCATTGCTACTCAGGCTTCTGGGGTGACCCCACCACAGATGATCCTGCCCCCAAGACACCCCCCCACACACACACTTGTGTCCCATATTCAGGCAGTGGAATGTTGGCAACCCCACCCCAGGGTGGTTAACAAAAAGATAAAACAGTAAAATGCAATAAACCATAACAACAATGAAATTCAATAAAAAAAGAACAAAATGTAGCTTTTTTTTTTTTAAAGAGCAAGGTCCGCTCATTAGCCAAAAGCCTGAACAAAAAGGGCAGTCTTGACTCTCCTCTTGAAGGCTGGGAGAGAGGGAACCCTGCAGGTCTCATCCACGGGTGAGTTCCACAGCCTGGGGACAATAACTGACACCATTGTGGCTGGGGATGATGGGAGTTGTAGTCCAACATCATCTGGGATACCCAGGCTTAGGAACCCCTGCCTTAATAAGAGCAGCTGTAAGGACCACCTGCAATCTTCTCCCTAATTCCGGTAAAAAGCATAAGCTTCCTAGTCCCTAAACCTGTGATCTTATGGTCAAGTCATGCTCCTTGTCTTTAAAAATATATATCTAAATCATATTCGTGTGACTTCCTTTCCTTTCTTCTCATATTTCTGGTTTCCAGACGAAGAGCTGAAAGTCTACGACTGGTGCTGTAACCAGGCAGGGGACCCACGGCTGTGTGACAAGTACAACCAGAAGAGACCCAAGATCAGCTGCGACGGATACAGGCCTCCAATCCGGGGTGAGTTTCCAAGCCTTGTGAGAGGGGAAGAGGAGCCTTGCATTGGAGCAACAGCTCCTAGGACTCACCCATCCATCCATCCTGCCCGATCCATTGGGCTCCAAACAATGTACAACTTAAAAGAAGGAGACTGATATTTGTAGATGAGGGGGGAACTGTAAGGACTAAGCTGTTGCAGGCTCTTAAACCGCTTCTATATGACGACAAAGTGCAGGATATTCAAAGATTTTTCGCATGTTCTCACTCCCTGTATATATGCTGCTGCAGACTTCTGTGCTATTTCTTAGCAAGATCTTACCTCTTATACATATGCCAAGCAGGGTCCTCATGTGATTTTTGCAGCAGCACCTGCCAGCCAGTTCTTGCGTTTGGAGAGGAACCAATCTCTTTGCATTACCACTTTTGTGGTGACTGGGAAAACAGGTGGGTTCTTCGCAGAATGCAAGAACTGGCCAGCAGGTGGCACTGTGAAAATCGCACAAGGTGCCTGTTCAGCATGAACGGAGGGTAGGATTGTGCCAGGAAGCAAGGTGGAAGCCTACAGCAGTGTGTGGAAGCCTGCACAAAAGCTTTAACTATCCTGCACTTTAGCGTCTTCCAAAAGTGGCCTCAGTGGCACTCACCTGTTACTGCCTGTGGGCCTCGATGTTTCATATCTCTCACTGTTCAATCATCTCAGTGCAGTTCAGTGGCCATTTGGCTGTTGATCAAGAACTAGCAGTATATTTTATCAGCCAAAATGAACCTCTCATGAGTGATCAGGATCTGTAATAAACTTGGTACCATCTAGCAGGAGGGGCTCCACAGCTCTGGAGCAAGTAAGTGTAGGTATAGCCAGAACATTACTGTGCATGTAAAATCCAAGAGAGTTGTAGCCATGAAGTGTGGAGAATCTACTTCTTACCTCAACAGGGAATGAACCTGATCCAAAACTAGAAAACTGTTGAAGACCAGGAACAGCTACTGTTAACAATCTAGTATTTATATAAAAAGAGAAATATAATATATGCATATAAAAATTCTAATAAGAAATGATAATACTTTATCCACATAAATACTTGGAAATTACCAACAAAAGCTTTTATTTAATTTTATTTATTTATTTATTTATTTTACATTTTATATCCTATTCTTCCTCCAAGGAGCCCAGAGCGGTGTACTACATACTTAGGTTTCTCCTCAGAACAACCCTGTGAAGTAGGTTAGGATAAGAGAGAAGTGACTGGCCCAGAGTCACCCAGCTAGTATCATGGCTTTTAATACATACAAGTTTTCATAAAAGCTTATTAATACATTGATGGTGTAAAAGCTTTCAGTGGCTAGTAGACAATTAAGGACATAGTCAAGAAACATTTGAGGACTTTTAATACTGAGGATAGTTATGAGAGTAATTGTTGTCTACTAGCCTTTTTCCACCATCAAGACTTTTAGGATTTAGTTTAATTTAATTTAATTTATTTATATACTTCTTCCCGCTCTTCCTCCAAGGAGCTCAGAGTAGTGTTCATGGTTGTTTTTATCCTCACAACAACCCTCTGAGGTAGGTTAGGCTGAGAGATACATGACTGGCCCAGAGTCACCCAGTGAGTTTCATGGTTAAATGGGGATTCTTTATGTGTTAACAAGCTTTTATATGAATATGACAAATATTTATATACCGCTTCGCAACAAAAGTTCCCAAAGTGGTTTAGATAGATAGATAGATAGATAGATAGATAGATAGATAGATAGATAGATAGATAGTAAATTAAATTAAATTAAATTAAATTAAATTAATAAATAAAAATGGCTCCCTGTCCCTAAAGGGCTCACAACCTAACAAAAAAACATAAGTCAGACACAAGCAACAACCACTGGAGGGATGCTGTGCTGGGGCTGGATAGGGCCAGTTGCTCTCCCCCTGCTAAATGGAATGGAGTCACCACTTTTAAAAAGGTGCCTCTTTGCTCAGTAAGCAGGGGACAAACTTTTATGTACTAAAAAGCTTTTGTTGGCAATGTTCAAGTATTTAATTGGATCAAGTAGTATCATTTCTTATTAGAATCTGCTTCGTACACCTTGAAAACATTTTGCTGTTGTTTACAAGTGAATCTGTGAGCCAACTTGTATTGATTAAAATTTGTCAGGGTTACCAGAGGTCAGGATTCAGCCTGTGGGAGGGACACCACTAGGTGAATATAAATGATCCGCAATGTAGATGAAGGAACAAGAGGGTGGGATAATTAACAAGAATGGCTCAGATGTCTCCTCCCTGCTTGCTCCAGATAGCAAGAGTCTGGTGTTTTCCTGCCTTCAACTCAACAAAATCTCCCCTTGGTTCATGTACATGGGCAACAGAGGCTGTGGCAATCACAGACTCTGATTCAGGGTCTCATACTCATACCTCATGTTCATGGATTTGTACTTTTCTTTTCAACACGTAACAGTATTTGCCTACATAAATGTAGGGTATGGATACCCGCCCTATCTAAAGGGTGTAGAGTTTCTTGCAATATATCCCTGTTCCAGATCATTCTCACAGTCCTGGGAGGCAGCGGTTCACACACCATATTGCAAAATGCAAGCATTTCAGCACTGCCTGCACCGCTGCGTGTGTGTAAAACATTCCCAGGGCTGTCTCAGTCTGACTTTAAATGGTGCAAACGCAGCTGCGTGACACAATCTCAGCTGGGAGTAATGGAGGCCACGTCCCACAACTGTGCTTGCACATTTTAGAGTGGGAGTTGAATGGTCCTTTTCTGCAACTGCCCCAGTGGAGGATGAGACACATGGAGCAGCTGCCTACATTTTGCAGTGTGACATGTGAGAAAGTGAGGCTGTTCAGACAAGCAGAAACTGGGTAGGACAAGTGTCCTAGGTGTGGGAGACTGGAGCTGGATAGGACAACTTTTCCTCTTTTGTTGGTCAAATGCTGGACATGAAAGCTGAGTAGGACGGCCCTGACCCACCAAACTCCTGCCTCCCCCACAACCATTGCTTCCTCCTCCTACCTAGTTGTTTGCTCCCACACAACCAAAAATTGAGAGTGCACACAGCTCCCCAACCTCCCACCCAGTTTCTGGTTGTCTGAACAGTCTCATTGTGTTCCCCCAAGTCATTTGGTTATCTTCATGGCTGAAGGATTTGATCCTTCATTTCTCCTCATGCAGTCCCAACTCTAGTCATTGCGTCCGTTGAAAGCTCTCTGGAAAACACCTGCACTCATTTGTGGTTAATTAGAGATCCTTGCCTTCCAATTCTATCTAGACATCTAGTCATTTTTCTCTCCCGGTGATGAAGGGTATCCCTTGAAATCGGATACCCTCCGTTCATCGGGAAGAAAGAACCTTCACGGTAAGACTACCAAGGTTCTTTCCTGTCAACGAAACCTTCATTATGACCATTTTATGTAATGAACCTTCCCCATATACGAATATGGGGAATTTTCATTCTCCATATACAAATCAGGTTGAGAGTAGTAGGATCATAGAGCATTGGCACAAATCAATATTTGATCTTTTCTTGGTACCAACAGCAAAATCATCGTAACAGGACAGCAAATTGAAGGAAGAGAAAGGTGAGAAAGTGCAGCATTTGTTTTCACTACAGATGATGTAGGGCAGATATCGGTGCCTGACCCACTGGCACTCTTTGGACCGGACTTCTGGTTCAAAGTCCAGTCCTCCGCAGACTTGGGGGGCCCTCCAAGGCCTGCCTGCCCAATCTCCTGTTTTGGGGGTGGGGATGGGGTGCTGAGGGCCGGGTGCAGCTGGGCCTGCTCCACCTGCCCACACAGCAGGGGAGGGGGCTCTGAAAGGCCTTTAGATCCAGGCTCCAAAATTACCTAGGTGCACCTCTGACCTCACCTTCCCAGGGAGTGAGTTTGAAGAACTGGGCCAAATAGAAGTGACAAGAGATGTCCTGGGGAATACTGATGAATTAAAAACAAATCACCAGGTCCAGACAGCAATCACTTGAAGAGTTCACCCATAAAAGGATCCAAAGGGGATTCAGAAATCTACAAGCCATTTAGCTTAACATCTGTTAGCATCTGTTTGATTGTTTGTCTTTATTTTTAATTGTTTAAGTTCAGGATGTTCCACCATGAAAAAAATATCAGTTATTGCAGATAAGCTTCTCTGAAAGTTGGCTTGCCAGTTTTCTCTTGCAAAGTGCAGCCACAGAGAAAAGTGTTCCAGGGTGCACACTTTATTCATGTGGGGTTCTAATGAAACCCAGTAGGCTTTGCTGATACTCTGCATGGCCTAACCCCAGTACGTGCACCAGAATAATCAATAATACAAGTCAGTATGGAATTATTGCCCTGAAGACAGAAAGTTTGAAATCCACTTATAGAATCAATTGCATTTTCTCAACACAATCAATTTTATAGCCAGCATTCCTTTCCATCTGTCACTAGCCCTGATACTGATATTACTTGAAAGACAGACCCTGATGTTGGTGCTTTCTTCATTGCAGATTGAGAATGCTTCTCCTTCAGACCTTCCTGTTATGCAACAGACAAGTGGTTCTCCCATTAATAACCTCCTTTAAGCACGTCTTTTACTCCTCTGTTTTATGTAGGAGCTGAACCAAAAAACCACCACAAAGCACCTATTACCAAATCCTTTAAAGTTGGAATAATTGTCTCTGCTGAATAAATTGCCTTCAACCTCACTTTTCTTCTTCCTAGTTTTATTAGCCAGGTAGTATTGCTGGTGAGGATCAGGCGTGTTCTTAGGTGGTGGACTCAGGTGCAAGGAGGAAGTCTCGATGTCAAGTATTGCTGGTATTCCAGCTATGAGCGGGACTGGCTGAAGAGATTAAGTGCTGTGTGGGGATATTAAGTGCTGCGTGGTGATTGTTGAGGGTCCCATGGCCATCAATCCCTAGTGAGTGGCCCACGGGTATGAGAGGATCCTATGTGCTTGAAGCAGAATGCAATCAAAAGAGCATGCTCACAGAGTGGCGGATCTACTGGTCATTGCTCTCTAACTCCAAGAAAGAAAGGCTGTTGTGCTGTTAGTGCAAACAGGTGCAGAGCAGTGAAGAGGGCATCATGTTACATATTCATTCAAAATAAACACACACATTTTGGGCTACAGGTCTCTAGCAAGTCCTGAATTTGGAGAAGCCGAGTGCAGAGGAACTATTCACAGAACCCTTCGTAGGCTTCTTTCCCCATGTTGGCCATGTGCCGAGCGCCTTGCTGTGTGCTGAGCCATTCTGGTCTTCCTGTCCTTCACTCACATGCATTTAGTTGTCTACTGTTCCCCAGGTCCCCTCTGTGCAGCCTATTCTCAGAAAGACAAATGGTGCACATGTGCCTGGGGAACAGCAGACCACTGGATGGATGCAAGCTAGGAGACAGATGTGAACATTTGATGTTGCAGATAAAAGAGGAGTCGCTACTTAGACTGAGTTGTACCAAAAGTGGAAGTTTATTTTCTGTAATGTTGACCATTGGATCTGTATCCCTTATAAATTAGGAAATGGTAGTAGCAACCATCCTGAAACTTGTGTTGGAATCGGGAGTTAAATACAAGGGAAGGAAGGCACAGGATTTATTACACACACATTCAGTTTACAATAATCCATGGCATTATAACATTACAGTTTCCCAATTCAAAATGAATTTTTACACATTCAGAATGACAGTGAGGATATAAATTTGAAAAGTAAACAGATTTTAAACTTAGTGAGAAAAGGGAGGAGATCCCTTAAAATAAATATGCCATTCAAGCAGTATCAAAAAGACAACTGAATTTAAAAAAAAAAAAAGTAAAGGGGAAATGAGAAAAGTGAAGGGAAGATACTGGAAATAACTACAACTCGGAGTGACAGATAGCATGTCTAGATACCTAAATCAATGTCAAACAAGTTTACCTGTCAAGGAATTGGGAAGTCCCACGGAGCCCTGGGAATTATAGTTCTAATGCAGGCACTGAGAACTCTGTCTGCAGTCACTAGCCCTATCACAGAAGAACTCCAGGGTCCCTGTGGAGGGAACCTATGACCATTAAATTGGTTTAGGTTAGTGCTATAGCCATGTCGAGAGAATTCCCCAAACTCAATGGGATGACTTAGGAGTTCCATTTTGTATTGTTCTTACATTAACAGTCAACCATGCACATCAGTTCCTGCCAATCAAGAGACATCATTATGTAGCATACTGGCATCATAGACCATAATGTAATCTTACACAGTTTCTCACTAAATGTGGTTGAAGTCACATGCTGTATTCAAAGAAACATTATACAGGTTGTTTTCTGGGATATATCTTGGGATATATTTACATATATTCCAGATATAATCACAAACCAAGTGCTTTCTGATTTATGTATTTTTTGCTCTCAGTGTGATACTGGGGAAGATATCTTTTACAACTTTTTTTTAAACTGTTCAACCTCTTAGCCTAATACATGTAAAACATGTAAGACATAACTAAACCCTACATTTCTGCACATTATCGCCACCCTGAGTGCAACTTTTGCACCACCAACTAGAAGAGAAAGATAAGAGGATATTAAACAGGGAGGTCCCAAAATCCTCCCTCCCCCGATAATTCCCAGATTCCAGAAACAACTCCTCAGTTTAGAGAGGCCTCGTGAAACAATACGCTGCCACGCAGAGCACCAGAGGAAGCGAAGAGGGAGAAATCCCTTGAGGAAACAAGTGGAGGGACCAGAAGAGACAGAGGGGCTTGACATGTCCATCCATGACTGCTCAGAGCAGTAACACATCCTTACATTAGCGGCACGGCAGACTCTGAGCTGTGATTCTGGCCAAGTATCCCACCCCCAGAAGATGAGGGACAGCGGGCATGGTCAGCGATCAGGCCAGGGAGATGGAAACAGCCGGCCAGTCCCTTCAAGCTTCCAGGGGATGATCAGGAACTCGTCTTGGGTGGAGCAGACTCAGGATGGGAGACAGCTTGAATGAAAAAGACTCCAGATGGAGAAGATCCAGGACTGAGCTGAACCGCAGGAAGAGGTCCCAAGTGGTATACAGCAGGCCCCTGAATTCAGAGGAGAAAAGAAAAACATGTGGCCCTCTTCAGGTATTATACAAAGAGCGCGCTACATGAGCAGAGGGTTGGGAGTCCTGCCACAGTCATGATGCGTGTCAGCAGCACCCTGCTCACACTTACAGCAGCAGTCAGACAAATGCTGCATCTGTGACGGCAAGTGCTTTCAGGATTGGGAGGCATGGGGCCACCACGGTCTCATGGACACGGAAGGGCCTGCCATCATGAAGGCTGTAAGAAGATGAGTGGTGGGTGGCATTGCTGTAGTGAGGCAATCGCTCATGTTGCAGGCCCAATTGTACTTGGATAATCTTTTGGAAGTCCAAGAACATTGTTCAAGAAACAAAATTGTCCATTGAATTCTAGGGTGGGGGGAAAAAATCCATGATAAACTGCAGTAGCAGCAGTGATATAATTGTCAATAACCAGATATTCTTTAGCATTTGTCTCAAAATGAATTATGACAAGGAAAAAATGGCGGTCATCAATATCAAAATGTAAAGCATTGATCCAGTAATGGGAATCAGAGGCAGATGGCATTCAGATTTCACTTTCCAATTAGTTTAGGGCAAAGCCAATTCTACCCACTGGGTTGAATGATTCAAAGCTAATCCCTGTGTTTAACTTCTGTTCTTGATTATTTTGGCAGACACTGAGGCTGTTCTCATGGCTGCCTGTAAGAACTACCGGGATCCACATGGATCCCGGCAGCGCCGCGGTGCAAACCCAGCATCAAAGCTCGGCTCTTAACCTGGGTTAACAGAGTGAGTGGACTGTTAACCCAGGCTCCGGGATCGTGTTTCAGCACGGGCTGCTTCCAACCTGCACTAACACAGAGACGAGCACCTATTGCCCAGGTCTCCCGGGGGAATCCCCCAATGCACCCCGCTCATTGCACAGTGCATTGTGGGATTCCCCTGGCCTCCAGAACACTGCACCCGTCACCACCGTGGCAATTGTGTGTGTGGTGGCACGGCATGGTTGTGGCCACAGTCCGGATCATCTACAGGGAAGGTAGGCTTAAGCCTGCCTTTCTCCTGGCTGTGCGATCGTGTGAAATGCCCCACAGACAATTACTCCTAACAATGTGACACTAGTCTGATCCTAACCATGAGCGGAGCGCTGATTGGGATGACTGACAGGGCCAGGGTGGGACGTCTGGCCCCGGTTTAGACGCTCTGCTCATGTAGAAAGCCTAATTGGGGATCACTCATCTGGCTGCTCTTGCAGGCTTTGTGCTCACAGAAGAGTAACCAACCAACCAACCAACCAACCAACCAACCAACCAACCAACCACCCACCCACCCACAGGAAAGTCAGGTTATGTGAGGATACATCTGAGTGGTCCAGTGCCTCATCCTCTATCCCCGTCACAGTCTCAAGCATAGTTCCCAAGCTTGGGCCCCCAGATGCTGCTGGACTACAACTCCCACCATCCTCAGCCACAATGGTCAAACGTGCTCATCGTGTCAGGCAGAAGATAGTCTGGTTATGGTCCTGATAACCCTGTTGAGCCAGGCATGGTGCCAATGGAATCTTCCCTCCCAGGGCTTATAGCAGTTTCAGGGGGCTGTCTTCATCAGGACTGTGGCATATGTGCATGCTGCATCCTTCATCCAGACCAGCCTTTTCCTCACAGGTGCCATTTTAATTTTTTAAAAGCCTCCCCGCCACAGGCATAAACAGCGGGTTTAGCATCACATCTGCTTGGAGCCTTATCCGTAGCTGTTACTCTTCTCCTGGAGACCCTGTGGCTAGAGACTCAGGTCAGACCTTGAGGCCGGGCAACCATCTCATGAACATAAGAAGAGCTCTGCTGGATCAGACCAAAGGCCCATCAGTCCAATATTTTGTTTCCCACCATGGCAAAAAAAGATACCTCCAGGGTGCTTTCCAGACTAGACCCTACAACGGGGTCAGGACGTGTCTCGGAAGTGTGCTTCCACACTTTCTGCACTGTGACTCAACAGTCTCTACGCAGACAGCAGGGTACTGTTCACATTTCCAATGCCTTGTTGCGAATTTAATTGCTGCGAAATGGAGCTAGGACATCGTATATCTGGCAAGGAAAAGTTTCTGTTTTGTTGGGTTGTTAGTTGCTGCGAGACTGCTCCCCCTACTGTTTACGTTAGGAATGCGAATTGCCTGAACCGAGGCATTTTGCTGCTGTTGAGCAACTAGTCTGGAAAGCGCCCGGGTACCTGACAAACAGGGAAGAGAGACTCCCCCTTCTGTTTGTCTCATATGGTATGCAGAGGTATACTAACTCCTAGACATGGAGGTCCTACATAGCTTCATTGAAGTATAGAAACAGGTGTGCATGCAAGGCAAATTCCCAGAAAGCTTTTCTTTGATAGTCACAGGTGAAGGAAACAACCATCTCTACATGATAATGTCCAGCAGCCGGTTCTCCATTGGGGTCCCCTCCGGTTTCCTTTTGCCTAAACTTGCTAGAGTTAAGGGAGAACCAGCCACTTCAGCCTTTCTCTTTCCAATTTTTACCTTTTCCCCACCAAAGAAGAGCCGTTTTATTTCCTGCACATCGTCCTGAATCTGCTGAAACATCTCCCGATGAAGCTTTCTGTAGATGTGCGCCCCATGGCCCCCATAATATCAGATGCCACCAAGTACATGTTGGATGGCTTATTGGTCAGCCTCGCAAGATTCAGAACTAAATGTGGAAGAGGGAGAAAAAACAGAAGCATGCAGCTTGCAAGACAGCACAGGCAGGGCCTGGATAGGACAGGGAGGACCTGGTGGAGAGAAATGGCCTGCCATGCCCCACAGGCAGGAGCAGAGCCGGGGCCACGGCGGGAAAGGGTGGGGTCCGAGGCGTGTTACACAGCACCTACTCACCAGTAGCAATGGCGCATAAGGTTTCTCTGCTCCTTGTCTCCTGAGCAAAGATTTCTAGGGAAACAAACACCAACGTTCATGGCCAGAAAGGGCTGTCATAGGAACTTCATAGGCAGCTGCCATATACTGAGTCAGACCATAGATCCATCTAGCTCAGTATTGTCTACACAGACTGGTAGCAGCTTCTCCAAAGTTGCAGGCAGGAGTCTCTCTCAGCCCTATCTTGGAGACGCTGCCAGGGAGGGAACTTGGAACCTTTTGCTCTTCCCAGGCTGAGGCTCCATCCCCTGCTTGGAATCTCTTACAGTGCTCACAGATCAAGTCTCCCTTTCATATGCAACCAGGGTGGACCCTGCTTAGCTAAGGGGACAAGTCATGCTTGCGGCCACAAGACCGGCTCTCCTCTCCAAGGTGACAAGGCTGCTGCTCTCTGGATGCCAACCACCACCAGGTCTATAAAATAAACATTCGCACTTGGGCAAGCCCAGGGACAGGAGCTTGAAGCTGGAGCCCTGCAGGCCGGGCACTGGTTCCCTGCACTGACCTGACTGGTCAGTTTCCCCTGGGCGTGGGTGTCAGGTGATTGTGGAGAGCCAATCAGTTGCCACTGTATACTATATAGCTCCGAAGTCTGCAGTATCCCCTCAGTCTGGGCAAGTTGCTGCAGAGGGAAATAATTAGATCCGAGGTTCTCACACCTGGGTCCCCAGTTGCTGTTGGCCATTGTGGCTGGGGATGATGGAAATTGTAGTCCAACAGAGATGCCACAATGACCATCATCCCTATCATTGAAATGGCCACATCTTCCAGAGCTTCATTCATTTCCCTCACATGTATATGCTGTTGCTCTTGTTTTAGAGGTGAGCAAACGTTATGGGCTTGAGGTAATGACCCTAAAGTTAGCTTCCAATGCAGAAAGCTCTGCCCTAAATCATGTTATTTAACCCTCTCATCATCCCCAGCTGCAATGGGCTTTGGCCACTGCAGCTGGGGATGATGGGAGTTGTAGTCCAACAACATCTGGGGACCCAAGTTTGAGAACCACTGATTTAACCCTTTAGTTATCATTTCTAGACACACACAAAAAGGTCATTAACAGAAATAAAGACTGAGGTTGTTCTCACGACCACTGGCAGCCTGGAACAGCCTAGCCCAGCTTAGGTTGGTCGTGTGCAGTGCTGGGGTCTCCGTGGATCCTGACGCCTCCGCGTAGCCTAGGTCCCTTAAACCACCCGGCTGCCGGGTATCCTTGGGCTGTGTGCAGCCCAAGGAGACATAGAGACGGATGTCTAGAGGGCCCGTCTAATGGGGGAATCCCCAAATGCACTGCAGATGTCGCACAGTGCATTATGGGATGCGTGGTGGCAGTAAAAGCTGGTTCTGGCTGGAGATCTCTCGGCACTCCTTCTGATGTGCTGAATGTGTGGATGTGCGGGAGGTGCGCCAAAGACAGACAACTTGGTCGACTGTGGGGAAGGCGAGTTAAAAGCAGCCTTCCCCCCGCCCCCGCCCCGCCCACTCTCGGCGACCATGAGAATCACCTCACACTGTTCTAGCCAGGTTTGGGAGCCATGTGTGCTCCCAATTTTTGGTTGTGTGGAAACAAGCTAAGAGGAAAACCAGGGTAGAAGCGATTGTGTGGAAGCAAAGTAGAAAGAAAACCCACTTCTACCCAGGTTTTCCACCTGCCTTGCTTCCACACAATTTAAAATTGGGAGCACACACAGCTCCCAAACCTGGCTAGAACAGTTTTGGATTGTGTGAACGACCTCAAAGAATAAGAACTGTGTTTGCCTCACATTCATTCCTTGTTACCGCCCCGCTCTCTGCATGTGGGTGGGGAGTACAAAAAGATGACTGACAACAGAGATAATCAGAGGAAACCAAATTTTACGGTGAGGCCACTCAGTGACAGTGAGGCCATTCACACAATCAAAAACTGTGTTCAGTTCTACCCAAGTTTGGGAGCTGTGTGTGCTCCCTGTTTTCAATTGTGTGGAAGCTAGGTTTAGAGGAAAACCTGGGTAGAAGTGATTGTGTGTCAGCAAGGTCGGAGAAAACCCTGGGTAGCTTTCCTCCTACCTTACTTCCGCACAATCACTTCTATCCAGGTTTTCCTCCTACTTTGTTTCCACACAACCAAAAATTGGGAGCACACATAGTTCCCAAACCCAGGTAGAGCACAGTTTTTGATTGTATGAATGGCTTCTGTTTCAGTTAAGAATGTTGCATTAGCAGAGTTCCCGGGCAGGTGACAAGAAAATAATGCTTTATACACACACACACACACACAAACACACACACTTTTAAACCCCCCACAAGTATTTATTAAAGCTGCAGATTCAAGCACAACCTTAAAAGAAGCAAACACATACACACCTGCCCCGCCCATGCAGGAAGAACAACTATTTTAAGGTGATGGGCATCACACACACACACACACACACACACACACACACACACACACACACAGTCCAAAGAGTACGAGGGCTTTTTTTTTTTTTTGGCGTCCGAACTATCATTTTAACCTTATGCAATTTGGAGTCATTGAAACTCTTCTCACGATCAGTGAGAAGAGCTTCGGGCGGGTCTGCGGGGAGAGAGGGTTAACGCACTCCTCACCGCAGACGATCACGGAGCCATCCTTGGGTGGCCAGATCGGCTGCCCACACAATTACTGGCTCCGTCATGGAGCTGGTTGGGACGGCGGGGATCGGGGGCTGCCCGGCCCCCGGAAGTTCCAGAATGCACAAGTGCGTGGGGTATTCGGGGAGCCCCCCCCCGATGATTGGCCTCCAGGTCGATTAAAAAACGGGGTTAGTGGAGTGCTTGCTCTGTTAACCTCGTTTAAGGGGAGGGCTACTTTAGTGGCCTAGCCACCATTGAGCCACTGGGCTCGCCCATGACCCCGGTGGTGCTCACGATGGAGGAAAACCGGGCTGGAATCCCTTAGCCCGGTTTTCCTCCATTTTGTGAATAGCCTCATTAGCTGATCATTTAAAAGATTAAAACTCACCTAATTGGCTGAGATATCTTTAATTGGTGGCAGCCATAACTACAGTAACTAGCCCACAAATGAACTAAATAGTAAGGCTTGCCTAAGAGCTTCATGGCTGCATCTCTCAGGGAACGTCGGGGGTTTTCAAGGTATACCAAGGTCTGATCCACAAGGATGTTTTCTCCGTGTTCCTTGTAGCGCTTCACCTAAGAGTCAAGACCAAAAATGGCAAGAGATAACTAGCCCTGAATCCTCTGCAGGGGAGAAGGCAGGTCTGAGAGAGACAGTCCTTTCCTTCCTCACCGCTGGCAAGGGGAGTGCTGCCCTTTTCCTCTCACTTTCCTCAGTTTACAGCAGAGGGAAGGATCCAACAGCCAACTCCCTAGCAGTGGGCACAAAGAGGCACTAGTACTCACAAGACTTTTGCAGAAACCCCATTGGTCAGAGTCATGGATTAACAACTGGATGAAGGATTTCATATACGCATCAATTCTCTTCAGAGCATCCCAGCAAGCCTACAGAAGAGGTGAGAGGGATGAGGAAGCGCAAACAGAAGATCAAATGGCAGACATGAAGGAAGCAATGACTCACACTGGTCTTTCTTCCATATTCCCCTGTCCTGATGCAGTAAAGTTGGTCCTGGAGTTGGCTTCTGTTCCAACCCCCTGAGACCTGTGTGAACCCTCTCTACCTCAGGTTTGGTCTTGGGACCCCAGATGCTGTTGGACTCCCATCACCCCAGCATGGTGGGAGTCGTAGTCCAACAACATCTAGAGACCCAAGGTTGAGAGCCCCTGGTCTATTGCTGTAGCCATGCTCCTGCGACTTCCTTCCATCCTCATATTACAATTTCCACAGACACTTCCTAAGGTGTTGCCATGTTCCAAATCTCGCCAACCCCTCAGGCCATGACCATGACAGCCACTGGTGAGGGTGGAGATTCTCATGGGATGCACCATGTCATATGGTATTGGTCGATGTCACAACATGGGGATGGAAAGCCCATGGAGTTTGAGGGAGTGGCTGGGGAGGAGATAAGGACCATCTCCTACTCCCTCCATTGTTGTGTTGGAATATTTACTGGCAACCCAAAGTGGCCATGTTCATTAATGCCCAAGAAGAACTTGGAAGCCATACACATTAAACACAAGTCCAACTCCAGAAGGCAAGGCCCTGCGACATTTCACACCTTCCTACACCTTATTCCTGAAACTCCCTCCCAGATCCTCTGCTTGATGCCACATCTCTTTCTCTCTCCCATCAAACCCCTCCACCAAAACAAGGGGGCTTAACTCCCTCGGTCCTCCTCATTCTGTAGTAAAACTAAGCCTAAGTATGTGCAACTAGGGATGTGCCCAAACTGGTTGAGTGGTCCTTTTCCGCGCACCGCACCCTTCCAGTCCGATGCTGACTGGGACGGCAAGAAGGCATTCTGCTGCCCTGTGCCCGTGACTCTGGGCACAGCACCGGCGGGGGAAACACACGGAGCGGGGGAGAGCACCCTTACGGTCCGTTAAAGGTAACCCCTCCCCCCCACCACCGAACCGTCGGTCAGATGGTTTGTGCACATCCCTATGTGCAACTGCTACCCTTTTTTCCATCTTCCTTCCCTCCCTCCGTAGCTTCACTTCGGTGAATTTTAGATTGCAAGCTCCTCAGGGCATGGACCGTACTTGCTTGGAAACCAACAGATGCATTGATGGGAGTAAAAGCATAACAAAGTCAAGACCCACCATCTGAAGGTGGTCAGGATCCTACAGTCTTCTAACTGCACACAGGGCCATTTTCTTCCCATGAAAGAAGTCTTCATGGGTCATCCCATGAAACTGAAGGCCAGGAAACTTAGGACTGAGAAAAGGAAGTACTTTTTCACACAGCAAATAATTAATCTATCTCTGCCATGGGATGTGGTGACGGCCACTAGCTTGGGTAGCTTTAAGAGGTGTTTGGATAACTTCATGGAGGAGAGGTCTATCAATGGCTACCAGTCGGAGGGCTGTGGGCCACCTCCAGCCTCAAAGGCAGGATGCCTCTGAGTACCAGTTGCAGGGCAGTAACAGCAGGTGAGAGGGCACGCCCTTGCCTCTTGCCTGTGGGCTTCCAGAGAAATCTGATGGGTCACTGTGTGAAACAGGATGCTGGACTAGATGGGCCTCCTTGGGCCTGATCCAGCAGGGCTCTTCTTATGGATCTCTTCCCTCTGGGTGCTTTTTGACAAGGAAAAGAAGCTCCCACTGCACCCACAAGAGTGGGAGAATCTGGTTCAGAACTAGAGCAACACAAAGCCCACCCCCCCATCTCCCCTGCCATAGTCTCAATTGGAACCCCCATGCGTGTGCTATGTACAAGAGGAAATCGCCTGGCATGCTTGCAGTGACATTATTAATGCTTTGTGCAGTGCAGCCCTCAGCATCCTTTCTTCCCTGACTTGAAAGGTATGTGAGGCTAGCCTTGGATTGTCTACCCCATTTCAAAAGGGACATGTGGGTCTCGTCGTATTCAAAGGCAGCCAGTGTGCAACTTCAGATGCTTGGGAGAGCAGCTGACCTCAAGAAACGCTTGCCCCCGCCATGCCCACTCTTCCCTTTCTAAAACCCAAGCCAGAAGCATGCCGCAGCCTACCTGGGCCACAGGGACACTCTCGTCTTGGAGGTGCACCATGAGTGGCACCAGGCTTTGGAAGGTGAGGTCTCTCATCTGCTCTCTCTCTCCTCTTTTGACGGTGTCCAGCAGAAGGATGAAAGTCGTGATGGCTGCCAGTCGCACTTTGTTGGATGCCTGTGTGTGGCCAGCAGAGGAGGGCGGAGAAGCTTGCTTAAGGTCATTCCTATCCGTGCAAATGAGGGACGCCCTTCCACTTGAAGGGCCACTCCCAAGCTGGCCCAAGCTAGTAGCCGAGCTTATACTGGGAAGTCCGGCATGGAAGGAGAAGCACAGGCTGAGGTGCCGGAGGGAACTGCGTGTCCTTCCCCTCCCACTGTTTCTGGTTGCTGCCCCATTTCCTTTGCTCCATTCAAATGAATGGAGCTGAAAGGAATGTTGGACTTACCATGAATGTTCATCCTCTCCAGCGGATGGAGGTTATCATAAGAACGTAAGAACAGCCCAGCTGGATCAGGCCATTCCGACTAGTAGCCATTGATAGACCTCTCCTCCATGAAGTTATCCAAACCCCTCTTAAAGCCATCCAGGTTGTTGGCTGTCACCACATCTTGTGGCAGAGAATTCCACAAGTTGATTATGCGTTGTGTGAAAAAGTACTTCCATTTGTTGGTCCTAGATTTCCAGGCAATCAATTTCATGGGATGACCCCTGGTTCTAGTGTTATGTGAGAGGGAGAAGAATTTATCTCTATCCACTTTCTCCACTCCATGAATGATTTTATAGACCTCTATCATGTCTCCCCACAGTTGTCTTTTTTCTAAACTAAAAAGCCCCAGGTGTTGTAGCCTTGCTTCATAAGGAATCTGCTCTAGGCCCCTGATCATCTTGGTTCATTCATTCATCTGATTTCTGGAGAGAGAGAAAGGGGAATAGATGCTTTCAGGCAGCAAACGCTGCTTGAAGGTCAGGCAAGCACTCGCTCATGGGCGGGGAGGGGATTTCTCTGGGGCCAGGCATACCCCGTGCGTGTGACATCACGCACACGGGACGTTGTCAGAGGGGCCGCCGGGCGGGGCCAGACCCAGACCGCCGCTTGGCTGGCTCTGTGCCTGTGAAGCAGGTTCGAAGTTCCCTCCCTGGTGTCTCCAGATAGGGCTAAGACTTCTTCCTATAGCCCTGGAGATGTCACTGCCAGTCTATGGAGACAATACTGAGCTACATGGACCAATGGTCTCACTCAGGATAAGGCAGCTTCCTATGTCCCCCTGGGTCTGGATAACCTCCATCCACTGAAGAGAGGTTATTGATGAGTGGGATATCGAAGAGCAGAATGGCCACCTTGGGTGGAGTTAGCTCACTGCTAAAAGTTCTACTGAGTTATTCCGAGAAATAGTTGTCAGGGCAACTGCCTTGGGATTCACAAGTACTCCTATTTATCTGACCATTTCACCAGGTCTTCCCTTCAACAGTGACTTCAGGATATCCAGATGCTTCCCTTTTAGGGTCAGATAAGTTGCCAGGTAAATAAATGCTGAATCCAGCTGCTAGGACAATAAAAGCTAGCACCAGGCAGGAGCTCTGCGACATCCTGTTGCACTGAAGTAGGCAGAACGGGAAATGGGAAGGCTTCTCCCACCGTAGAGGAAGCGAGAGCCAAGTCTTTGCCTTTGAAGCGAGTGAGAGCAGCAACCCACTCAAGGATAACCACCAGTGAAGGAGAAGAGTCTTTTCACTGATATGGAAAGTGGAATAGAGCCTGCTGCAACTGAAAAAACCTGTGATGAAGAAATGCAGCTGCCTCCTTGCATACAGAAAGAGCAGGTGTGAGGATAAGCCAAATTGATTGTCAAAATATTCAAGAGGTCTCCAGACTATGCACAATTATCTTTATGGAATTTGCTGCCTGAAGATGTGGTGCTGGCCACTAGTCCTAGATTGCTTTGAAAGGGGCTTACACAAATCTGTGGCGAATTGGGCTATCAAGAGTATGAACAGAACCCATCATTCAGACAGAGAATGCCAGTATGACTGTTGCTTCAAGATCTTCTTGTGTACTTCTTAGGGTGCTTCCATATGAAGAAAAGCTACATTTGAAAGCTACATTTCGGCTGTATCAAGTCTTCTTGAAACCCCTTCTTGAAATCCCTGCTAACGGAGGCACCTTTTTAAAGTGGTGATTCTCCGGGAGAGCAACTGGCCCTATCCATCCCCAACACAGCATCCCTCCTGTGGCTGTTGCTGGTGTCTTTCTTATGTTTCTTTTGTAAATTGTGAGGCCTTTGGGGACAGGGAGCCATTTAATTAATTAATTAATTTCTGTATGTATTAGTCTATTGGTCTCCACCTAACTTAAGGCTTGGACTTCTGTTGTCTTCTCCCTTCAGCTTATTCACACTTCTCCCATTTAATCAGCGATTTTGAAATCAACTATTGGATTTAATACAGAGAGTATCTCGATGGCCATTTTGTATTAGGTTTTTTTTTAAAAGATTTATAGTTATATTTCTATTGATCCCATTCTATAATTTTTGTATAGTTGGAGAGTGTTTTTAAAGCATACAGTTTTATCACTGTTGTATTAAAATATTCATATATTATATTTGGATTCTTTTTTTTTAATGCTCTTGAATATTGCTGAATCCAAACAGTGTTTTTTAATTCCTTTCTAAACAAGGAACAGCCAGGGGAGCAGCCAGGGTGGGGGACAGGGCTGAGGACTGAATCTGGAATTCCCTGCCTTGCTTGCAAAATGGAGAGGAAATCCGGGTGTTTTACATACCAGTCTGCATACAGAGATTGGGCTGTATGGGGATGCTCTGGCTTGAAGGGTGGCACAAAGAGGGCATGCTTGGGAAGGGAAGGAGGAGAGGGAAGGAGGGAGAAGGGGAGGAGGAGGAGGAGGGAGAAGGAGGGAGAAGGGGAGGAGGAGAAGGAGGGAAGGAGGGAGGGAGAAGGAGGGAGAAGGGGAGGAGGAGGAGGAGGGAGAAGGAGGGGAAGGGAGAAGGGAAGGAGGAGAGGGAAGGAGGGAGAAGAGGAGGAGGAGGGAGAAGGAGGGAGAAGGGGAGGAGGGAAGGAGGAGAGGGAAGGAGGGAGAAGGGGAGGAGGAGGAGGGAGAAGGAGGGAGAAGAAGGGGAAGGGAGAAGGGGAGGAGGAGGAGGAGGGAGAAGGAGGGAGAAGGGGAGGAGGAGGGAGAAGGGGAGGAGGAGAAGGAGGGAAGGAGGGAGGAGAAGGAGGGAGAAGGGGAGGAGGAGGAGGAGGGAGAAGGAGGGAGAAGGAGGGGAAGGGAGAAGGGAAGGAGGAGAGGTTGGATCATATGAATAAAAACGGAGCACCACTCGGGGCGGCCCTTCCCTGAGGAGAGGTGAGGCAGTCACCTCAGTCAGCAGATTACTGGGGGGGCAGCAAAGTGGCAAGATGCTCTCCTAACCCCCACATTGAAACAAAGGTTAATGGGGAGGAGAGTATGCAGGAGAGATGGTGAAGTGGCAAGAAGCCTTCCTGCCCCCACCCGCCCCACTTAAAAATAAAAAAGGGAAAGAATGCACCCAAGAGGTGGCTGCATTTGGTGCCGTGCCTCAGGCCACAGAGGTCCTCTTGAGCTGCCCCTGTTGCCAGCCCCCCTGCTAGATCTTTTACCTTGGGAAAGAGGCAACTAAGGGGAGACATGATCGAGGTGTATGAAATCATGCATGGAATGGAGAGGGTGGACAGAGAGAAATTTCTCTCCCTCTCTCACAACACTAGAACCAGGGGTCACCCCATGAAACCGAAGGTGGGAAAATTTAGGACCGACAAGAGGAAGTACTTTTTCACACAGCGCATAATTAATCTATGGAATTCCTTGCCACAGGATGTGGTGATGGCCACCAGCCTGGATGGCTTTAAAAGGGGCTTAGACAGATTCATGGAGGACAGGTCTATCAATGGCTACTAGTCTGGTGCTGTGGGCCACCTCCAGCCTCAGAGGTTTGATGCCTCCCAATACCAGTTGCAGGGGAGCAACAGCAGGAGAGAGGGCATGCACATACCTCTTGCCTGTGGGCTCTCCAGAGGCATCTGGTGGGCCACTGTGTGAAACAGGATGCTGGACTAGATGGGCTTCCTTGGGCCTGATCCAGCAGGGCTCTTCTTATGTTCTTATGTTAACCATTCCAATCAGAGAGCCCTCTTCTATATGCACAGACACCATCCCACTCACCCCAGCCCAACTCACGTCATCAAAAAGGGGGAGCACCCTGGCAGCCACATCTATCGTGAGGGAACTAGCTTCATTGTTCTGCAGGCTCCTCAAGAGGCTTGGCAAGAGTTTGAGGGCCTTCACGTTGATTTCTCGGTTTGCTTCCTTCAGTCTGGCCAGGATATCTGGCAATGCAGGCTCCAGTTTAACCACCTGTAGGACATAAAAGCCTGCGTGTCAAATCTCCAGAGAAGCAGAAGAGTCATTGCTTAAGTCACAGCAGGGCTCACTTGACTTTCTTCCTTATGGTAGTTGGCTTGGAAGGCAAGACATCTAGGCCAGTATTGTCTGCTCTGACTGGCTCTGTCTCTATCTCCAGGGCAGTAGTGTAGTAGCTGCAAATTCAGAAGGGCAGGTACTCTCCTTGACAGACCCCATGGCCATGCCCACCCCAACAGCCACACCCAGAGCCGCCCTTACCTGTCAATGTTGGGGGCCCCCAGGGTGCCCCAAACCCTCTTTAGTCTGTCCTGGGTGGTGTGGTTTGTGCCCCCAGGAACCTACGTGTTAATAAATGATGCTTAATTTGCAGGAGGGGGGGCCCCTCCAAAGACCTTTAGGTCCAGGCTTCAAAATTACCTAGGTGCACTTCTGGCCACACCCACCTGATGGATACATGCCCCACTTAAACAGATGCAATAATTCCTGGGGTTCTGTTACAAGAAGTCAAGGATAGTTTCCTAATCCTACAGAGCTTGAACTTCATCTGATTAATCACCCAGTAAAGTGACCTAGATGGCCAACCACACAGGGCGGAGGATACTCCTTGTTACAGAAGACAGGGAGAAGGGTCATAAAATCAACTGAAGTCTGATATTCAGTTATTTAACAAACTGTTATAATAGCAAGAGCAGAGTATTTTTCCAATTAGAAAGCAAAGGGCTAACCATTATGGAGTGGGGAAGGTGATTACTGCTTGCTCAGCCAAGCAATGCTTATTTATTTATCCATCATATTTTTATACCACCCTATATAAAATCTCAGTGGGCTTTACAATTTAAACCAAATATTTTATTTATTTATTGTTAAATTTATATACCACCTTTCATTAAAATGATCCCAAAGTGGTTCACACAGAAAAATTAAACAAGACTATAAAAATACAACACAATTAAAATATTAAGCTAAAATATAAACACATAAATATGACAAAAAAGATTTACAATACAAGCATACAAAATACAGGAAGCAGCAATAGAGACAATCATATAAGCCTGGGTAAAAAGCCAAGATTTTACACGCTTTCTAAAAACTGTGATGGAGACCGAGTTTAGTTCGCATTTAGTTGGAATACCAACTAAAACCTAAAACTCATGTAAAAACAAATTCAAATTACCATCAATAAAAATTTAAAACAGCATAAGCTAAAAGCCTGATAAAACATGTTTTCAAAAGTCATTTAAAAACAACCGGAGATGTGGAGGTTCTGATTTCATTTGGGAGTGTGTTCCAAATTTCTAGGGTAACCCTAGAGAAGTCCCAGATTTGGGTTGCCACCAAATGAGCCAGTGGTAACTGCAACCAGACCTCCCCCAATGACCTTAATAGGCCGCGGGGTTCATGAAGAAGGCAGCACTCTCTTAAATAGGCAAAGGGAGAAAGGATCACGGAGGCCGGAGTTGCTGTGAAAAACACAGGACCAGCGTCAAGGAAGACAAAAGACTGCTTGCCTTCCTGCCAGCTGCTCTGTGGCCTGCTGAAACCCTTGAATTAGAAATGGTATCTAGTCTGCATCCCTGCAGCAATACACCACTGCTCCAAGGCAACGGTCTTTCCCATCACCGGCTACCTGACCCCATAGGCCGAGATGCCAGGCACTCAACCTGGGACCTGCCGCATGCAAAGCAGTGGTGGGCACTGTGTCTCTCACCTTCTCTGGATAATCAGCCAGGTAAAGCATGCCATCAAGTGCCAGAGACCTGAGCTCACATCTAGCTGCCATCAGCTGCTTGCTCAGTTGCCGGATGATAAGGCTTTCATCATCGCCTTCAAATGTTTGCTGGTGCAGAAGCTAGAACAGGATTGCAAATGGGGCTTTAGAGTCAAGGCAGGTTTGGAGGGAGTCCCTTCATAGTCCCCCAATTCAACTTAATGAGCATCCGGTCTACTCCTACAATAGTGCAGAATGTGGGGCACAGAATGCCAGAAAAGAGTCAGGGGACAAAAAGTCAGTTACAGACAGTTGCGGGAAAGGGAAGGAAACTGAAAAGAAGACACCGAGGAGGGACCTCACAAGAGGACTTTCAGCTCAAGTGCAAAGGGGAGCAGAAAGTTCCCTGAAATTCCTCAGGTGCACCTTTTCCACAGCTGCTTCCCTGATAAGCACGAAGTAATCTTATCTTATCACCAACTCTTTATTGAGAAACAACTCCATTTTTCCTCCTTCTCCTTTACCCTCAACACCCTTGATAGGATCCCCACTGGGACAAACTTCTAAAATCACAAAACATAAAAGACTACCAGACAGAATACAACACATCCCTCCCCTACATAACAACCAGGATTTAAAATCCAGTGACAAGGTCTTGAAGTCTTTTGCGTGGTCTCCTGTCGCACACACTTCTCCTAATTCTTAGGGTCTCTGGCATAGGAGCTGTTTGTGATTTTTCTTCTGGTACCGAGGATCACTTTCATCAGCCTCCTCTCTGAGGTCAAAACTGGAGGCAGGATCAAATTCCTCTCCAGTTCCCCTCTTGAGATCAGATTTCCTTCCCTCTTTTATGCATGCTTGAAAGTCTCGAACTGTTCCATTTCTTTCCATCATCCAATGTGACAGAATCTCCTCGGATTTTGCTTATTAGTTTTGGTACCGAATATTGGGAACATTCTTTTCTTGCTTTATAAGGCAGACGTACTTGAACAAAGTCCATGACCTGAAAGGTTTGCTGTTTCGCACCCTGTTTCCAATCCAGATACAATTTATATTTTTGTTGCTTCTCCCTTACCCGATCACGAATCTTTGCATCCTCAGGGTGAGAGGGCATGGAAAGCCCTATCAGTTGTTGCCATGGAGTAAGTTTGGTGGTAGCTTTGTGTCTTAGTTCAAATGGTGATTTTCCTGTAGTAGAATGAGTAGTTAGATAAGCAAATAATTTCATGGATTTCCTCTTTCCAGAGTTGCCTTTGTGTAGTAAACATGCTTAAATGTTCCTTCACTAACCAGTTCATTCTTTCCACTAAGCAGTTCCCTTGAGGATGGTACAGGCATTTCCACCTGTCATTTTGAGAACAGGAGCCATGGAGCAACTTTTGAGACAAACTGTCTAATCAATTTAGAGTAATACTCAGAGTCCTAAAAATGAGCAAAGTGTATCCTTGTTATGTGGCTCTGCTGCCTCCCAAACAGCTTTCACCAAGTTTGTTTTGGGATGTATGCCACTCTGAGATGTTGTGTGCCCCAAGTATGTCACTGAGTGTGTGCAAAACTGAGATTTTCCTGCAGAGATAGTAAGTCTGTGTTGTCGGAGTTTTCTTGAGACTTCTGTCAGTTTAGCATCATGCTCCTCAATGGTTTTGCCACACACTAAAATGTCATGCTGAAATTAAGTGATGCCATCCATAATCCCCCAAATTAATGCATCCTTCTTTGAAATACTGAAGATGAAGAGGCTAATCCAAAGAGCAGTCTTTTGAATTGAAAAAGACCCTCTCCTCCTCCTCCCTTTCTCATTTTTTCCTGACTCCTCTCCAACACTCTTTGCAGGATCCCCACTGGGACAAACTTCTAAAATCACAAAACATAAAAGACTACTAGAATACAATATGACTGTCTCGTGTTAGAATGTTAGTTGCTGGGCACCCATTTTTTTAAAAACCCCAAAGTCACCTTATTACATAGGAACATAGGAAGCGGCCATATACTGAGTCAGACCATTGGTCTATCTAGCTCAGTATTGTCTTCACAGACTGGTAGCGGCTTCTCCAAGGTTGCAGGCAGGAATCTCTCTCAGCCCTATCTTGAAGATGCTGCCAAGGAGGGAACTTGGTACCTAGGTGCTCTTCCCAGAGTGGCTCCATCCCCTGAGGGGAATCTCTTACAGTGCTCACACATCAAGTCTCCCATTCATATGCAACCAGGGCAGACCCTGCTTAGCTATGGGGACAAGTCATGCTTGCTACCACAAGACCAGCTCTCCTCTCCTGTACAGTACAGGACAAGGTACTGATTACAGTACAATGCAGCATCATGGTGAGGGAACTTTGGGATTTTTTAAAAAAGTTAGTGCTGCCAGTAGCCACTGAGAGGAGCATCACTGCTGTTAAGTTCACCCAGCTTTGGGGCCCCTTGAAAAGCTCCAAAATGTGGAAATGAAGCTGTGAAATGGAGGGTGGAATTTTGGCTCCGCTTTAGAGACATCGGAGAGAAAAGAGGAAAGAAGAGGTGCAAGTTTATAAACATATCAAAAGGTAGTACATCATTTTGAACAAACAGACTGAAAGGTGCTTTTTCTACTGATGCCCAGATTATGTTACTCAGTAGTACTACTCAGGAGTTACTCTAAAGGACTACTTAATTTCAGTGAGCCTACTCAGGAATTAGCCTGGATGTCAGTCATCATTATGTAAACAACAGTGGTTGGGTTAGGTTTCATTGTTTATTCATTGTTATGATTGTTAATCAATTGTTGTGTAAATTGTTTTTTGTCCACAGATTAAAGAAATAACGTTCACATTCATTAGACTCAAGAGTTATTGACAATTTGTCTCTTCTGACCCATAACTGAGAATCATCTCTATTGCACGCCTTTACCCAAAGAGCTGACTCAACTATCTATTCAGTTATAAAACTGATGATCTCGCCCTTTGGTTCAGTTTGAGCTCTTAAGGCAGCTTACAACCATTGAATAAAACAATTTTTTGAAAACCAAATTCCAGTGCAAAGCTAAAACAGCAAATTAAATCAGAGGGAATCAGAGACAACATTAAGAGGAATGAAGAGGTTGAAAGGTAAAGGAGAAGGTCTTTGCCTGATGCCAAAAGAACAAAGGATGGTGCCTGGTGAGCCTCTCTGGAGAGAGACTTCTAAAGTGGAGCATCACCTTTTCCTGCCTCTCTCTGCCATCCTGCCCCATCCCGCCCCAGCATTTCAGCGTGCTGCCTGCAGGTGTGCTGCTTACAGGCAGTTAACCATGCAGCTCTACCTGAAGAATGGCCAGCCTACAAGCAGGGTGGTTCCCAACATTGGGTCAGGGCTGGCAGGCAGAGAAAGAGGAGTCACTGGGGCTGCTGGGACCTAGAGGGAGCTTCTCCTCCTCTGGCCCCACATGGCTCATTCGGACGAGCCGCTACTGTGGTAGGGACACCTGAGAGGGATCTCTGAAGATGTTCATGTGGGAGAAGGTGACCATTGATCAACCTGGTTTTCAATCTGCACGGGAACTTATGGTTAAAACCAGTACTTTGCATTTCGCTTGAAAACGGGAAGCCAATGAAGCTGTTTAAGAACTAACCTGATGTTCTGTCCAACCATCCTTGGTTAACAATCTTGCAGCTGCGTTCTGAACAAATGGATGTTTACAAGCACTCCTCAGAAACAGCCCACATCAAACACATTGCAATGATCTAACCTGGAGGTTACCTGACCATGGATCATAAAGGACACGGCTATTTTTGTCCTGGATGGGACAAGTACTAACCATGGGAATGTAGGCTTTCCCAATCATCTTTAGTACCAAAAAAATGAGCTGCCATTATTTGTTGTGGAACATGTGGGGAAAATACACCTCTGTCCTCAATGTCATGTGGTTGTTACAGGTGATTCAGATGTCCTTCCTCAAAGGAAGCACAGCATTGGCAGAGAAAGATGGTTGCTGGGTACTGTGCAGAACTTGGTTGTGTGTGTATAAAGTGCCTCTAGGATTGTGTCCATAAGTCACTGATGATAAGTGGCAAAATTTCCCTCTCCACCACAACTGTTAATACCTAAAATATTTTTGTACCTTGAAAAACGTTAATTTATTTAAATACTTTTTGCAAGTTGAGTGGTCCCCATGTACATCCAGTCCTGGAACTCCTAAGGGCTGGTGACCTCTCTTCATCCATTCTTGCTGCTAATGATTGTGTTCTTGCCTATTCTGTGGATGGACTTATGGCCTCAACATGGCCTCTTCTACCTACCTCAGTTCTCCTCTTCCTTCTGCAATGAAAGACAATAAGGCTTACCTCAACCAAGAAAGTCATTACAGTGATGTGCTTCGTGTCCTCTTTGTTGTCCAAAATGTCCACCAGAAAGGGCAACAAATTGAAGCATCCCTGGTTTCTGAACAGGGCTCTGTCATTGAAAACAGAAAGATTAATCAGAGAAACATAAAGGATCCAAAGATCCATCCAAGCAAGCCTCAGTTATCAAAGAGGAATAACTGGTCATTAGTCACAGGATCAAACTATGACAATGTAACTCTGATGTATGTCCCTTCGTTGGGGGTAATTATTTACAGAGCAGAGCATTTCAGGAGCTAACTCACTCCCATCACAGCAGAAGTTAACAGAGTCTCAGGGTCAACAGCTTGTAAATGATAAGCATGGAGATTCATGTACGGTTAAACTAATCTACTTATTCAGAAGTACATGATGATATCAAAAGACCTTTATCTAACTGCTGGCTACATGTTGTTGGTCAGAGAGAGACCAATGCTTCTTTCTGTTCAGACAAATCGCATTGAAAATATAAATAGCGAAGTGCCCAGCAGGCTGAGCAGTCTCATGAAAACTAACTACTCGAAAAAACAGCAACTTCTTAATGCCGGATATTTGATGTCATCGCAGCCATTAAATCTGAAACAAGGCATTGGAAATCTGAGCGGCACCTTGCTGTCTGTGTTGGGACTGCAGTGTCACGATGCAGGAAGTGTGGAAGCACACTTCCGAGAAATGTCCTGACCCCGTTGTAGGGTCTAGTCTGGAAAGCGCCCTATAGAAGCATGGTGCTCAGAGAGAGAGCTAGAAACATTCTGGGAAGAAGGAGGAGGAGCAGAAGAGGAGGGAGTCAATCCCAGGAAGTTCCTGAATATATTCTATCCATAGAGGGATCATAGAGGCAGAGATAAGCAGGAACAAAAAGGAGATCTTAACTATCTATCTCTAGTCCCAATGCCCCTAGTTGTTATTAGAGTTACTGTTGCAAAAGGTCGATGTCATCTGGAGCTGGATCTCCAACCCCTTGTAAGTTAAGAAGAGGGATGGGACAAACTGTGGTGTGTGTTATTCTGGGCGAAAAATCCCTGTTTGACTCTTGCCCAGGTTGCCACCTTAAGAGGAGTAGTTGAATAGCATACATCAGGGGAGAGATTCAGCGTATAGGTGCTTATATGCCAATGCCAGAAGCCTCCGAGCCAAGTTGGGTGAGCTGGAGTGCTTGGTTGCTAACGCAGAAATAGATATAGTGGGCATAACAGAAACATGGTGGAACAGTGAGAACCGGTGGGACACTGTTATCCCTGGGTATAAACTCTATAGGAAGGACAGGGAGGGGCACCTTGGAGGAGGGGTAGCACTGTATGTTAAAGAAGGGATAGAATCTAACAAGCTAGAAAACCTAGGTGGACTGGAGTCCTCCACAGAAACCCTGTGGGTGTCTATACAAGGCTGGAAAGGGAACGTGCTACTGGGGATGTGCTATCACCCTTCGGATCATAATGCCGACAGTGACTGGGTGTTTCAGGAGGAAATCAGGGAGGCATCAAGGAGAGGCAGGGCTGTAATTATGGGTGACTTCAATTACCCACACATAGCCTGGGTAAATTCACATTCAAGTCAGGACAAAGAGGTCAAATTTCTAGATACGCTAAATGACTGTGCCCTAGAACAGTTGGTCTTGGAACCATCCAGAGAGAAGGTGACCTTGGACCTAATTCTGAGTGACACCCAGGACCTGGTCCGTGACGTCAGCGTCATCGACCCTTTAGGGAACAGTGACCACAGTGCCATCAAATTCAGCATACATGCGGGGGGGAAATCACCAAGGACGTCTAAGACAGACATTTTGAATTTCAGAAGAGGAAACTTCTCCAAAATGAGGAGTGTGGTGAAAAGAAAGCTGAAAGGGAAAATCAGGAGAGTCATTTCGCTCCAGAGTGCATGGAGTTTACTCAAAACCACAATACTAGAAGCCCAGTTAGATTATATACCCAAAAGAAGGAAAGGTACCACTAAGTCCAGGAGGATGCCAGCATGGCTAACGGGTACCGTCAAGGAAGCCATAAAAGGGAAGAAGACTTCCTTCTGAACTTGGAAGGCCTGTCCAAATGAAGAAAACAGAAAGGAACACAAACTCTGGCAAAAGAAATGCAAGGTGACAATAAGGGAGGCAAAAAGAGAGTTTGAGGAACATTTAGCCAAAAGCATCAAGGGGAATAACAAAAACTTCTTTAAGCACATCAGAAGCAGGAAACCTACCAGGGAGGTGGTTGGACCATTAGACAATGAGGGAGTGAAAGGGATTATTAAGGAGGATATGGAGGTTGCAGAGAAGCTGAATGAGTTCTTTGCGTCTGTCTTCACGGCAGAGGATACTGAGCATATACCTGTTCCTGAACCAGGCTTTTTAGGGATGGAGGCTAGAGAGCTGAGTCAGATAGAAGTGACAAGGGATGATGTTCTAAACTGTCTGGAAAAACTGAAAGCTAACAAATCACCAGGGCCGGATGGCATCCATCCAAGAGTCCTCAAAGAACTCAAACGTGAAATTGCCGACCTCCTTTCTAAAATATTTAACTTATCCCTGAAATCAGGCTCTGTACTAGAGGACTGGAGAGTAGCAAATGTAACACCGATTTTCAAAAAGGGATCCAGGGGTGATCCGGGAAATTACAGGCCGGTTAGCCTAACGTCCGTTCCAGGCAAATTGATGGAAAGCATCCTCAAGGATAAAATTGTAAAGCACCTAGAAGAACAGGCCCTGCTGGGAGTGAGCCAGCATGGCTTCTGCAAAGGTAAATCTTGCCTCACCAACCTTTTGGACTTCTTTGAGAGTGTCAACGAGTGTGTGGATCAAGGTGATCCAGTTGACATAGTATATCTGGACTTCCAAAAAGCTTTTGACAAAGTTCCTCATCAAAGACTCCTGAGGAAACTTAGCGGTCATGGGATAAGGGGACAAGTAAATGTGTGGATTGCTAACTGTTGGAAGACAGGAAACAGAGGGTAGGTATAAATGGAGAATTTTCACAATGGAGGGAAGTAAGAAGTGGGGTCCCCCAGGGATCTGTACTGGGACTGGTGCTATTTAATTTATTCATAAATGATCAAGAAGCAGGGGTAAGCAGCGATATGGCCAAATTTGCAGATGATACCAAACTCTTCCGGGTAGTGAAATCCAAAACGGATTGTGAGCAGCTCCAAAAGGATCTCTCCAAACTGGGGGAGTGGGCGACAAAATGGCAAATGCGGTTCAGTGTTAGCAAGTGTAAAGTGATGCACATTGGGACAAAAAACCCCAACTTCAAGTATATGCTGATAGGATCCGAGCTGTCGGTGACGGACCAGGAGAGGGATCTTGGGGTTGTGGTGGACAGCTCGTTGAAAGTGTCGACTCAATTTGCAGCAGCTGTGAAAAAGGCCAATTCCATGCTAGGGATCATTAGGAAAGGGATTGAAAATAAAACGGCTAATATTATAATGCCCTTTATACAAAACTATGGTGCGACCACACTTGGAGTACTGCGTACAATTCTGGTCACCACATCTTAAAAAGGACAGTGTTGAACTGGAGAAGGTACAGAAGAGGGCAACCAAGATGATCAGGGGCCTAGAGCACCTTTCTTACGAGGCAAGACTATAACACCTGGGGCTTTTTAGTTTAGAAAAAAGACGACTGCGGGGAGACATGATAGAGGTCTATAAAATCATGCATGGTGTGGAGAAAGTGGAGAGGGAGAAATTCTTTTCCCTCTCACACAACACTAGAACCAGGGGTCACTCCATGAAATTGATTGCCAGGAGGTCTAGGACCAGCAAACGGAAGTACTTTTTCACAAAACGTGTGATCCACTTGTGGAATTCTCTGCCACAGGATGTGGTGACAGCCAACAACCTGGATGACTTTAAGAGGGGTTTGGATAATGTCATGGAGGAGAGGTCCATCAATGGCTACTAGTCGGAGGGCTGTGGGCCACCCCCAGCCTCAAGGGCAGGATGGCTCTGAGAACCAGTTGCAGGGGAGTAATGGCAGGAGAGAGGGCATGCCCTCAACTCCTGTCTGTGGCTTCCAGCAGCATCTGGTGGGCCACTGTGCGAAACAGGATGCTGGACTAGATGGGCCTTGGGCCTGATCTAGCAGGGCTGTTCTTATGTTCTTATGACCATAGACAACATGGCACCTGAAAACAGCATTTGGTTTTTGGGCCTCTGTGATTGGCTACTGCTAGAAATGCTGAAAGTGTTGCAGGGATGGGATTTCAATGAGCCCAGCTACACAGAGCAAGCATGTATGAGAAGAACCAAGCCCATTAAGAGTAGTACTGTCTTTACCTGAATCCAAGACTAGGTTTTTGGTATTAGAAATCAGGAGGTTGCATTAAATTCAGATTCCTGTTCCTTTTGAGTAAACGCAGGTATAACCTATATTTAACCTCTGCTTTTTAAGGGGATCGTCTAAAATTCAGTCATATTCAGTTTGGGTAAATATGGAATCTTGAGCTAGACATTTAAGGTCCAAATACTTGTAAAGGTTTACTAAGTAAGTTACACACTTAGATAGAAAAGCCTGTGTCCCTGAGCTTGCTTTATTATAATACTTCCATGAAAGTGAGACCAAGACTGTTCTCATGACCAGCCTAATCCTGCCTGGGCTAGGCAGAGTTAGGCTAATTGTGAGAAGTGACGGGATCCTCGCAGATCCCTCTGCTCCCCGCCCTTCTAACCTCCTTAACAAACCTGGCTTTTAGCAGGTTTAAGGGTTCTCTCGCACCCTTACCCCAGTTATTGGATATCGTGTGACTCCTCAGGCTCATGGAGGGGTGCATTCACATATTGGCCAGATTTGCCTCGAAGTCTCTGCGAGCTGTCACGGAGCAGTTCACACACAATTTGGGTTTTTCACTGCGTGTTAGAGTGTAGCCCGATTTATATCCGGGGTAAAAAAAAAATCCACTATTGGTGTTGGCTTTTTGGGACAACTTCAAGTTTGCAGTAAAGCCTTCCAGTAAACTTGTGGTAAAACCTGCTGTGTGTAAAAGTCCCTGGAAACAAGATCCTATGTTTGGTCCAGTAAGATCTATCAGGGCCTTTTCCTTTGGCCCCAAATGGGGCAGTATGAATGGTCCCTGCTGGGAAAACACGCCGTTCCACAGAGTAGAACACGCCTTTCCACATTATTATTATTATTATTATTAAACAAACGGCTTCCACCCTTTCTTTACGTTTCCAATGCAATCCTGCCAAGCCGAAGCATTTTACACCACCCCAAACAGCTGTAGAGCGTGTAATCTGGAAAGCACCCTGGAGCTGTGTCTCAAACAGAAAGACAACGGTGGTTTAAGCTGCTTGCATGCGTGACTTTTGCTTTAAGAGTCACAGGGGTGCTTTCCAGACTAAACCCTACAACAGGGTCAGGACGTATCTCGGAAGTGTGCTTCTGAACTTCCTGCGTCATGACACTGTAGTCCCTACGCGGACAGCAGGGTGCCGTTCACATTTCCAGTGCCTTGTTGTGAATTTAATCGCTGCGATATAGTGCTATGAGGTCTGGTATCCGGTGCAAAAAGGTTGCTGTTTTTTCAGGTTAGTTGCTGAGAGACTGCCTCACCTTCTGTTTATGTTCCGAATGCAACTTGCTCGAACGGAGGCATTTTGCTGCTGATGAGCAGCTAGTCTGGAAAGCCCCAGTAAAAGATGCTGCTTATGCAAAAGTCCTAAGTACTGTATAGAGGTCCTTGCTTTTGGTTTTCACGTATGTTGCTATTACTCTATATTCCACCACCTTTTTCCGGTTGTATCTCATGTTTCAATAAACTGCTATACATTTGTTTCAGTTAAACCTGTGTACCAGTACTGAGTTTGTATATATTCCTTTCTGATCAAGCATCTAGTCACAGGTTTTTGCCCATTGAGGCAATTAAAGGAACTGCTTGGGGTTCAATAGGGATTCCTTGTTTTATGGATTTTTGGCTTCATTTCTGCACAAGTTGTTGGTGGAGCTGCAAGTTTGTCTTTTCCCCGAGAGACACATCAAAGAGAAAGCAGGATATTATCTTATAGGAGAGCTATTTAAAAACTTGGAACAAGTTGGTTGGAGGGGGCGGCGGTCCTACTTACCTGGGCTGCTTGTGGATGTGTGTGTATTCTGCTTTTGCAAACTCCCTTTTCTAAAGCTTTTGTTTTAGTCACCCGGGTGCTTTCCAGATTACGAGCTTTACGCTGGTAAAAAAGTATTACAAGGTGCGACGGCATGAGGCCATGGCTTGAAATTGTGAGTACAGCATTTTTCAATGCATCCACAGCAATGGGTTTTCCAGGCAGTGGGTGTCCATATTCTACCTGAAACACATTCTCTGTCCCCTCCTCCTGCTCCATTTTGGGCCAATGGGGTCATGGAGGGAGTGGGGGGATGATGTGACAACCTTTTTCTTAAGAAAAAAATATTTCTGGGCTGTCTTGTACAAAGCCATCAGGAAAGCTCTATTCCAAAACAAAAATTTTATTGCAGCATTGCACCCTTGCACAAGAGCTCCAGAAACAATGGCGGAGAGGGTGGCAGTGGGGGGGGGGAGTCGAGGCAGTTGCCCCCCTTGCTTTTCCTCCCAAAAGTGGTGAGCAAAGCAAGCCCAGGCAGAGCCTCTTGGAGCCCCCTTGCAACGAACCGCCACCACCTCCTGCCCGCTGCTCCCCTTTTGCACAATGAAAAATAAGGAAAAATGAGAAATAAAAGATAAAAATAAAATCAAAGCAGGAAGGGGCAATATGAACAGATGGCCCCCCTCTCACTGACGCCACGGAAACATCGTTGCAACCCTCCTACAACGGAAAAATACTGCCACTTTCCTGCAATGCAGATGCAATGTTGTACTGCTGCAACGCAGCAATAGCACTCGATATAGGCATCAGAAATATGGACAGCACCTGACAGTGATGTTGGAACGCAGGCAATATGGACGCACACTTAGTGGACACATTGTGAAACTCTTGCAGCGTGTCATCTGGAAACCACCCTGGAGCATATCCAGACAGAGCTTTTAGCTCACTTCTCCTCTGGAATGGAAGATGTGTGTTCACATATCAGCCAAATTTACCCCAAAGTCCCTGTGAGCTATTGGGGAGCACTTCACACACAATTCGGGTTTTTCATGGCACGTTAGAGCATAGCCCAATTTATGTCCGGGGTGAAAAATGGGGAAATACTAACTCACAGTAAAGCCTTGCAGTAAATCCGCGGTTAAGCCTCCTGTCTGGAAATGCTCCTGGAGGCATCTGAAACTCACCATAGGTGAAATGCCAAATGACTGCTTTACACACCTATAATCTGCTGTGTAAAGGTTGGGTGTGATTGTGGATAAAGAGCAGGTCACTACCTAAGTTCTAGTGGAGATGCTGAATATACTGAGACAAGCTCTTCATTTTAGCAGCCACACACTGACCTGGCAAAGAGGGTGATGCCCTTCTGGTGAGTCTCACGGTGTAGCAGGAGCTCTGAGCCTCTCCTGTCATTCATAATGAGGGTCTGATCCCCATCACCTACGCGTCTGATAAGAGATCTGAAGGTTCTCAAGGCAGACCTGCATATAGAGCCAAATTCCTATTAGATTTGATGCTGGATGCATTGCATGTTCCTTGCAGGCAGGAATTCTGCTATAGGATAGAGCCGTTGCAAACTGGGTGTGAGAGTATTCCTTCCATTTGGATGGGCTACTCTGCTTGAATAGTGTGCGCTGCATTTCAGTTTTGGTGAAGAACAGCTTGGACTTGAAGAAGGCTGGGATGCCACAGATGGACAGAGGCTATGGGGAAGGGCAAAAACCTGAGCTGAAGGAATGACCGCACCACAGCATCTTCTCCACAGCTACAGGATGTCTCATTCTGAATCCTAACTTCTAAGCATTTCAAAGAAAATGCCTATGCACTTTTCAGGCTTTCTCTACAAACTTATGGACTAGAAACTTAAATTCATTTTAGAAAGGGAAACATAAGGCCCATCCTTATGCTGGTCTATGACTGTAATAAAGATAGATAGATAGATAGATAGCATAAGGCCCATCCACATGGTCAACACTCATAACGAGTATACAGTGTACATAGGTATAGATCTGTACACAGGTACAGTCATTCACACGTTATGCTGAATGCAGGTACAGCAGTACACTTCCTATGCATTTGAAGGGCCTGTATCCAGGTTCACTTTTAAAATGAACACAGGTACAGTCATTCAAACAAACACTGTACAAGTGTACAGACATCTGTAGACTTGTGCACCATAAATTCTGAATCGGGCTATAGTCTTCCGTGATTCTGCATCACTGCCCTAATCATGACAACAGGCAAGCAGATGTTCCCTGAGGTTATAGCTGTACTACAAACTTAATGGTTTTATACCAGTTTAAGTATTATGGCTTCCCCTCAAGAAGCCTGTTAATTGTATTTGGTATGGGTGCTGATAATTCTTTTGTAAGATATCCCTAGTGCCCACTGACAGGAGTGGGGAAGAAAAATGTTCTGTCCACGTTGCCAGCATGAAACATAACTATCACTGAGGGCCAAAATAAATGTGACATGATCATGTCATTTGACCCCCATGTTTGGTCTTTTTTCACTGTAAACAGCAGACGTGGGGCCCCCAATCCAGACTGGGACTTATGGTCTGCAGCCCCAGGGCGCTGCTGTGCTTCCTTGCCTAACTGCAGCCACATTTCTTTCCCTGCCGCCTTCACCCACTGAGGAGGTGGCACATGTCAGCACAGTCGTGTGCTGTGCTCAGCTGCCTGGCACAGCACGGGCTGGAGGTGGTCCAGCGAGGGCGAAGCCACCCCGGCCCCCAGGACATTTAAAGATAGGGTGTGGGGGACCAGACTTCCATCCAGACGTCTGGTCCAAAGGGTGCCTCTGCCTGACGGAGGTGGATAGGGTGGTCATATGCTCTCTCTTATTGAGGACAGCCCTCTTCTTTGGGACCAAATCCTCTTTGGGGGTAATGTGGACCTGGCCACCCTACTGACAATCAGGTCAGCGGATACTGTACATCTAAGATAGCATAATTTGCCCAGATTGCTGCTTTGTCTGGGATTGGGGCAGATGAGTGGGCGAGGAAGGACGTTTTATACCTGAATGCTTGTTTGTTTGTTTTTAAATAAATAAATAAATAAATAGCCATTGGAAAAGGTTGGGCTCTTGTACATTAATTCATATTCTATACATATAAATTAACATATGCAGATTGTATGCAAATTACTGTGCCCCCCGCTTCTGCAACGGGCTGCATGCCCTCTCTTCTGGTGACCCACGTTGTCTTCTTTGGTGATGTGGACCCTAGGCACCCTAGAAGCGGAGCTTCTCACACCCACAGGGACCTAGCATGTAATAATTATTTGCATTTAAGTTGGAGGAGGAACCCACTTCTGGACTGCCTCCACCACTGAAGGATAATTACAGTTCCCAGGGGGCTGGGCTGCCTGGGGACAGGAAATCACTGTTAAACCAGTTGAATTCTGGGCTGTAGATTTGCCTTAGCTGTGATGGGACCCTTCAGCAGGAAACAAAATGATCTGAACCAAAGGAAGAAGACCTGAAAGGGACAGGAGGGGTGGGGATATTTTGCTGGATGCAGGTCCTCCAGTAGATGTCTATCTCCTGAGGCGTGAAGTGTAAGGTGTAGGAGATCTGGCACAGCAACGCAATGGAGAGCGTGGGATACATGGCTTTCAGCTCTTGTCTGCAGGCCGGAGATGGATGTCTCAGAAGGTCATGAAGAGCTGCAGTGGCCTGCAAGGAAGAGCAGGGTTGCACCTGAGCAGGATGAGTGCCTGCCAGGCAACCTTTTCCTTTGGTTACATCCCCAGATGCCTCTAAGGGCAATTTGGAGGCAGAGTGGATCCCTTACAGCCACAGGTCCACAGAATCTGCCCTGGGGACCCTGCATGCTTCAAGCTCTTTAGGACACACACAGCATTCTTCAGGCCACCCAGAAGAAAAGGATTTGCAGCTTGGGCAGCCAGGGGGCTCAGAGACCCTTCAAGCAAGAAGCCAGAATCTGCAGCTCCACCATGTCACCAGCAGCCAACCAAAGCACCCCACTTCTCCGTGCGTTTTCCGAGGGTGCATTCAGAAGCCGCCGAGGACCCCGGTGAAGCCCAGCCAGGACTCTGCCTCCCTCCACCCTTAAGTTCCGGCTGGCTCTTAGCCAAGCCAAGGGGTGGGACCTCAAGACTCAACAAGCCTCCTTTGCTACTGATGTTCCTGTTTCATTCTTACCGCCAAAGGCTGCAAAGCGGCCCTGATATCAGGTTCATCAGGGTTGAGAGGCTTCTCCTGCATGGTATTCTGCAGCTCGGTCAGGATCTTCTTTGCTAGTTCGGAGAAGCATGTTATGGCATGCCACATGGCAGATGCAGTGCTGGAAGTTGGGAGAAGCAATACGTTTGGTTGGACTGGATGCTGGCAAGAAATCCAACACTAGAACAGGGGTCATCCCATGAAACTGATGGCCGGGAAATTTAGGAGCAACAAACGGAAGTACTTTTTCACACAATGCGTGATCCACTTGTGGAACTCTCTGCCACAGGATGTGGTGATGACTGCCAACAACCTGGATGGCTTTAAGAGGGGTTTGGATGACTTCATGGAGAAGAGGTCTATCCATGGCTACTAGTCGGAGGGCTGTGGGCCACCTCCAGCTTCAAAGGCAGGATGCCTCTGAGTACCAGTTGCAGGGGAGTAATGGCAGGAGAGAGGGCATGCCCTCAACTCCTGCCTGTGGCTTCCAGCAGCATCTGCTGGGCCGCTGTGTGAAACAGGATGCTGGACTAGATTCATTGGCCTTGGGCCTGATCCAGCAGGACTGTTCTTATGTTCTTATGGTTTACACAGCAGGAGATTAGGCAGGTCACTACTTTACAGTTCTAAGGTAACCATGCACTCCAAGTTCACCATCAGTGATATGTGAAACACATTTCAGTTATGCCTTTCATGGGTCACACCACAGGGCCAAAAGGCTTCGGAGCAGCTATGAACCAAGCAGTGCCTACTTTGAATTTTGCATCTTTCACAGAATTATTTAGAAGTTGGCAAAACCACACTTTTTGAGCCTCAGTCTGTCATCTGCAATATGGGTCTAATCAGACAGACCCAAGGGATTAAAATCATAATCCCCTGCTAACTGAACAAAGAGGCACCTTTTTAAAGTGGCAATGCTCTTCTTTTAGCAGGGGGAGAGCAACTGGCCCTATCCATCCCCAGCACAGCATCCTTCCTGTGGCTGTTGCTGGTGTCTATCTTATGTTTCTTTTTTAGATTGTGAGCCCTTTGGGGACAGGTAGCCATTTTATTTATTTATTTATATCTCTGTAAACTGCTTTGGGATTTTTTGATCAAAAGTGGTATATACATATTCTTTGTATTCATGTTCATATCTCCCTACCATACAGGTTTTTTCTAGGGATTGCAATATATGAAGCACCTTGAATACATGAAAGTGCTACAGTACATACAGACTCGAGTGATCAATGGCTACTAGTCTGATGGCTACAGGCCAACTCCAGCCTCAGAGGCAAGATGCCTAAATACCAGTTACAGGGGAGCAACAGCAAAAGAGAGAGCATGCCCTCACCTCCTGCCTGTGGGCTTCCCACTCGGGATTAAATCCAAGGTTGACTTCTCTCTGGTTGGTTCTGTGACCAACTGTTCTAAGGCACAGTCATTTAACATGTCTGGAAATTTGGCCTCTCCGGCCAAATAGACTGGGCAAATTCACATGTGGTATGGACAGAGAGGCCAGATTTCTAGACATGCTAAATGACTGTGCCTTAGACAAGCTGGTTGTGGAACCAACTTGTCTAAGAGGCAAGGTGACCTTGGATTTAATCCTGAGTGGTGCCCAGGACCTGGTGTGAGACATCCGAGTTGTGGAACCATTGGGAAACAGTGACCATAGTGTGATCCAATTCAGCTTATATATGAATGGAGCCTTGCCAAGGAGGTCCAACACAGATGCGTTGGACCTCAGAAGAGGAAACTTTTCAAAAATGAGGGGAATGGTTAAAAGGAAGCGGAAAGGGAAAGTAAGGAAAGTCAAATTAATCCAGAAAGCATGGAACTTATTTAAAACCACAATAAGAAACTCAGTTGGGATGTATATCAAGAAAAGAAAATTTACCACCAAGTTCAGGAGGATGCCAGTATGGATTCCAGTCAGGGAAGCTATAAAAGGGAAGACGACTTCCTTCAGAAAAGGAAAGTTCTGCCCAAATGAAGAGAGCAGAAAGGAAACATAAACTCTGGCAAAATAAATGCAAAGAGACAATACGGGACGCAAAAAGAGAGTTTGAGTTTCCTCTAACTATAAGTGTCAAGGGGAATAACAAAAACTTCTTTAAATATATCAGAAGCCAGGGATGTGGTTGGACCCTCAGAGACTGAGGAGAGGATATAAAAGGGATTATTAAAGAGGATAAGGAGATTACAGAGAAGCTGAACGAATTCTTTGCATCTGTCTTCACAACGGAGGATACTGACCATATATTCACTCCAGAAATGAGCTTCTCAGGCTTGGAGGCTGAAGACCAATTTGAGGTTATGAGAGAGGATGTTCTAAACTGTCTTAAAAAACTAAAAATTAACAAATCACCAGGGCCAAATGGCATCCACTCAAAATTCTGAAGGAACTCAAATGTGAAATTGCTGATCTCCTAGCAAAAATATGTAACTTGTCCCTACAATCAGGCTCTGTACCAGAGGACTGGAAAGTAGCTAATGTAACTCCGATTTTCAAAAATGGCTCCGGGGGGATCTGGGAAATTATAGGCCAGTTAGCTTAACTTCTATGCTGGGTAAATTTATGGAAAGCATACTTAAGGACAAAATTGTTAAACATATAGAAGAAAAGGCCTTGCAGAAGGAGAAACAGCATGATTTCTGCAAGAGCAAGTACTGCCTCAGTAACCGACTGGAGTTCTTTCAGAGTGTCTACAGGCAAGTGGATAAAGCTGATCCAGATGACATAGTATACTTGGAGGGCAGGACTAGATTGACAGTTTTAACAATGAAGGGAAGTAAAAAGTGGGGTCGCCCCAAGGATCTGTACTAGGAGCAGTGCTCTTAAACTTGTTCATAAATGAGCTAGAAGTTGGGGTAACCAGCAAAGTGGCCCCATATGGAGATGTGAGGAGCTCCAAAAGGGTCTCTCCAAACTGGGTGAGTGGGTGACAAAATAGCAAATGTGGTTTAATGTGGTTTAAATGTGGTTGTAAGTAAAGTGATGCATATTGGGGTAAAAAACTCCAACTTCACATATATACTGATGGGGTTTGAACTGGCAGTAACTGACCAGGGGAGAGATCTTGGGGTTGTGGTGGAAAGTGTCGACCCAGTGTGTGGCAGCTGTGAAAAAGGCCAATTCCATGCTACAGATTGAAAAGAGGATTGAAAATAAAAATGCTAATATAATAATGCCTTTATACAAATCTATGGTGCAGCCACATTTGGAGCACTGTGTACAGTTCTCACCACTATATCTTAAGGAGGACATTGTAGCACTTGAAAAGGTGCAGAAGAGGGCAACCAAGATGATCAGGGGCCTGGAGCACCTTCCTTATGAGGCAAGGCTACAACACCTGGGTCTTTTTAGTTTGGAAATGAGGCGACTATAGGGAGATACTGTAGAGGTGTATAAAATTGTGTATGGAGTAAAGAAAGTGGACATAGAACATAGGAAGCTACCATCTACTGATTCAGACCACTGGTCTGTCTAGCTCAGTATTGTCTTCACAGACTGGCAGCGGCTTCTCCAAGGTTGCAGGCAGGAATCTCTCTCAGCCCTATCTTGGAGAAGCCATGGAGGGAACTTGGAACCTAGATGCAATTCCTAGAGTGGCTCCATCCCCTGAGGGGAATATCTTGCAGTGCTCACACATCAAGTCTCCCATTCAGATGCAACCAGGGCAGACCCTGCTTAGCTATGGGGACAAGTCATGCTTGCTACCACAAGACCAGCTCTCCTCTCCATAAAAATCTTGTCCTATCTTGGAGAAGCTGCCAGGGAGGGAACTTGAAACCTTCTGCTCTTCCCAGAGCGGCTTCACCCCCTGAGGGGAATATCTTATAGTGCTCACACTTCTAGTCTCCCATTCATATGCAATCAGACCCTGCTTAGCTAAGGGGTCAAGTCATGCTTGCTACCACAAGACCAGCTCTCCTCTGGAGAGAGAGCAATTTTTCTCCCTCCTTCACAACACTAGAACCAGGGGTCATCCTATGAAACTGAAGGCTAGGAAATTTAGGACTGACCAGAGGAAGTATGTTTTCTCACCGTGCTTCAAAAGGGGCTTAGACAAATTCATGGAGGAGATGTCTATCAATGGCTACTAGTCTGGTGGCTAAAGGCCACCTCCAGCCTCAGAGGCAAGATGGCTCTAAATACCAATTTCACAGGAGCAACAGCAAGAGAGAGGGCACTCTTGCCTGTGGGCTTCTCAGAGGCATCTGGTGGGCCACTGTGTGAAACAGGATGCTGAACTAGATAGCCCTTGGGCCTGATCCAGCAGGGCTGTTCTTCTGTTCACTGTGTGAAACAGGATGCTTTTATTGGATTGATTGATTGATTGATTGTTAAATTTATATACCACCTTTCATTAAAACAATCCCAAGGCGGATTACAGCAAAATCTAAAAACAAGATTATAAAAATGACACCATTAAAATATTAAGCTAAAAATATAAGACAAATCTGATTAAAAAATTTAAACCCAAGTATAAAAACAATACAAAGTACAAAGAACAGCATCAGAGACAATCACGTAAAAGCCTGGGTAAAAAGCCAAGATTTAACATGCTTTCAAAAAGCTATGATGGAAACTGAGGAGCAAATAGCCACTGGGAGAGCATTCCAGAGTCTGGGGGCAGCAACAGAGAAGGCCCTGTCCCACATGCACGACAACTGCGCTTCCTCATTGTCGGCACCCGGAGCAGGACTGGAAGTGCCTTTGGCCCGGTCCAGCAGTGCTGTTCTTATGAATACTAATTAGGTCTGTACAATGACGAAATAATTTTAAGTTAATAATCTACCTTTTTGTTAATTCATCAATTTAAGAATATTTAAATAGATATATTTATATATTTAGTGTACATAGGTACCTTTGGGGGGAAAGTGAAGGCGTGTGATATATTTTACAAATGTGGAATTGCTTATTAATAAACTTGAAAATAAGAAAGGGAAGAAGGGAAAAAAGAGAAGGAAAAGGAGAAGGAACAGAAAACAAAAAGGAGGAAGAGGAGAAGCACAGTCAGTGTTGGAACATGTTGCAGCTGGGAGAACTCTACATGCCTTTACTCTTACCTATCACACTGAAGGGAGCATCCGAGGAGTGCCTTCACCAACTCTTGAGCATTGGTGTTTCCAAGAAGGCGGAGATATCTGTAGATCTCCTGACGGGCTGAAGCATCACTGATGTGCTCCATACAATGATAAATGAACTTGACGGCTTTGGGAATCTGGAAGTGAAACAGGGAGGCTGAGGTTATTCCTCAAGGCCACATCCACTCTGCCAACTTCACTGGTTTTCCATCAGTTTACCGTTCATGGCTTCCCCCAGAAGAACCTTGGCAAGTGTAGTTTAATGAGGTTGCTGAGATAGCACCTCCCTCGGAATCAAGATGAAAAACTCCTATAGAAGAACCCCAGTTTTCCCCATTAAACCAGAAAAAGAAGAAAGAGAGGAGAAGATAGAGAGGCATCCCAAGGACTCAAGCTACGTAAGAACATAAGAAAAGTCCTGCTGGATCAGGCTAAAGGTCCTTCTAGTCCAGCATCCTGCTTCACACAGTGGTCCACCAAATGCACCTGGGGATCTGCCCCGTCCCATTGGTATTCCCTAGCACCTGGTGTTTAGGGGTTTGCCACCTCTGATCCTGATGGAACTATACAATTATCCAGGCCAGGCGCAGAGTCGGCCTAACGGAGGTCTGGGTTCAACCCCACCTGGCGGCCCCTCAAGCAATGTCCTGTGCACGTGACATCATATGCACGGGGCATAGTTCAGGCTCTGTAAGAACCCCGAGGGAACTTCCCCACTGCCCCCAAGCCAGCTCTGCCCTTTTATTTCAGGCAGTGTTTCTTTCCCTCCATCGAGTAACATCATGTGCAGCGTTCCCTCTTGGTGGAGGGAGAGAAAGAAAAATAGAAGCTGCCAGAAATGCCAGGGCAGAGCTGGCTCGGGGCTCACTGGAGCCCAAGCCACACCCCCTGTGGGCTTTGGCGGCCCTTTCCATTGGTGGCCCGGGTTCTTTGAACCTGTTCACACAATGGTAGCTCTGCCCTGATCCAGGCTAGTAGCCCAATAGCCCTCTCCACCATGAATTTGTCTCATCACTTTTAAAACCATCTAGATTGGTAGCCATCTCCACATCTGCTGGCACCAAGTTCCATAATTTAACTACATGTTGTGTATATAGATACACAAAACTACGTGCTGTGTATATAGATAGTTAAGATACTTATCTCATCTATCTATCTCATGTATATACTGCCCTATATAGAATATTATGGTGGTTTACAATCTAAACCAACAGCAGCTAAAAACCCCAAATCATGTAAAACAGCTTAGAATTACTTTAAATAAAACTTTAAAATATCATAAACTAATGAAACAGGTTTTCAAAAGTCATTTTAAAACAAACAGAGTTGGGGAGATTATAATTCCATTTGGGATTGTGTTCCAGAGCCTTTTGTCTGTCCTGACTCACTCAGCAATTAGCTTCAGGGGATCACCCTGGGTTCTAATATTATTTTATCCACTTGATCCACACCGCACATGATTCTATACACCTCTGTTATATCCCCCCTTACCCACCTTCTTTCTAAACTAAAAAGGCCAAAAGGTTGTAGTCTTTCGTTATAGAGGAGTTGTTTCAGCTGCTCATTTGATGGCCATTTTCTGCACCTTTTCTAAAGGTAAAGGTAAAGTGTGCTGTCGAGTCAGTGTCGACTCCTGGCGACAACAGAACCCTGTGGTTGTCTTTGGTAGAATACAGGAGAGGTTAACCATTGCCATCTCCCACACAGTATGAGATGATGCCTTTCAGCACCTTCCTATATCACTGCTGCCTGATATAGGTGTTTCCCCATCGTCTGGGAAAGATACTTGCGGGGATTCGAACTGGAAACCTCTGGCTTGCTAGTCAAGTCATTTCCCCGCTGTGCCATTAGGTAGCTCTACACAAAAACCTGAACCTGGAAGCCCAACAGGGCCACCCTTGACCTACCCAGGAAGCAGTGAGAGATCCCAGAGAACTTGAGGATGGGGGCTGGATACCCTCCATCTGGCAACCTGCATTCACTCTGAGTACCAAGGTTCATTTTTCTGTTGGTGGAGGAGAGTGGGCTACGAGCACTGGCACATCTCGCTGCTCCTGTTATGGTGATGCTATGTTTTAGATTCCTCTCCTGCCAAAGGACATGTCTGAAGAAATAAAAGTGTGGATACAGCCCTGCATTCTGAAGAGCTACTTCTTGTACTGAGCTTTTTTTCACAAGCGGCTTTTAAAGCCCTTTAGCTCGCATCTCCTCCGTAATGGAGGGTGTTCGTTCACATTTCAGGCAGATTTAACCCCAAATCCCCGAGAGCTATCAGGGAGCACTTCACACACAATTTGGGTTTTTCAATGCGCGTTAGTGTGTTGCCCAATTTATATTCGGGGTAAAAGAAAATCGATTTTTTTGCATTGGATTTGTTGGGACATCTTCAAGTTCACAGTAAACCCAGGTAAACACTGCTCATGAGCAGGTAAAGCCTGCTGTCTATTTGGGAAAGCTCCATAGGATTTAAACAGTAGCAGGATGAGAAATCAGATGTGTGTGTTGCTAACTTGCTCCAGTTAGTTTTTCTGGAGTGGCCTTTGTTATCACATGGGGGCGGGAACTGACACACTATGATGGAATTCTGCAAAGCCCAAGCATACTCTGCAAATCTGCAAAACCCAACTGTGCTGGGAGAAGTTGCAAAAGGAAAAAAAAAAAAAACAACAACACAAGGAGAGAAGACAGTCATAGGAAGCTGTCTTCTACCAAGTCAGACCCTTGGTCTATCTAACTTAGTATTGTCTACATAGACCTGCAGTGGCTTCTCCAAGGTTGCAGGCAGGAATCATTCTCAGCCCTATCTTGGAAATGTTGCCAGGGAGGGAACTTGGAACCTTCTGCATGCAAGTGCTCTTCCCAGAGCAGCTCCATCCCCTAAGGGGAATATAAGAACATAAGAACAGCCCTGCTGGATCAGGCCCAAGAAGGCCCATCAAGTCCAGCATCCTGTTTCACACAGTGGCCCACCAGATGCTGCTGGAAACCTACAGGCAGGAGCTGAGGGCATGCCCTCCCTCCTGCTGTTACTCCCCTGCAACTGGTACTCAGAGGCATCCTGCCTTTGAGGCTGGAGGTAGCCTATGGCCCTCCAACTAGTAGCCGTTGATCTTTCTGGAAGATCTTGCAGTGCTCACACATATAGTCTCCCATTCAAATGCAGACCAGGGCTGACCCTGTTTAGCAAAGGGGGCGGTTCCTGCTTGCCGCCACAAGACCTGCTCTCCTCCCAGTCCTCTGCCTAGAGCCCCTGAGCTGCTTACCTTCACCAGATTAGGTATAGGCTCCCGCAGCATAGCTTTCAACATTTGGATGGCAGCCTTTTTACTGTGGATGCTTTCGTCTACCATGGCCCTGATGGAAGTTAGGATGAAATCTGTCTGATCATCAGGACGGAGGCATTTTTTGAATATCTAAAAACAAGGAGGTTAAATCAAAGGGGCTGCCAGTGCCATACAAAGGTTGGGGTCTAAACTGGAGCATCAGTGGGCTCACCATAGGAGCCATCACATGTATAGGGAGGGACGTCGTCCATGCAGGTACGCCGATTCACAACAAGATTTTTAAAAAAGTAAAACACTAGTTAAAAACAAAAACAAGAAATTTAAAACACAACAATTTTAAAATTTTAAAACAACATTCTAAAACAACATTAAAAACAATCAAAACAGTATCAGTTAAAAGCCTGGGTGAACAAATGTATCTTTAAAGACTTTTAAAGAATGGTCAGAGATGGAGAGGCTCTGATTTCACTAGGGAGCGCATTCCAAAGCCTCGGGGCAGCAACGGAGAAGGCTGTGCACAGAATGAGTTTTGTTCTGGGTGGCAATATCAAGGCAGTGCACATGCATTCGGAGTGGGGCCGTTCTGATTCAACCTGAGCGCGCGGGATCTATATTAACTGAGCGGACGTACAAAAAACTTGTGTGCAGGCTCACATGCACAAGCCTTGCAGGGAACACTGCTCAGGTAATAGAGCTAGGAAAGGCCATTACCCTGAAGCTTTGGAGGGCGGCTACCACTTGATGAGGAGGAGGAGGATGAAGATGATGAAGATGATTTGTTAGCCACCCAGTAACAAATTGTTCTCTGGGCAGCTCATAAAATAAAATTAAAACATCCAATAAAAGCACATAAAACACATCAAATCACAGCACACACACACACACACACACTACAAAATCAATACAAAATAATTTAAAAGCCTTTGTTTTTAATTAAAAACAAATCAAATTTAAAAATCAGAGTAAACAACACTGGTCTAAAATAAGCCAAGGGGTCTGATAGCTTCACATGTTGAGGGAGGAGCCATAGCTTGATGCTAGAATACATGTGTTGCTTGAAGAAAAGCCTAGATTCAATCCTTGGCATCCCTGGTAAAAGGATTTCAGGAGCCTCAGATGTTGCAAAGCGACTGCCAAAGCAGCCAATGCGAGGTTTCATGGACCAATGGTCTGATCTGATACGAGGAGGGTTCATATTGGTTATATTCAGATCCTCCCTTTCCTTCAAGGAGATGCACACAAGCCACCTAACCAAGCCAAGACCTACTTAGTGTCAGTGCAACATCACTGGGGTAACATCAGTTACTCTTTAGAACCTTGGGTCTACCATCATCCTGAGCCACAGTGGACTTTACTGTGGGAATTTCTGCTTGCTTTAGAGTAGACCATTCAGCTAAATGAGGGAGGTTCTACTGCTGTAGCTAAGCAGGTCTAGTGCTGTCAGCTGTTTCGATGCGCGACTCCTTCAGAACCATATGCATTAGAGACAGGGATGCCGACAGAGGGGAAGCCTCCGGAGAAGCTCCTCACATAATGTTTTGGAGGGGAAGGAAAGACACCTCTGGGGTCAATATGTGTTATTAGGTTTGGCAGCAGGATCTAAGGGAAATTATGTTGGGGGGAGTTCTGAAATGCTTAGGGGGATCTAGCGCTCTGAACTGGGCCAGTAGGAGAAGTACATTTGAAAGTTGTGATGTGTGAAAGGCCTGTATGCAGCAGACCTAAGCCCAAGCACACAAACGGCAGAATACGAGGGTGCAGTTACCATGGTGGTGTCACTGACATCAGAGAACCAGGCCAGCCAGAAGATCTTTTCTTCCTCCCACTCCTTCAGAAGATCCAGATACTCCTGACTGTCATAAGTCATGGTTATTCCTGAAACATGGGAGAATAGCTCTGAGAATAGTGTTCTCTTGGGGTCACCGGGAGCAGGTTCAATTTCCAGAAGTTGACAGGGATGGTCATACGGAGAAGGTGGCGGGCAATGTGGCCTGCCCCAGAGGGTTCCCCCTGCCCGACCCCAAGAAAACACAGAGGAAAGGGCAAGATCAGCGGAAAGATTTTTGACCCTCTAAATAGGGCAGTGCAGAGGGATCCCCTTGTGAGCAGAGTACATGCTCTAGAGTAGGGGTTCCCCATCTTCGATCTCCAGATGTCATTATACTACAACTGCCATCATCCCCAGTCACAATGGCCATAGGTTCCCAATCTCTTTTCTAGAACAGGAATTCTCAGCATTGGGTCCCCAGATGTCACTGGACTGCAAGTGCCATATTTATTTATTTATTTATTTATTCAAATTTTTATACTGCCCTTCCAAAATGGCTCAGGGCGGTTTACAATTAAAACAAAATGATTACAATCAGCTAACAATTAAAACAAAAATTATAGAACAGTACAAAACAACAACTAACAATTAAAACATCATAAAACAGCAATAAAACAATCACAACAATTAAAAAATCACAACAATTAAAAAACAAAAACTAAAGGCCACTGGGGCTGGGATTATGGGAGTTGAAGTCCAATAACATCTGGGGACCCAATATTGAGAATCCCTGCTCTAGAACATCCTGCAGTGTTGCAGAAGATTCCAACATGGTAGACACCCTTGGAATTATATTTATTTGTTTATTTATTTATTTATTTATTCAATTTCTATACCGCCCTTCCAAAAATGGCTCAGGGCAGTTTACATAGAGAAATAAATAAATAAATAAGATGGCTCCCTGTCCTCAAAGGGCTCACAATCTAAAAAGAAACATGAATAGACACCAGCAACAGTCACTGGAGGTACTGTGCTGGGGGTGGAGAGGGCCATTTACTCTCCCCCTGCTATATAAACAGAATCACCACATTAACAGGTGCCTCTTTGCCAAATTAGCAGGGGATGCACCTGCATGATTCATTTAGACCCCCTGCTGAAGGTGACTGGAGTTTTTGGTTTTGGCATTATGGTCAGGTTATAATATTTCCCAGTTGGCCAGTAAGAGGTTTTACTGAAATTTCTTCCTGAGCCATCTGGAACTTAAAGACCCATCTCTTCAGCCTGGCTTTGAATGATATCTAGTTTTAACCTTAATTTTAATCAGATTTAATCTGGTTTACATATTTCTTAATTGTTTTATTCTGTGCCTTTGATTTTAATGTAAACTTCCCTGCGCCACTTCAGGAAGGGTAGTATATAAATTGAATGGATGGATGGATGGATGGATGGATGGACTACTCATAGCACATATGGCAGCTAAGCAGTCCTATGGCCAGATTCCGCTTTGAATGGCCTCTGTGAACACCCACTGGGAGCATCTCTTACCCTTTTGGGTCAAGATCAAGGCATACAAATGGTGGAGCCCATCAGCCGCCCACTGGCGCACCCCCTCGCTGGAGTCACGGCAGCAAAGGGTCATGCTTCCCACCAGCTGCCCAATCCTGAAGTCCTTCATTCCCTGGAGGAAAGAAAAGATAATTAACCACCTGAACCTTACAGGTAATTGTTAGAGAAAGACATAAGCGTTGTGTTAGGTCAGCAAGCAGCGCTTGTCACCTCAGTGTGTAAGCAACATGGGGCCATCAGAACCATCAAGAAAAGATAAAACTGTTCGTAGACTGTACCATTCCAGGCAGCTAGGAGATAAAAAAGAAACTCTTTACCCATGAAGAACAAGTCTCCCAGGGAGCACAGTCCAACAGGGTTCTCAGGCTTGGGTCCCCAGATATTGTTGGACTACAGCTCCCATAATCCTCAGCCACAATGGCCTTGGATTATGGGAGCTGTGGTCCAACAACATTTGGGGGCCCAAACTACAAAGGCTAAACCCTGACTTAGCCTTTGTGGCATAAAGGTCATCTTCCTGTTCAGCTGGATGATGTGATGAGGAAGGGACAGTTTTGTCTCAGCATATAAGATATCCCATTCTTACACCATATGTTACCAGCAGAGCTGGGACAGATCAAACTTTTAAAAGTGCTTTATGACACCTAACTCACAAACAAAACTGTCCAATTAGATCATGAGAACATAAGAACAGCTCTGCTGGATCAGGCCCAACACCCATCTAGTTCAGCATCCTGTTTCACACAGAGGCCCACCAGATGCCTCTGGGAAGCTCACAGGCCAGAGGGGAGGGTGTGCCCCCTCTCCTGCTGTTGCTCCCCTGCAACTGGTATTGAGAGGCATCTTGCCTCTAGGGCTGGAGATGGCCCACAGCCACCAGACTAGCATCCATTGATAGACCTGTCCTCCATGAATTTGTATAAGCCTCTTTTAAAGCCATCCAAGATGGTGGCGATCACCACATCCCATGGCAAAGAATTATGTGCTGTGTGGAAAAGTACTTCCTCTTGTTGGTCCTAAATTTCCCAACCTTCAGTTTCATGGGATGGCACCTGGGTCTAGTGTTGTGTGTGAGAGAGAGGAATTTCTCTCTGTCCACCCTCCCCACTCCATGCATAATTTTATACACCTCAATCATGTCTCCCCTTAGTTGCGTCTTTTGCAAGATAAAGAGCCCCAGATGTTGTAGCCTAGCCTCATAAGGAAGGTGCTCCAGGCCCCTGATCATCCAATTTTCAAGAAGCTCTCTTTTGTGCCTTTTCTAGTTCTACAATATCCTTCTTAAGTTATGGTGACCAAAGCTGTATGCAGTATTCCAGAGGTGGCCACACCATAAGAGCATTTTAAAATTAGCATTCTTATTTTCAGTTCCCTTCCTAATGACTCCTAGCATGGAATTAGCCTTTTTCACAGATGCTGCTCACTCATTTGACACTTTCAATGAGCTGTCCTCCACAACCCCAAGATCTGTCTCCTGGTCAGTCACCGACAGCCCAGATCCCATCAACGTATATGTGAAGTTGGAGTTTTTTGCCCCAATATGCATCACTTTACACTTGCTTACATTGAACCGCATTTGCCATTTTGTCGCCCACACTCCCAGTTTGGAGAGATCCTTTTGGAACTCCTCACAATCTGTTGTGGATTTAACTACCCTAAATAGTTTAGTGTCATCTGCAAATTTGGCCACTTCGCTGCTTACCCCAATTTCTAGATCATTTATGAATACGTTAAAGAGCAGTGATCACAGTGCCGATCCCAGCGGGACCCCACTTTTGACTTCGCTCCATTGCGAAAAGTGTCCATTTATTGCTACCGTCTATTTCCTGTCCTTCAACCAGTTTCCAATCCACACATGAACCTGTCCCTTTATCCCATGACTGCTAAGTTTACTCAAGAGCCTTTGGTGGGGAACTTTGTCAAAAGCTTTTTGAAAGTCCAAGTATACTATGTCAACCGGATCACCTTTATCCACATGCCTGTTGACACTCTCAGAGAACTCCAAAAGGTTTGTGAGGCAAGACTTGCTCTTGCGGAAACCATGCTGGTTCTCCTTCAACAAGGCCTGTTCTTCTATATTTAACAATTTTGTCCTTAAGTATGCTTTCCATCAATTTACACAGCACTGAAGTTAAGCTGACGGGCCTGCAATTTCCCGGATTCCCCCTGGATCCCTTCTTGAAAATTGGAGTCACATTGGCTACTTTCCAGTCCTCTGGTACAGAGCCTGATTGTAGGGACAAGTTACATATTTCACATTTGAGTTACTTCGGAACTCTTGGGTGTGGATGCCATCTGGCCCAGGTGATTAGTTTTTCAAGACAGTTTAGAACATCTTCCCTCATCACCACCAATTGGCCCAGTTCTTCAGCCGCTAGACCTGAAATTCTAAGTTGTAGAGGGTATATAGTCACCATCCTCCGCTGTGAAGACAGATGCAAAGAAATCATCCAGCTTCTCTGCAACCTCCTTATCTTCCTTAATAATCCCTTTCATGCCCTCATCATCTAAGGGGTCAACAGCCTCTCTGGCAGGTTTTCTACTTCTGATATATTTAAAGAAGTTTTTGTTATTCCCCTTGACACTTCTAGCTATAAGCTCCTCAAACTCTCTTTGTGCATCCCTTATTGACTCCTTGAGCCACCTAATGGAGCAGTGGGGAAGTAACTTGCCTAAGGAGCAAGAGGTTGCCGGTTCGAATCCCTGCTGGTATGTTTCCCAGACTATGGGAACCGCCTATATCGGGCAGCAGCGATATAGGAAGATGCTGAAAGGCATCATCTCATACTGCGCGGGAGGAGGCAATGGTCAACCCCTCCTGTATTCTACCAAAGACAACCACAGGGCTCTGTGGGCGCCAGGAGTTGACACTGACTTGACGGCACAACTTCACCTTTACATTTATTGCCTCCTTGCATTTCTTTTCCCAGAGTTTATGTTCTTTTTTGTTCTTCTCATTTGGGCAGGACTTCCATTCTCTGAAGAAAGTCTTCTTCTCTTTTATAGCTTCCCTGGCTCTACTTTTTAGCCACACTGGCGTCCTCCTGAACTTGGTGGTACCCAGGGGCATACCTAGGGGAGAGGGGGCCTGTGTTCACCCTTCTCACCAGCGGCCCTCAGAGCAAGGGAAGTAATAGAGAAAATAGGTAGGGTTGGAGCTGGAGGGCCCTCAGTAGCTGTGGGCCCCAGGTTCTTTGAACCCATCCGCTCAATTATAGCTATGCCCTTCGTGCCGGTACCTTTCCTCCTTCTTGGTATACAGTCCAACTGTGCTTCTTGTACTGTGATTTTAAATAAATTCCATGCTTTCTGGAGTGATTGGACTCTCCTGACTTTCCCTTTCAACCTCCTTTCTACCAGTCCCCTCATTTTTGAGAGGTTTCCTCTTCTGAAGCCCAACGCATCTGTGTTGGACTTCCTTGACAATTCTCCACTTGCATATATGTTGAATTGGATTGCACTATGGTCACTACTACCCAATGTTCTGCAACTCTGACATCTCACACAAAGTCCTGGGCACCACTCAGGATTAAGTCCAAGGTCACCATCTCTCTGGTTGGTTCCGAGACTAACTGTTCTAAGGCACAGTTTCGTTATTTAGCACGTCTAGAAATCTGGCCTCTCTGTCATTACCTGCATGTGAATTTACCCAGTCTATGTGTGGGTAGTTGAAGTCACCCCTCATTATGGCCCTGTCTCTCTTTGACGCCTGTCTTATTTGCTTCTCCAACTCCAGATCACTCTCAGCGTTTTGATCTGGAGGGCGATAGCACGTCCCTAGTAACACATTTCCTTTCAGTCCTTGTAATGTTACCCATAATAACATTATAGGTTATAATGCTATTGACGTTATTACCCATAATGTTATTACCCATAATAACATAATGTTATTATCCATAATAACATTATTGGTTTTAAATGACTGTAATGTTTAAATGATTTTAAGTGTTTAGTTGATTTAATGTTTTAAATGATTTTAATTGCAAACTGCCCAGAGATGGAAGTTTCGGGCGGTGTAAAAATATAAGCAAATAAAAATAATGATTCTGTGGAGGACTTTGGTCCACCTAGGTTTTCTAGCTTGCTGGAATCTATCCCTTCTTTGATATACAGTGCTACTCCTCCCCCAATCCTCCCCTTCCTGTCCTTCCTGTAGAGTTTATATCCAGGAATAACAGTGTCCCGCTCACTTTCACCGTTCCACCAGGTTTCTGTTGCACCCATTATATCGATGTTTTCACTAGTAACCAAGTACTCCAGGTCACCCATCTTCCCTTTGACATTGGTATTTAGACACTTATGCACCAATTTTCTTATCTGGTGTTGGTGTCTGCTATCCCCCGTACCAGCCTTTGACCTTTTGGGCAAACTATCATGTGTTTCCTCCTGCTCAACTCCTGGCTCTATTCTGTCTCCTTCCATTTTATCCAAAACAGGTGCACCCTCGCACCTTAGGGGATTTTGCTGGCCGAACCAGATACCTCCTAGTTCCTATCGGCAGTCCCCCAGGCATCATTTTAAAAGCTGCTTTGCAACCTTTTTTATGCTAAGCACCAGCAGTCTGGTTCCATCTTGGTTCAAGTGGAGCCCATCCCTTTGGTATAGACTTTGCTTGCCCCAAAATGTATCCCAGTGCCTAACTAATCTAAGCCCCTTCTCCTGGCACCACTGTTGCATCCATGCATTGAGACCCCTCAGCTCTGCCTGTCTCACACTGTCCCTGTGTGTGGAACAGGTAGCACTTCAGAGAACACTACCCTGGGAGTCCTGGACTTCAGTGTGCTACCTAGCATACTAAATTTGGCTCCCAGGACCTCCCGACTGCATTTCCCAACATTGTTGGTGCCAACGTGCACCACAACAGCTGACTCCTCCCCAGAACTGCCTACCTAGACGCAGTGTGACATCCACAACCTTCACACCAGGCAGGCAAGTCACCATGCGGTCTACATGCGGGTCATGACCAGTGTTCCCTCTAACAGGGATTCCCAGATGTTGTTGACTACAACTCCCAGAGTCCCCAGCTGCAATGGCTTTTGCTTGGGGATTCTGGGAGTTGTAGTCAACAACATCTGGGAATCTCTGTTAGAGGGAACACTGGTCACGACCCATCTCTCTATGCCCCTAATGATCTAATCACCCAATACTAGGAGGCCCGCACCCCCTAGAGGAGTATCCTCTGTGTGAGAGTGGCGGAAGTGGAGGTTAATTCTTTCTCCTACATCTCTCTACTGGACAGCTAGTCCATCTGCAAGTTTTTAATATGTGGTAAGTGTTCAGACATGCAGCTCCATCCATCTTGCAGTCCAATCATTCATGAGATTTCCTTCTACGTTTCTACAAACAAGAGAGTATAGACTGTTTATCATTGTTATTGCCTATATAGAGACCTCAGAAACTATACAAACCAGGAATAAACACCTGGTTTAATATGACTGTATAGCTATTATTTTGAGAACAACACGGATTCTTCTATTGAAGTAATGCCACTGAAGAAGGCCGCAAACTGCTAACTGGGCAAAGAGGCACCTTTTTTAAACGTGGTGATTCTCTTTACTGAACAGGGGGAGAGTAACTGGCCCTCTCCACCCCCAGCACAGTACTTCCAGTGACTGTTGCTGGTGTGTATCTTATGTTTCTTTTTAGATTGTGAGCCCTTTGGGGACAGGGAGCCATCTTATTTATTTATTATTTTCTCTACGTAAACCGCTTTGGAAACTTTTGTGGAAAAGTGATAAATAAATATTTGTTGTTGTTATTGTTGTAGAAAAGTACTGGAATAATTTTTTCCTTGTATGTTCTGTGGCTGATTTTGGCTCTTTACAAGATACAGAGCTTGCAATTCCACTTCATTTATAATTGATTGGACTTTTTATCTATTAAACTGGACATCAAGAAACTTAGAAGGAAACTTCATGAATGACTGGATTGCAATTTGTGGCACTTTTTCTATGTTTGCTTTGAAGATGCCAGCGGTGAAATCCGTTTTGAACATATACTACATAGGGATGGTTTGAACTCATGCTTTTGATTGGTTTATGTATTCATTAAGAGTATCTATGGTTTTCTATATATAATTATATTGATGTTTTAGTTATATTATCTACTGATTTTATAATGTTCAGAGGTTTGCCATATTTTTACTAGGAACACAGGAAGCTGCCATCTACTGAGTCAGGCTACTGGTCTATCTAGCTCAGTATTGTCTTCACAGACTGGCAGCGGCTTCTCCAAGGTTGCAGGCAGGAGTCTCTCTCTCAGCCCTATCTTGGAGAAGCCAAGGAGGGAACTTGAAACCTTCTGCTCTTCCCAGAGCGGCTCCATCCCCTAAGGGGAATCTCTTGCAGTGCTCACACTTCTAGTCTCCCATTCATATGCAACCAGGGCAGACCCTGCTTAGCTAAGGGGACAAGTCATGCTTGCTACCTCAAGACCAGCTCTTCTCTCCAATCTACAGGTTATATAGTTCTTTGGAGGCCCATGCAAAGATTATAGTTTTCTATTAGATGATCATATTGTGATGGGTTCTTTTTTGGTATACTGGTATCTGGCTGGAATAAATCACTCACTCTAGTGATACAGTGGCTTGTGATGGTGCCAATCAGTTTGGTCATTCTGGACAATGCTGCTTCCCGCTCCATGGCCACTGACGAGGATGTTGCAGGGAGAAGGAGCTGGAAAAGAAAAGGGGGTGGGAAGAGACCCCATTCAGCCATGAAACTCTCGGGGTGATTCTGGGCCAGCCACACGTCTCTCAGCCTCACCTATCTCACAGGGTTGTTGTGAGAATAAACATAATTAACCATGTACAGGAGCTGCTCTGGGCTCCTTGGAGGAAGAGCAGGATAGAAATGTAAAAATAAATAAAATAAAATAAAATCTGCTTGTAGGCCAGCAGAACCATAGGAACACAGGACGCTGCCTTCTACCGGGTCAGACCCTTGGTCCATCTAGCTCAGTATTGTCTACCCAGACTGGCAGCAGCTTCTCCAAGGTTGCAGGCAGGAGTCTCTCTCAGCCCTATTTGGAGATGGCAGGCAGGGAACTTGGAACCTTCTGCATGCAAGGAAGCAGATGCTCTTCCCAGAGCAGCCCCAATCCCTACGGGGAACATCTTACAGTGCTCACACATGTGGTCTCCCATTCAAATGCAAACCAGGGTTGACCCTGCTTAGCAAAGGGGACAATTCATGCTTGCTACCACAAGATCAGCTCTCACAAGCAGTAATACAGAGGATTTTTCTGCTCTCTGTAATACCCGAATCCTTTTCAGGCATTCATTTATTAGCATCATCATCAATTTTATTACAGCCATTGGCCAGCAGAAATAGAAATAACATATCCAATACAACAATACTAAAACACAATAAAACAAAATACAGTCATTCATAAAAAATTAGTTTAAAAAGCATAAACAGCTCTCACAGTTAAGCACTTAATTGAGACTTTATGGCAATATAAAAAAAATTGCTACAATTTTTGTAATCTCAGAGCTTACATCCTCAAGACAGTAATATGTATAAAAACGCTTGCACCTCCCAGGAAATTTGAGTAACAAAGGGGAAATAAGTTCTTCTCTAGCATCCTGATACAAAGAACAATAGAGCAGAACATGGGTGACAGTTTCCAGGAGGCCAGCACCACAAGGGCAAAAAACCGTAGCAGATTGGTCTTCAGCAAACCTCCGTTCCAAAAGAGAAGAGGGCAACACGCTGAACCGAGACTGAGCAAATGAGACCTGAAATTTAGAAAAGTGCAACGTTGTTAAGTAATTGGCACCTCTATCTCCCCTAGGTGGCAAAATCCCAAAATGCGGAGGGGAACAAGTCCTGTTGGCCAAAGACAACAGTTCCTGACGTTCAGTGTCATGCAACCGGAGAAATAGTATTTCCTTCACCTTATTGCATTCCCAAGTGAGAAGTTCAAAAGGAGAAAGGACCAGTTGCATTATTTTGTTATTTACATATGTTAGCCAAGGGTTGGGATAAGAATCCACCCATAAGTATTGAAAAAAAGAGAATTCCTGAATCTCTGAGCAGAGTTTACACCATCTGGCAAAGGTAAGCTCCCAGGCTTTACAAGCTATGGAGAAAGACACAGATTCCAAGCATAGAACAGAGTATGACACGCACCTAGGCACTGCGAGGATTGCTCTTTAAAAAATAGACTGTACTCTCTCCAGTTCCGCTGACACTCCCTGGATCCATATCAGGACTCCAAAAAGTAATTGGGCCACAATCTTAGCACGGAATACCTGAAAAGCCATGGGAACAAACTGACTCCCTTTAGAATAATAAAAACGCAAAAAGGCACTGAGAGTATTACGGGCTATATGAATTGAAGACAGCCTATGGGCATTCCAATTAAGATTATATTGAAATATTTATACCTAGATATTTATAGCTGTAAACCTGCTCAATGCGATTCTGATTTATTACCCATTTGTATAATTTCCTGGATTTTGAAAAAACCAGGATCTTTGTTTTTTTTATAATTAACTGTTAGTTTGTTATCATTACAGTAGCCGGCAAAAGCACGCAACAGTCTTTGCAGACATAATCTGGAGTGAGATAGCACAGCTGCATCATTGGCGCAGAGTAAAATGGGCACTCGTATATTAGCTAGCTTTGGGGCATGGGGATCCACCCACTCCAGAAATTTATTTATTTATTCATTCATTCATTCATTCATTCATTCAATTTCTATACCGCCCTTCCAAAAATGGCTCAGGGCGGTTTACACAGAGAAATAACAAACAAATAAGATGGAACCCTGTCCCTGAAGGGCTCACAATCTTAAAAGAAACATAAAATAGACACCAGCAACAGTCACTGGAGGTACTGTGCTGGTGGTGGATAGGGCCAGTTACTCTCCCCCTGCTAAATAAAGAGAATCACCACATTAAAAGGTGCCTCTTTGCCAAGTTAGCAGTGGTTAGCAGGAAATGGTGCCAAATCATTAATAAAGAGATTAAACAGAGTCGGGGCCAAGACGCAGCCCTGTCTGACCCCTTGAGTAGAGGAAATTGGATCAGTTAGGTCCCCACTGGTAGCATATCTGACCTGCAACGAGGAATTAGAATAAAGCTGCATCATCAAAAATAGCAATCTCTTATCTATTGTTGTTTTTGCAAGTTTGGACCACAATAGATATCTGGAGATAGAATTAAACACAGATTTTAAGTCAATAAAGGCCTCCAAAAAATTGCAATTGGGGCCACTAGAATATTTCTTTGCTAGATGGGTCAAGATCATGCAGTGATCGAGGGTAGAGCGACCTGCTCTAAAGCCCGCTTGTTCAATCCCAAGAATTTGATTTTCTGAAATCCATGCCTCAAGCTTATCCAAAAGGTACAATGCATATAATTTGCCAACCATTGACAGTAAACTAATGGGTCAATAATTAGATGGATCTAAATAGGAACCATTTTTGAATATACGGTAGGAACAACTATTGCTGTTTTCCATTGCTCTGGTACAACTCCTGTACTATTAATAGATGTAAATAAAGGGCTAGAACTAAGGCCCACCATTCTATATTAGGCTTTAATAGTTCAGGGAGAAGAAGGTCAGGACCAGGGGCTTTTCCGATTTTAAGATGACCAACTAGGTCCATTATTTCTACAGGGGTAACTGGAGGCCAATGGGGCAACTCCTCAATCAAAGGTGGAACAAAGACCTGGCTAGGCTGTGCATCATTATAGACCGCAAAGAAATGGGTTTCCCACGAGCTAGCCGGAATTCTGCAAGGCATGGAAACCTGGCCTGTTGCCGAAACCATTCTCCAGAAAGAATGGCTATCTTTATTAATGGTAGCCATAATAAGCTTATTCCAGACATTACGTAATGCTTGATGTTTCGCAAATTATTGAGACTGCTTTTGTATGCCTTTTTAATCTGATAGTAAATTTGTGGAACTATTTGTTCTGTGCCCAGTCTATATTCTCTGTAAATACTCAGCAGTTGCTTGGGTAGGGCCCTGCAGTGCAGATCAAACCAATTATTAGCTGCTCTTTTACGGTAGGCCTGTAAAGAGTGCAGCTTACTACAGTATAAAAACTTTTGCATAAGAGCAGTTTCTAATTTTTCAAAGGCCACAATTATATGCGGTCCCAAGTGTGCTTGCACAATGGAATTAAATAAGATTCTATCTTTGGGAGAATAATAAAACTGGGATATCTCATTTTCTACCACCCATGACCATTTTATTTTGCAGCATGGATTGGCAGAACTGTCCTCAAAATCACAGGGGAACAGATTACCCCTCCTTTCCTGAGGAAGATCTAAATAGATGTTCATAGGAAGGTGATTGCTAAAATTTGCTCACCCACTTAAAAAAAAGATACATAGGGAAGAATAGATTTAGAAGCCATAGCATAATCCACAGCACTATTTCCCCGTGAGGAAAGAAACGTAAATTCCCCAGGAATATCCAGGAATATAGTACCGTTTAAAATGGTCAGCTCATGTATCTTAGTTAAATAGAGCAGTCGAGCTCCTGATGGGTTGGTGAATTTATCTTTAGAATAACGGTTGGAAAGCGGGGCACCACATTTATTAGCATATATGTTCATATACTGCCAAAAACTTACATCTCATGGCAGTTTACACAAAAGTTAAAACCAACCATAAAATTACATAAAAACCATAAAACAATTAAAATAACAGTGAAGCCAACAAACAGCTAGCCAAAGGATTGATTAAGTAAATGTGTCTTCATGATTAAGAGATCTTTTAAAGGCTGCCGGAGACGGGGAACTCTCACCCCAACAGGGAGCATGTTCCAAATTTTATTTATTTATTTATTTATTAGATTTATATACTGCCCTTCCAAAAATGGCTCAGGGCGGTTCACAACATGATAAGGATCTCTTGATCCTCTCTCTCCACACCATGCATCCTCTTTATATTTATTTCTCTAAGACGTACCAGTGGCTAATCCCATGTGTGGTAGCTCTCGCAAATGGAGAAGACCTGGTCTTGAGTCACCACTAGACGAGCTGGTGAAAACTGTAGCATTCACATATCGACCAGTTTTAAGTCAAAATCCTTACTAGCTATTGGAGAGCATGCCAAACACAATTCGGGTTTTTCATTGCTCATTGGAGCTTAGCCTGATTTATGTCCGGGGTAAAAAAAGTAGCCATTGATTGACTTGTCCTCCATGCATTTGTCTAAGCCCCTCTTAAAGCCATCCTAGCTGGTGGCCAGACACATCCTGCGGCAGAGAATTCCATAGGTTTATTATGGGCTGCGTGAAAAAGCACTTCCTTTGGTTGGTCCTACATTTCCTGGCCATCAGTTTCATGGGATGACCCCTGATTCGAGTGCTGTGAGAGAAGAGGAAAATTTTCTCTTGATGCTCTCTCTCCACACCATGCAACCTCTTTATATGTATTTCTCTAAGACGTACCCGTGGCTAATCCCATGTGTGGCAGCTCTCGCGAGAGTTCGAAGAGCTGCTGGATAGGCACGGGACGGGCTAGAGAAAAAAAATGGCGGCATCAGAGAGTCTTGTTCGGAGCAGAAGTATCAAGGCAGTGTGTGCGTGTGTGTGTGCGCGCGTGCGCACATGCATTCAGAATGGGGCCTTACTGATTCAACCTGAGTGGGATCTAAAAGTAACATTAAAAAAATTGTGTGTGCACGCACATTTGCATTTCTTAGAGGGAACACTGGTCTATTCCAGCAGGGTTCTTGTGTTATTTGGATACAAAGTGGGGAGATGTATGGGGCTTATTGATAGCTTCCTTCATAGCCAAACTAGGTCAGATGCCCCAAAGCTGGGGGGGGGGGTTGACTGGCAAAATGGTCTTGCTATAGCTTAGCAGAGGTGCAAATACTAACAACATGATAATCACACACCCTTCTAAAAGGCCCCAAGGGAGGATCAGAGCAATTTCCAGATTAGACCCTGCAACGGGGTCACGTCGTATGTCTGAAGTGTGCTTCCGTACTTCCTGTGTTGTGACACCGCAGTCCCTACGCTGACAACAGTGCCATTCATATTTCCAATGCCTTATTTTGAATTTAATCACTGCGATTCATTCATTCATTCATTCATTTATAATATTTCTATACTGCCCAAAACTTGTGTCTCTGGGCAGTTTAGAATTATAGTGCTATGATGTTGTATATCCGGCATAAAGAAGTTGCTGCTTTTTCAGGTTGTTAGTTTTCGCGAGACTGCTCCCCCTGCTGTTTACATTTTAAATGTGATTTGCCTGAACGCAAGCATTTTGCTGCTGTTGAGCAGCTAACCTGGAAAGCGCCCAGCAGACTAACAACCGTATTTACCTGAATAGAAGGCAACTCTGAATTTAAGATGACCCCCTTAAAAATATAGGTCAAATACTCCTGTATTTACCCAAAAGGAAGAGGACTCTGTATTTAAGATGACCCCTCAATTTCTAACATCAAAGAATTGGGGGGGGGGGCTAGTCTTGGATTCAGGAAAATATGGTAGTTAGATGCAGCTTGTGTTGATCTTCTCTCAGGACGCTTTGGGAGAAGGAGCTTCTTTGAGACCTTTGCATGATTTATACATGCGCACACCTGCATAAGGGCATTTTCTCACTCACCCTGAGGGTATCTCTGATCACAGATGGATTGTAGGTCTGATCCATGAGTCGCTTGCTCTTCTGCTTGTTGGTGTTCGCGTTGTAGATATCCACACAGCCCAGGAACTTTGCCTTCTCTGTTGAATCCTAAGCCCCGACCCCACAAGGTCAGGAAGACGAGTGCAGGAAAGAGAAGTAAGAGGAAAATGTGACCCCCAACCAGGTGTCCCCAAGCTTGGGGTACCCCAGATGTTGCTGGGCTACATCTCCCATCATCCACAGCCACAATGGCCAAGGGACTGCCATGGGAGTTGCAGTCCAATGACATCTGAGGACCCAAAATTGAGACCACCTAATCTAGGCTACTGTAATGCACTCTGGCCTACACAATGAGGAAAATGACTCTCAGCAGTCCCATTGATTACCTAACGCCCTTTTAATTTCAATGGAACTACTTTGAGTAATCTTCCTCATCATGCCAGCCTCTGTATTTAAAAATATCCAGAAGCTACTACTGGTCCTGCAAGAGGAAGCAAGAGTCCTCTCCAACTCCTGCCCAGTCTCCTTCAAACCCTTTGCCTCAAGACTCCCGGGATGCACGACAGTTCCCTCTCCTGTGACTTCTCCAGTCCGGCTTCCAGCCTCTGCATTCCACTGAAACTGCCCTCACCAGAATCACCAGTGATCTCTTCATTGTCAAATTGAAGGAGATCATGGCCACTCTCTGTTGTGTCCTAGATCTCTCTGCTGCTGCTTTTGATCCAGTTGATCTCCCTTCCTTGCTCAGCACCTCCCAAGGTCTGTGTTTCTGTCTTCAAATGGTTCTCTTCTAATCCTATTTCAGTATTTAAGGGACAGTCCCCCCGCCTCTGCCGGGGCCCCTCAGCACTCTGTTCGTGCCCCCCTGCTATTCTCTCTCTACATGCTGTCCCTGAGCAACCTCATCAGATCCCACACCTTTCATTGCTATCGACATGCTCATGATACCCAGCTCAGCAGCTCTACCCCAGATCTTTCTCCATCTCGCACCACATCTCCAACCTCCCAGGAGCGGCACTTTCATGAGGCGAGGTGAGGCAGTTGCCTTAGGCGGTGAGTTTTTGGGTGTCAGCAAGATGCCCCCACATCACTGCCATCGGGGCAGCACTTTGGGATGGGTCTAACCCTTGCAAGCGGTGCAGGAAGACGAGTGGGGCTCTTCCTTGTCTCAAGCTGAGCATGTCCAAGATGGAGCTGCTCAAGCCATCCCTTCTCGGCACTCTCTCATCTTGCCCATGGACGCTGACCAGGCACAATGCCTTGGCTTTACTTTTGACTCCTCCCTCGCTTTTATTCCCGTACTCAGGCCTCCACCCAATCATGCTGCTTCTCCCAGTACGGTTTTGCAAAAATACAGCCCTTTTCCTCTACCTCCTCAGTTAAATCTCTTGTTTGCGCCTTGGCTCGGGGCGGAGCTCCCAGGGTGCCAACGTGTCCTTGGGACGCAGGTCACCTTGCTCCTCCTGCCAGCCAGCCAGCCAGCCACTCTTGCTGCCCCACCAGCTGGCCACTCTGCTGATGCACCCACGTGCTGCCACTGCTTGCCACCTTGGCTGGAAAAGGAGAGTGCGGCCCAGGTGTGAGAAGCAGTGGCGCCAGCCAGAAGGAGGAGTGCACTGCCTGCGTCTGGGCAGGGCCCAACACAGGCTCTCTCTGCCCTAAGGACGCCACTGCCTTGACTGCTGCAACCACCTCTGACCTCCCACTGGGCCCCTCCCCTCCACCCAGCCCTCTGCTGCCAGAATCATTCGCCTTTCTCAGCACCTTGAGCATCTCACGGCCCTCCTTACATCCCTTCCTTGGCGTCCAGATGCAGCACAAGGCCCAGCTCCTTCCTTTCAGGGTCCTCCATGGCCTTGCCCCTCCCAGTCTCTCTGCTTGCTCTTCCAGGTCGGCCACCCTCAATGGTCCAAAGGTCTCCAGATCCCTTGGATGTCTCTGCCCTTTATGCCTGGAACTGCCTCCTGGAAGCCCTCTAGGGTTCACCCGTCTGTCCTTCCCTGGAATTCACCTTTTCCTTTAACCTTTGGCACAACCCCCTGTACCCTCCTGCAACTCAGCCTCAGTACAGGTACATGAAATAATCCTAGATTCCTGCCCCGTTTGCCCTGTCTTAACTCCTCTCCTCTGCCATCTACCTTGTGTCTATTTTTAGATTGTGAGTCCTTTGAGGCAAGGACCTCTCCTCTCATTAATTGTCAAACATAGTGTAGATAGATATATAAGCACACAAACAAAGGACTGTGGCGTGATATGAGGGGCACAGGATTCCAATATATTATTTATATCAGCTTTAGGAACATAGGCAGCTGCCATATACTGAGTCAGGGGTTTGGATGACTTCATGGAGGAGAGGTCTATCAATGGCTACTAGTCGGAGGGCTGTGGGCCACCTCCAGCATCAAGGGCAAGGTGTCTCTGAGTACCAGTTGCAGGGGAGTAACAGCAGGAGAGAGGGCACACCCTCAACTCCTGTCTGTGGCTTCCAGTGGCATCTGGTGGGCTGCTGTGTGAAACAGGATGCTGGACTAGATGGGCCTCCTTGGGCCTGATCCAGCAGGGCTGTTCTTATGTTCTTATGTTCAGGCCATTGGTCCATCTAACTCAGTATTGACTACCCAGACTGGTAGCGGCTTCTCCAAGGTTGCAGGCAGGAATCTCTCTCAGCTCTATCTTGGTGATGCCAGGAAGGGAAACTGGAACCTTCTGCGTGCAAGCAGGCAGGGGCTCTTCCCAGAGCAGCCCCATCCCTTGAGAGGAATATCTTACAGTGTCCATACATGTTGTCTCCCATTCAAATGCAAACCAGGGCAAACCATGCTTAGCTAAGGGGACAATCCATGCTTGCTACCACAAGAACAGCTTTGTTGGCTTTGTTTCCAGGCTTAGCTAAAATTGTGGGGTTGCTAATTTTTAAGCCTTAAATGCCGTAGGGTTAGTTGACTCAAAATACTGCCTTCGCCCATGTGAACCTAACTGGCCCCTGCTCCATATTCCCCTCCAGTGGGTGACGGCGAGAGACAGGGTGTTTTCAGAGGTGCCCCTAAACTGTGAAGCTCCCTCCGAAGGGAAACTCGTCTTGCTTCTTCGTGAATGGAGTCTAGACAACAGGTGTCTGCTGATCCCAAGAGCATTTGGGACAATGTCCCGCTGTGTATATTGCGTTCCTTGACTGCTGCTTTATAAATATAAATATATATATATTTATATATTTATATTTATATTTATATTTATATTTATATTTATATTTATATTTATATTTGTGTGTGTGTAGGCCTTATTAGGAAATTATGAGGGCACTTGAATTGTGAATTCCAAATGGTGTTTCAGGCAATCCTTAATTATCCACTAAGAATATGTTGCATTTATGAACCACAGTTATGCACATTTGTATAAAACTGGGGCTAAAAAGAATACATACATAAGATGGCCCCGTCCTTAAAGGGCTCACAATCTAAAAAGAAACATAAGTCAGATACCAGCAACAGCCACTGGAGGGATGTTGTGCTGGGGTTGGACTATTGATATGTTTTTTAATGCCGGAGCTTGGTCCTGGGAAATGTGGGGTACCATGTGATGAGAGCGCATCTGAGCCCATGCAGAGTGCACGTCTCTCACCTCTGGGGAACTACAGCACATAACCGTACTCTTGAGAGTAAGGGCTGGGGGTTCAAGATTATTAAGGGCTGGGGGTTTCAAGAAGAGGTAAGTTCCATAGCTTCTTGGTTTAGAAGTTAACCCCTGCTTTTAATGGCCAAACTGATACTCAAGTAGGGCCAGTCCTGGGGAGGCAGAAGACGTGATGGAGATACCTGTCCCTGCTGAACGGCTAGTCGCTCACCTGCCAGCCCTGAGCCCGACCAGGTGATAGAGACGGAATCACAGCTTTTGGGTCTTGGGAAAGAAGCCTCAGGGGCTGGGCAGGTGGCAAGAGGAAAGAAGGGCCTGTTTCTGAAGAAGCCGCTTGGAAAAGAGAGAGGGGGGGGGTGGGTACCTGCCGGCCTTCCTGGAGGAATCTGCGCATGAAGCCAACAGCCTCTCTAAGCTCCGCCTCGGAGCCGACGGTGCTATAAGAGGACATCGAAGTCGGTGAATCTAGGACAGATATTTCATTTAAGAATTTACATTAACCTGCACAGCTCTACCAGGTGAATGGCCAGCCCGCAAGCAGCGTGGCTCTTGGGCGGGATGGGATGAGGTGCTACTGACTTCTTCTGAGTGGTGTTGCAGACTGAGGGGATGTTTGAGAGCAGATCCTCACTTACACTGGGTGGGGGAGGAGAGGAAAGGGACTTTTTGCAGGGATGGGAGATTTGGGCCATTAGGCTTGGCAGCTGGGAGAAAGAAGGGGGCGGGGGCGGTCTCCTCAAGTGCGTAAGGGTGGGACCATCTGCACTGTCCCTGACTTGCTCTGCCTTCATCTCTCCTTCTCCCAGCCTTTTCCCTCAAGAGGGCTGCATTCAGGTCCCCCAACTTCCGAGGCTAGGAACGCCTGTACCGTGGCGTCTCCTCCTCCTCACCCCTTGAGGAATCCACGTCCCCCTAGGGCTGCAGGCCGCCACCTCGTGGCAGGTCTGCCCTGAGGGCTGAGAGGTGCTGGTGTTACCTGCATGCCTGGGGCAAGAAAATGAGCTGCTTGCGCTTCCTAAGACAGTCTGAACAAACGCATTGCTCTCTGCTATCTGCCAGTTCTTCCTGGATTCCTGGGCATGCAGGGAGGCTGCTGAAGGGGCTGGAGGCTCTTGTGCAAACATCCCGGGATGGAGTCAGGAGAAGGCACTGCTGAGGGAAGAGCCAAAATTGGGCGAATGTTGACATTGACGCAGTTACCGAGACCTTAGTCGATTAAGGGTCTGGGTTGCCGTCAGTTAATTAACTGAATGTGCATATGTAGGAGCGTTGGAGCTGCCCTATCCCCAATCAAACAATTGGCTCATCTGCTTCAGTAATGGCCACACCGGCAGCTCAGCCGCTCTCCAAGGTTTCAGGCAGGAGCCTCTCCTAGCCCTACCCGGAGATGCTGCTGCCAGGGATTGAACCTGTGACCTTCTGCATGCAAAGCAGTTATACTGCCACAAAGCACATGAGTCGAAACAATTGTTCTGCAGCAAGAAGCATCCATTGCTTTCATACGATGCATACGTGTCATAGCAGGCATCCTCTTAGGGTCAAACCAGCCATGCACAGAAATGGGCTCTTCAGGCATAGGCTGCCAACAGGAAGCATCTCTTCTGTTCCCAAGAACCGCTGTGCAAGGGCCTTGTCCTGATTGGGAACTCTGCACAGGGACAGGGGAAGTCAACGCTTCCCCCAGGCAAAATTTTGCCTGCTGGAAATCACTCCCGCTGAAGCTGCTTTTTGCCCCACAAGAACTATTTGCTCACAAGATGAGAATTCTCTCCCAATGACAGGTTTGTCCAATGGAATTCTGTGTTTAAAGGAACAGGAAGGTGAAGCATCATGGGAAGGTTCCAAGTTCCCTCCCTGGCATCTCCAAGATAGGGCTTCCTGCCGGCAACCTTGGAGAAGCCGCTGCCAGTCTGTGTAGACAATACTGAGCGAGATGGACCTATGGTCTGACTCAGTATATGGCAGCTTCCTATGTTCCTATGTATTAGCAATGGCAGCGACTAGGAGGTCCCCATAGATTTTGCCAAGTTACTGTTTTGCTTTCCTTAAAACAAAACAAAACACCACCACTTTTTTTTGTGGGGGGTGCCAACATGTGGGAAGAAGCATCTCCCGAAGGTGAGCAGTAGTAGGTCATGACAAGCAGGATAATAATTCAGCACTTTCCCAAAGAAGATCACAGGCAGGTCAGGTCGAAGATGGAATCTGACATGCAAATCCTGAACTATCACCAATAACAACTACTTCTTGTTAAGTCCCTGACCTCTGCACAACCCTTGCAAAGCAGAGAAGAATTTAGCAACTTGTTTAAAGAAGTTGTTCAAAGCAAAGACTAGATAGAGAGGAAGAGACTTGCAAAATGTCTATTGTTTTTTAGCTGCTTTCCTCATAGACACAAAGTAATCCTATATAGATTTAACTAAGAGTTTATTCAGAAACAACTCCATTTTCTCCTCCTCCTTTCTGTCCTTTTCCTTTCAGCCTTCAGCCCCTGCACTCTCCAGTATCCCCATTGGGACCAACTTCTAAACAATAAAACCTAAAAGATTACAAGATAGAATACAACATCTATCTAATCCCACAAGGTGACTAGTCTTGAGACATAAGAACAGCCCGGCTGGATCAGGCCCAAGGCCTGTCTAGTCCAGCGTCCTGTTTCAAACACCGGCCCACCAGATGCCTCTGAGAAGCCCACAGGCAAGAGGAGAAGGCATACCGTCTCCTGCTGTTGCTCCGCTGCAACTGGTATTGAGAGGCATCGTGCCTCTGAGGCTGGAGGTGGCCTAGAGCCATCAGACTAATAGCCATTGATAAACCTCTCCTCCATGAATTTGTCCAAACCCCATTCAAAGCCATTCAAGCTAGTGGCCATCACCACATCCCGCAACAGAGAATTCCATAGATTAATAATGTGTTGTGTAAGAAAGCACATAATTGTAACATCCTAAATTTTTGTTGGTCCTAAATTTCTTGTCCATCAGTTTCAAGGGATGATCCCTAGTTCTATATTGTGAGAAAGGGAGAAAAAATTCTCTCTGTCCACTCTCTCTACTCCATGCATATTTTTATACACCTCTATCATGTCTCCATGTAGTCATCTCTTTTCCAAACTCAAAAGCACCAGATGCTGTAGCCTTGCCTTTTAAGGAAGGTACTCCAGCCCCCTGATCATCTTGGTTGCCCTCTTCTGCACTTTTCCCCATTCTACAATATCCTTCATATACAGTGACCAAAACTGTACGCAGTGCTCCAGATATGGCCACATCATAAAATTTGTAAAAGGGCATTAAAATATTAGTTTTATTTTCAATCCCCTTCCTAATGATCCCTAGCATGGAATTTGCTGTTTTCACGGCTGTTGCACATTAAGTCGACACTTTCAACGAGCTGTCCACCACAACCCCAAGATTTCCCTCCTGGTGAGTAACTGAAAAGCTCAGGCCCCTTGAGTGTATATGTGAAGTTGGGTTTGTTTGGGTTTTTTGCCCCAGTATGCATGACTTGCTTACAGTACATTGTCATTTTGTCACCCATTCAACCAGTTTGGAGACATTCTTTTGGAGCTCCTCACAAGCTGTTTTGGATTAAATCCTAAATAGTTTAGTGTCATCTGCAAGTTTGGCCACTTCACTGGTCACCCTAACTAGATCAGGGGTCCCCAACCTGCAGCATTCCAGATGTTGCTGAACTACAACTCCCATCAGCCCCAACCACAATAAGTTGTAGCTGGGGCTGATGGGAATTGTAGTTTGGCAGCATCTGGAGGGCCACAGGTTGGGTACCCCTGTTCTAGATCATTTCTGAACAAGTTAAAGAGCACTGGTCCTAGTACAGATCCCTGGGGCCCCCCACGTCTTACTCCCCCCCCTTGTGAAAACTGTCAGTTCATTCCTACCCTCTATTTCTTGTCCTTCAACCAGTTACTGATCCACACATGAACCTGTCCCCTTATCCTATGACTGTCTGCCAGGTTTATGCAATAGCCTTCGGTGATGAACTTTATCGTAAGCTTTGTGGAAGTCCAAGTATACTATGTCAACCAGATCACCTTTATCCACATGCCTGTTGACACTCTCAAAGAACCCCAAAAGGTGAGTGAAGCAAAACCTTCCCTTGCAGAAGCCATCCTGGTTCTCCTTCAACAAGGCCCCTTCTTCTATATGCTTAACCATTTTGTCCTTAAGTGTGCTTTCCATAAATTTACCTGGCACAGAAGTTAAGCTAACCAGCCTATAGTTTCCTGTAGGTTCCTTCCCCCGTTCTTGGCCGGAAGTGGCTGGAAGTATTGCCTGCGCGTGCACCCGCCGCACACGTCATGCCTGTCACGTGCGTGGCGGGTGCGCGCACAGGCAATACTTCTGGCCGCTTCCGGACAAGAAGGTGCAACAGGGAGGTACGCTGCCGCCCCATCGATTTTGCTAAAAACGGAGTGCTGGCGGGGGGGAAAGTGGCGGGAAGGGTAAGTGCACCCTCCCCCACCCTTAAAGAGCCCCCCCCCCAGCGTCAAACCACACCTCCGCGGTTCCGTGCACATCACTAGTTTCCTGTCCCCCACCCCCATCCCTTTTTGAAAATCGGAGTTACATTAGCTACTTTTGCAGTCCTCTGGTACAGAGCCTGACTGCAGGGGAAAGTTACATATTTTTGCTAGGAGATCGGCAGTTTCACATGTGAGTTTCTCTGGAACTCTTGGGTGGATGCCATCTTGTCCTGGTGATTTGTTAATTTTTAGTTTTTCAAGACATTTTAGAACATCCAATCCCATCACCTCAATTTGGCCCAGAACGTCAGCCTCCAAACCTGAGAAGCTCAGTTCTAGAGCAGTCGGTATCCTCCACCATGAAGACAGATGCAAAGACCTCATTCAGCTTTTCTGCAATCTCCTTATCTTTCACACCCTCATCATCTGTCTGACCACCTCCCTGGCAGGTTTTCTGCTTCTGATTTATTTAAATAAATTGTCATTCCCTTGACACTTCTAGCTATATGCTCCTTACACTCTCTCTTTGCATCCCTTATTGACTCCTTGCATTTCTTTTGCCAGAGTTTATGTTCCCTCCTGTTCTCATCATCTGGGTAGGACTTCCATTCTCTGAAGGAAGTATTCTTCCCTTTTATAGCTTCCCTGACTCTACTTGTTAGCCACACTGGCGTCCTCCTGGACTTGGTGGTACCTTTTCTCCTCTTGGAATATATATGCCAACTCAGCTTCTGTTATTGTGGTATTAAATAAGTTTCATTCTTTCTGGAGTGATTTGACCCTCTTGACTTTCCCTTTCAGCTTCCTTTTTACCAATCCCCTCATCTTTGAGAAGCTTCCTCTTCTGAAGTCTAACACATCTGTGTTGGACTTCCTTGACAATCCTCCAATTGCATATATGCGGACTTGGATCACACTATGGTCAATGTTCTCCAATGGTTCTACAACTCTGACATCTGGCACCATGTCACCACTCAGGATTAAGTCCAAGGCCGCCATCTCTCTGGTTGGTTCCATGACCAATTGTTTTAAGGCACAGTCACTTAGCACAGTTAGAAATTTGTCCTCTATATCATTACCTGAATGTGAATTTTCTCAGTCTATGTTTGTGTAGTTGAACTCACCCATTATTACAGCTCTGTCTCTCCTGGATGCCTCTCTGGTTTGTTTTTCCAACTCCAGATCACTCTCAGAGCATTTTGATCCAGAGGGTGATAGCACTTCCCTAGTAACGTATTTCCTTTCAGTCCTCAATTAATGGAAGCTCTGCCATCCCAGGGATGTGCTGCTGTTACTATTTGGATTAGTAACAGCAGTGGCTCAGTTTGTGAGAAGCATGAGCCAGTGCTGGGTTCCCAGCCTGGTCAGAAATGCCCCTCTCTCTCCCTTTCAAGCAGGGAAAGGTGCTTCTGGCCACACTGTAAACCCAGCGCTGACCAATGAAGTGGTTTGCGAACGGGGCCGCGTGGGTCACTATGCCCCTGGGTACAAGTCATTCATGTGTTATGTGGAACGCAGGTACAGAACACTTCCTATCTGTACCATGCATTTGAAGGACCTGTATCCTGGTTTACTTTTAAAATGAACCCAGATACAGTAATTCACACAAACACATGTACGAGTGAACAGACATCTGTACACTTGTACAGCATAATGTCAGGCTTGCCAGTAACTGTGCAGGAGGTCGGAGAACACAAAGTCAACCCTCCAAGTTCCCACCATTTCCCATAGGTTGATTGTTTGCCATAATTTCACACTGAACTGTTGTAATGGTTTTGTACAATGGTAATTGTGAGAGCTTCCTTGAACATGTGAATGGGATGGTTGAGCATACTTTGAACAAACACATCATAGAGCTTTAGTACAGTCTTGCATCTCAACCTTGGAAGTCCTAAATGGCTTGCGGGGGTGGGTGGATTATCTTCAGGGCCATCTTTGCTCATAGGTGCTGCCGCAGCCTGGCTCTTTGGCCCTTCCCTGTTAAAAATTGAGTGGCTGGTGGGTTCAAAGGATGGAGGAATCTCGCTGGGGGGCATTACAATTGCAGAATTTCCTTCCTGAGGAATTCCAACAGTTTCCCTCTCTATTTTTAGATGGGGTTGGGAAACATTTTTTGTGTGAACGACGTACTTTTGCTGTTTTGACTTCTGAGGTTCTTTTGAGGTTATATATGGTTTTATCATTAGAAGTTGTATTTGGCGTGGTATTTTGATTGTTTATTGCCCTTAATTCTTGCATGCCTGTTTGATTTTATTCTAGAAAGAGGAACATAAATATGCAAAGCAAACAAATGACTAAATTAGAAAGTAAAAGTTCACATCATGAGAAAAATAATTTTATCTTACCTTTTGATTTAATTGTAGCTTACCTGTTGAGCAGATTGTGGGGGAAATCCCACTAGGAAGGTGGATTTTCGGATGGTTTTCACCCCAGGTCTGACTGTTTCAAAGCTAAACTAGTCAACTGACAAAAATAAATGAATTTCTGACAGTTCTCCACTGCAAAGACTGTTGAAAGGACGAAGACTGGTTGTGACATCTGAAGACACTCCTTGACTGCCACTGGTTGAAACCAATCCCCGACAAAGACTGAGCCAGACGGGTGGTTACGGTCAAGTGTGCATGGCAGTTAGTGATGTCATAAAGGACAGGAGATTCTCACAAACAAAGCAACCAGTGACCGTCCCACGCTTTGCTCCAACGGACTCTTGCAAGCCAGTCTCACTTCAGGCGCCCGTATGCACCAAATGGATCCAAATTATGAAAGTTGTTATTGACGGAGATATAGCACACTTCAGGAACAAGCCATAATTAATGGAACAATTGCATTCTATGAATGCTGTGACGCCGTTTTGGGGAGTCCAGTCTCAAAGCAGGATACAATTAAAGTTATCAGTAAAATATCTATGCTCTGATGTACACATCAGTATGAAGCATGTAGCTTGCTGTCTCCCTAATTCAAAACTGTGTTCGCATAGAACGTAAAGGAACACAAGTGGAACATGAGCCAACAACATGATGCAGCTGCTAAAAAAGCTAATACTATCTTGGGCCACTTTTACAGAGGCATAATGTCAAGGTTGTGAAAAGTAATTGTGCCACTTGTTTTGCCTTGGTCAGACCTCACTTGAAACACTGGCTGATTTTCATTGTGGAATTGTGTCCCTCCCCACACAGAGAGGTGCTTTAACCTCAGCCAGAATGTTGCCAAGCAGCAGAACAGGGGAATGGGGAGCAATTTTTGCTCATCTCCCCTGCCTCCATAAGCACTTCTTGCCTTCCATTTTTTTTAAAAGCTAAGATTAAAAAGAGCATTTATGGAGCTTTCCCTCCCTTGTAGCTCAGCGACTGTGGCTGGGCATGATGGGAGTTGTAGTCCAACATTCGCCCAACAACATTTACAATCTCAGCAACTAACTATACTGTACTCTTGCAAGGATTTTAACTGTAAGCCACTTTGAGAGTCAATCTTGATTGAAGGGTGGGGTATAAACAAAGACAGACAATTTTATGGAGGATAGGTCTATTAACAGCTATTAGCCATTGTAGTTAAATAGATCCTCCAGCATCAGCAGCAGAATACTTCAAAGTACCAAACACCAGAGACAAATAGGGATGGCTAGCTTGCTTGTGACATCTGAGTAGATGGTGCTGGAAAGAGAATGGTGAAAGAGATTGACCTTTTTGGCCTGATCCTGCAAAGCAGAACTGACATTCTTAACTTGAATAAACCCGATTCAGCTTGCCCCATGGCCATGGCAAGAAGGTAAAGTTGTGCCAAGTCTATGTTGACTCCTGGCGACCAAGGAGCCCTGTGATTGTCTTTGGTAGATTACAGGAGGGGTTTACCATTGCCATCTCCCGCTCAGTATGAGATGAGGCCTTTCAGCATCTTTCTATATCGCTGCAGAGGGGATTCAAACCAGCAACCTCTTGCTCCCTAGGCAAGTTACTTCCCCGCTAAGCCATTAGGTGGCAAGAAGAATCCCTGGAATAACAGGGAGGAAGACTGGTCTTGTGGTAGCAAGCATGACTAGTCCCCTTAGCTAAGCAGGGTCCACCCTGGTTGCATACAAAAGGGAGACTAGAAGTGTGAACACTGGAAGAGATTTCCCTCAGGGGATGGAGCCGCTCTGGGAAGAGCTGAAGGTTCCAAGTTCCCTCCCTGGCAGCATCTCCTAGATAGGGCTGAGAGAGACTCCTGCCTGCAACCTTGGAGAAGCCGCTGCCAGTCTGTGAAGACAATACTGAGCTAGCTAGACCAAGGGTCTGACTCAGTATATGGCAGCTTCCTATGTTCTATGTTCCTATGACTGTCTACCTGGCTTGACCTCTGCCCTGACTGCTCTCCTGGCTCTGCTGGTCCTAGCTTCTAGCCATTTCCCCCCTAAGGACTGCTGCTTATGGCTCAGCCCCCTCGGTACCTCACCTCCACCAGGACAGCCCACTTCACCTCCCATCTTGCTCTCTGTCTCCGGTAGAGACAGGTAGAACAGCTAGGGAGACCCTGACTCGCTGTCTCTACTCCCAAGGCCCCTCGTGGTCATTCGGATAGTTGGTGCAAAAGGTCGATGCTCTGGAAGTCCATCTCTAGCAGCCTGCCTGTCAAAGCTATGCAGCCCGCTGAGTGGGCGAGTGGCTTTTTCAAGGGCTTCGGAGCCCGATTCAGACATTCTGCTGTACAAGTATACAGATGTCTGTACACGCATGCAGAATGCCTGTAACTTGTGTCCATTTAAAAAGTGAACCTGGAAACAGGCCCTTCAAATGCTTGGTTCCGATAGGAAGTGTACTACTGTACCTGTGTTCAGCATAACATGTGAATGACCTGTGTACACTCGACGTACAAATGTTGAACAGAACGTGTGGATGGCCCTCAGGTGTCCCCTGGATGTGTTTCCTGGACTGGTGCTGCAAGCGCCAGGGCGCTCTTCCAGCTCTGGTCCCTGGCACTCCAGGGAAGAAAAGGGACTAGTCTTTTAAAAGCAGTTCCAGCTTTTGACATGAATTGTTTGGAACGAACCTCGGAAAAGAGGTGAAAGAAGTGGAGAAACCAAGATCAGAGCAGAAGGGCTTGCCTCTCTGTGCCTCTCTTCCCTCTCTATTGCTTGCTGCTGATGGAGGTACAGGAGAAATTTCTGGGCTACCATACCAGAAAACTATCCTGGGGTGCCGGCTCCATCATCCTTTCCGTAGAACTTTTCTAGGGGCTTGATTATCTGAACTCAGCTGTATTTGGCCAAGGCAGTCCGGCTGTGGAGGGAGGGTTCCCATTTAATATCATCCCACAGATGGTTCAGTCTCCTTTGTAACTTCGACAGTCCACTGTACACCAAGGTGAAGGCAAAGGGCAACGTTGCATGACCCCCAGGTTAATGCAGAGACTGTGCACAGTGAAAGGGGAACGAAACCTGTGTTTTGCTGTTGCTGCTCTGTGTTTTGCTGTTTTATTTTATATAGGTTTTTAAACTTTTTATAGACGTAGTATTTTTATATTTAAGTTTAATATTTTTACTTTTCATTGTGTATTGTTCCATTGTGCATTGTTTTAATTACATGGCAAACCACCTTGGGGTTATGTTAATGAAAGGCAGTATATAGATTAAGCAATAAATAAGTAAATAAATGGTCTGTTAACATCTGTGCTGGCACCAGAGACGTATTAAGATGTAGGCCTCAAAAAGCCATCTAAATCCATCCATTGGTTCATCCAAAACACACTGTATTCACAGAGAGCATTTAAAGTGGGGCCAAAATTCCTGCCTTGGTGCCCAGCAGTGTGCTGCTCACAGACACAGCAATGTTAGTCTGAAGAGGCGAATGCTGTCCCTGTGAATGGGCCACCCAGCCTCCCAATCACGGAAGCACCTGCCTTCATGGACATGGCGTTTGCCTCTTCAGATGAACACTGGTGTATCTGTGAGTGGCGTGGAGAAGGGGATGACTGATGGGGCCAGGGCGGGGCTTCTGGTCTTGCTTTAGACGCTCTATGTGGATACAACACATTTTAGACACTGTCTGAACTCATTCTGGGCTCATCTTGGCCTCCAAAGCAGGGACAGAAAAGACAGTTCTGATGCCAGAGGCCACTCATCCCAACAGCACAGCACCTCTGGAAGAGTGACATTACCCATAACGCAATGCACAAGACGACACACAGTGCACTCTGGAACGCACACTTCCCCCTTCCCAGCCAGTGCAAGTCTTGGAAGGATTCTGTTTCCAGTTGTGGCTGGAAAGAAGCTGGGATTGGTCATGCTTATGCTCTCCAGAGATGCAAAACAAACCACCATCGGAATCTGACTTCAAATCTTACGTTGCTGCAAATACAGGCCTAGTGGCATGAATCACAAGTGCCTCTGGTCTAGGCTGAGAATTATGGGAAGAGAAAACATACCCCATCCCAAGACGTCCCCCTCCTCTCATCCTGGACTCCAATACCATCGGCTCCCCACTCCCGGCAAAGCCCTCGCCAAAATACGCCCCCCTGTCACCCTGTGACACAGCCATCCCTGCTTCTGTGGGTGCAGATTTGCATTTGACAACGACTCCGTTCTCTCCAAAATAGAATAGAATATTTATATATTAATGTAACACTTCTCTTTACAAAATAAATCCAACAGCAAGCGACAGGAATAACAGCTGGAAGCAGGGAGGGAGAGGAAGACAAGCCCACTCGGAGCTGCCTGCATCGGAGGAAGGAGCGGACAGTTGCTGGCATGGGGGAGCGATACAGGTTGGGCCCGGCCATTCACAGCTGCCCCAGCCGCAGCCTCCTCTGCCTCTGCCTCGGCCCCATCATCTTCTGCCTCGGAGCCGCTTCTCGGTCCATATGCCTGGAAGAAGAGGGTCCTCGGGGGAGCGCCACCTGGGAGCGCCCACAGTGGGTCAAATACTTCCGTTTCGGAGGACGGCCATTGGTCATCGCCTGGAAGGACAAAGAGAGGATGTGGAGATGGGGCTGGCTGCCATTTCAAGGGAGGCATTTGAAATGACAAGGAAGCAGATTGAGGCTAGGCATTCGGAAGGATGTCCTGACTGCCCCCCTCAGTGGGGCACTCTCCCTCCCGAGAGGTTTCCTGTCGGGGGGGGCAACCACCTGTCAAGGATGCGGTTCCAGCTTCCTGCACTGAGCAGAGGGTTGGGCTAGAAGAGTTGCAAGGTCCCTCCCCCTTCTAAAACTCTGCATGTGGCCTTTCAGAACTGCACATGTTTTTGACACCAAAAACATCTCAATAAAGGCTACTTTACTGAATTGCACTGTTCAGGCTGCCCCACCTATTGACTTCCTCCTAGACAATCATATTTCTCGCTTCCCCTCCTCATCCTTCCTTATAGGAACATAGGAAGCTGCCATGAACTGAGCCAGACCCTTGGTCCATCTAGCTCAGACTTGTCTTTACAGACTGGCAGCAGCTTCTCCAAGGTTGCAGGCAGGAGTCTCTCTCAACCCTATCTTGGAGATGCTGCCAGGGAGGGAACTAGGACCCTTCTGCATGCAAGCAAGCAAGCAGATGCTCTTCCTGGAGTGGCCCCATTAGCCCCTAGAGGGATACCTTACAGTGCTCACACATGTCATCTCCCATTCAAAGGCAAACTAGGGTGGACCCTGCTCAGCAAAGGGGACAATGCATGCTTGCTACTAGAAGACCAGCTCTTCCTTATGCTATTGGACATATGAAGACATGTCAAGCCACGGTCGCATCCTGCTCAACAGGGTCTGCTCTGACTGGATAATGCTCCCCAAGGCTGTCTGCCGAAGCACTGCTTCCTCCAGAGATCTTTGTACCTGGAGGTGCCAGGGATTTAAGCTGGGACCTTCTGCATGCAAAGCAGAAAGTTTTGACTCTGTGGGCTTCTTGCTTCCCTGGGGCTACCCCTGGACCCCCCAACCCACAGGGAGGGGCGCCATGGCCATGAGCCCAACGCGAGAGCCGACGGCCCGTGATGGGTCCAACCTGGCGCCAAGCTGCAGACTGCTCTTACTTGAGCCTGAAGGCGCTGTAGGGGTCCAGCAAGTGGGAGCTGGCCTGCTCTAAGTTCCAGTCGAACATTTCCAGGACCTTGTGGCACTCCAGCCGTGTCTTGAGGCCCAGGCAGAAGAGCTGCTCCACCTGTGGGGATGGCATAGCACAGGGGTTAGTGGGAGGGGGTGAGGCTTGGCGTAGCCCAGGGCTGGAGTTATGCCTCTGGAGGCCCGAGGCCCTCTCGTAGCCATAGGCCCCCCGAGACAGACCTAGAGAGAAATATCTGCATTGTGCTCAAGGTTATAGGTCCCCTAATGTGGCCCATGATGTGTGGAATGGGTCAGGATGGGCACCCACAAGGCTGGACTATCCATTTGGATAATTTCCTCCCAAGAAGACGTATTGTATTCCTCATAAGAAGGTGTACTATTTTGGTATGCTGTTAATAAATTCTGCATGCTCTCCACCGCACATTAAGGTCATCTGAGGAGGCCCGTCTCCAGTTACCACCGGTACCTCTGGTGGCAACTCAGAGGCGGGGCCTTCTCTGTGGTGGCTCCTGGGCTGTGGAATGCACTCCTGGCAGAAATCCGTAATCTGAGTTCATTATTGGCTTTCAGGAGAGCCCTGTTTGGTCTGGTCTTCCAGGGTTTTTAATATTGTTGTAAATGGTTTTAAGTTGTAACCTGGTTTTTAAACTGTTTTGAATGTTTTATCTGTTAATGGTTTTATGATGTGTTACAAGATCTGTTTTTAACTGCTAATTGATTGTAATTGTTTTGTTATTAATTGTAAACTGCCCTGGGCCATTTTTGGAAAGGCAGTATAGAAATCGAATGGATGGATGGATGGATGAATAAATAAGATAAAAATAATGTTTTAATTGAATTACTTTCAGTTTGATTGAGCAGTTTTCTTCTCTCATTTTTTGAGTCACCTCAAAATGGCCCCTTTAGATGGGGCCTAAAACGTTTTCATGGGCTCTTGGGAGCTTTGGAAGCTCGAGGCACTGTGCCGGTTGTGCCCAGCAGCCAAGCCAGCCCGGAGAGAACTCCCTGGGGCTTCTTCCAAGAGGCTGTGTCCTGTCTGAGCAGCAGGCAGACAGAGTTGACACAGCCTACATTCTTGTCTGTGCATAAAGAGGCCACGGGGCATATGCAGTGGGGAATCACTTTGTGCATGCACAGAAGACCTTGCTTCATAGGAGAAGCCTGGACGCACATGACTTCCAGCTGGGCCTACAGAGTTTCTTGTACCGACAATGGAATTCTGAACAGGAAAGAAACTCTGTGATTATGTGCATTAAGATTTCCATAATAACAATAACAGTAACTAGCTGCTGTGCAGAATTGATACGGGCCGTCGGGAGGGCTTAAATTCTGCAACAGAAAGACAAAAATGAATGAAGAGGTTGGGACTGACTGAGCTGCTGTCTACTGAGTCAATGAACCAATGAGCAGCTGAGTGGTCCAATGGGCCACTGAGTGGTCCAATGGGCCACTCAACTAATGCCTACTGAGTCCATGAACCAACGGACCAATAGTCCATCCAGCCCAGTGGTTCCCAAATGTGAGTCCCCTGTATTGTTGGACTACAAACCCCATTGTCCTGAGCTGCAATGGCCAAAGGCTCTTGTAGCAGAGAATTACGGGAGTTGGCAACATTTGGGGTCCCACATTTGGGAGCCCCTGGGCCAGACAGGAGCTCTTCCCTAGGAACAAGATGGAATGTTTCCATTGACCCCAAAAAGTTTTCAGGGTCTTGGGCAGCCTTCTTTTGGCAGACCTGAGATCCTTTCGGTTGGGTATGCTGCATGTTGGGAAATGCCACTCAGCTGTACCCAGACTCTAACATACACCAATCCCAAGTGAAGATACCCGACTGCTGACCTTTGGTTTGAGCTTGGCCTAGATGGACCCTTTCTCGGGCTACAGAGCTCAGTGGCAGCTGATATCTGTGCTCAACCTTTCCTTGTGGTCCTGTGAATCAAGAACTATGGAATCTCCGAACATGGGGAATTGCCAGAAGTACTGTTACACAACCTTGGAAGGATAAATTTACTCCTGATTGACAGCTCTGGGTTGTGGATGTGTGTCTCTTGGGAGTGTCTGAACATGTTTTCTTTCGACGGAAGAAAGTTTTTTCACAATTTGCTCCAACTTTAATGTGGATTTTGAAGATGTGCATTCTTAAAAGAAGAAGGGGGTATGCTTGTTTTGATTAGATCCACCCCCCATTTTGTGCTTTTCTCTCCCGCTTTTCCTCTTCTGTATGGGGATGTGTATGTTAATTTAGATGATGAAGATTAAGGGGGGAGTGACTATATTTGTACCACCACCACCCCCATTTATCTGATTATTTTATTACTATTGTTTGTATTGCTTATGCTTAAAATAAAAGGGGAGGAAACTTTTCCTTGTGGTGGGAGAGGAAAGGCAGAAGGTGAGCCCTCCCCAGCTGCCCTCACCTTCAGATACTGGATGGCCTTCTGGACGTTCCAGCCATGGTTCTGCAGAGCTGCTTGGCACTCCTCCGTGGTGACACCGTGCACTGTTTCCTGGACCTGGAGTGAAAAACCCAGGAGCAGAGAGAGGATGATCACCTTTCTCTACACACCCCGGCAGTTACCATGCAGAGAACGCGTAATGTTCACTTTGTTGTTAACCGCCTCAATTATCTATACCAGGAGTTCTCAATCTTGGCTCCCCAGATGTTGCTGGACTACAGCTCTCATCATCCCCTGCCCCAGCCACAATGGCCTTGACATGGGATGATGGGAGTTGTAGTCCAACAACCTCTGGGGACCCGAAATTGAGAACTCCTGGCCTATACAGATAGAAGGTGATACAGAAGCCCTTTAATAAATAAAGGAATAAAAACATTCTCTCTGGCCCTGCACAGAATTCTGGGGCAAACACCTGCCACAAACGCAGCTATGTGGCCACAATCATTTTCCTGGACAGAGAATGCAGGTGACTGTAGTGCAGAATTTGGGTTTCCTTATAGCACGGAGCAGATGCAGATGTGAGGTGCTTCTGAGACCATCCCACCACAACTCCAGGGTACTCTGTTGGCAGGAGTAGGCAACCTTGGCGTTCCAGCTGCATGGAGGCTGGGGATGATGGGAGTTGTAGTTCAATGACAGCTGGAGAGCCAAGGTGGCCTACCCCTGCTGGAAGCGGGGCCCGCCCACCTCACCCACCCCCCACCCACCCCCAGGAGAGCCACTCACCAGCCGTATCTTATCGGAGGGCCTCGGGCCGTCTGAGCCATCATAGATGATCTTCTGGAGACCGCAGCAAGCTTTGACCACCAAGTTACTATTGTTGGAAGAGAAGTTGGCTTTGTAGTCCGGCTGCTGCTGGACCATGGGCCGCACGGTAGCTGTGGTGACCACTCTGGCTGGGGGTGGAGCTTCCTCCGGCTTCTTGGCCTCCTTGAAGAACTTCTCGTACTTGTCCAGGTAGGGCGGGCGCTCGGGAAGCAGGTAGTAGTGGGTGCTGCTGACCTTCCGGCCGTCCTTGACGATGGGCAGGATGCACGGTCCCTTCACACTTTCTTTCCCTTGAGCCTGGATCACTTTGGGCGTGGCATACTTGGGGTCCAGGGCAAAGCTCTGGGTGGTGGGCATGGACTGCTTCCCGGGGGACGTGGACAGGTAGGAGCCCAGGGACAGCGGCGAGCACAGGTTGACCCGGGGTTGTGGGGACCCCCCCTGCAGTGCCCTTGGGCTGGGAGTCCTGGAGCCGGGCTGGGACAAGGGGTCTCGTGGGGGGATCTGGGGCGGCCGGTCCTCCTCCCCACCAGACGCTGGCGACAGCTCCCCGGACCAGCGGCCGTGCTCGTTTCTGCGGAGGGGCCGGGGGAGGATGGGCACGCGAGGGGGGATCTGGGGCTTGTCGTCCCCTGGGCTGGGCGTGGAAGCTACGGAGGTGGCCCCCAAGGGCACATTGAGACGTTTCATGCACTCCTGCTGCAGCTCTTGGAAGATCTCCGTGGTCTGGGCAGGACTGGGTTGCTTGGCCTCCTTGGGCGGCAGGAAGAGGTTGTCCTCCAGCAGAAGAGCAGCGTGGTCGCCGTCGGACACAAACCCGCTGTTCGTCTCCCCTTTCTCCCAGGCTCTGGGGCCGGACTGCTGCCCCACCAGGCCTTCCGCACTGTTGATGGAGCACACCTCAAAGTCGTCTTCGTCCTGAGCCACGTCGTCGTAGGCCGGTGGGGGAGGCAGAGGCCGAGCATCCCAGTCCACGATGGGGGTCGGGTGGAGGGGCCGGGGCAGAGCCTGTGTGGGGCTCTGAGGGGGGGTCTTGTCCAACAAGGAGAAAGCTTCCATGGCCAGTTTGGCCAGCGATGGCGCACAGAGCTCCCCTACAGGGGATGGGGTGGTGGGGACGGGCTCGTCCCCGAAGTCTATCAGTGTCACTTCGTTGCCAGGCGTGATGCCCCCCTTGGCACGGGGCAGCAGCAGCCTCTCGCCCACCTTGGTGCCAGAGACACGGGCAGACGGCTTGGCAGGGCGCAGACCACGGGCCGGGCCGGGCTTCTTCAGGCAGAGGTGCTTGAGGCTCGAGGAGAGCGGGTTGTCCTCTTCACTCACAGGGTCATACGAGGGCTCTGGAAGGCAAAGGGGCTTGGGTGACCACCTGGAGGCAGGGAACGCCCAGCAGCTGCAATGCAGAGGGGGTCTGGCACCAGGAATAGGAGTCTCCTCCTCCTGACATGGGATCTGCCTTCCTAATCGGGCGAAACCAAACAAGGAGGGAAGCACCATCCCAACAACAATGGAAAGGAAATGCAGAAACGGTGCAAGGGTGGTTGGTTGACGACACCAAGTCCCAACGCGTTTTTGAGGTTAAGCAACTCTTCTTCTGGTGAAAATCTTCATATGACGAAATGCAAAACTTCTCAGACTGCTCACTCTCATATGATGCTTTGCATGGCCCAATTTCCATCCCCCCCACCCCCCAAAAATTGGGTCCAGACTTTTAACAGGGAGTCACTGACAGCATCTCTTCCCTGCATCTTTCCAGGATCATCCAGTTGAATTAGTCATGTGGTATGACGACATTGCCCTCAGTGCCTCTTCCTCCCACCCCCCACATACACTTCCTCCCACCCCCACATAAGCGGCAATTGACTGACTGATTGATTGATTGATTGATTATGTGCCATCAAGTCGGTGTTGACTCTTATCGACCACATAGACCACATAGCGGCAATTCATACCCATGCTTTTAACTTAAGCCTGTTGCCCACAGTGGCCCACTAGATGCCTCTGGGAAGTGAGAGCCTCATATGAGAGATAGAGCAGTCTGTGAGAAGCTTTGCATTCATCATATGAAGGTTTTTCCCTGAAGAAGAGTTGCTTAACCTCGAAAATGCGTTGGGACTTGGTGTCTTCAACCAACCACCCTTGCATCGTTTCCTGCTTTTCTTTTCCCATAAGGATGACCAGCACTTTGAGCCCACAAAGGACGTGGTGGTGGCCACCAGTTTGGAGACCTTTAAGCAGGGCCTTGACAATGTCACGGAGGACCAGCCTCTCAATGGCTACTAGTCCTGATGGCTAGAGGCTTCCTCCAGGCTCAGAGGCAGGATGCCTCTGAATACCAGCGGCAGGGGACGGGGTGTGCCTTCACCTCTTGCCTGTGGGCTTCCCAGAGGCATCTGGTGGGCCACTGTGGGCAACAGGGTGCTGGGCTAGATAGGCCCTGATCCAGCAGGGATGTTCTTATGTTCTTAAGTGTTTCTGCCACCCTAAGAGCCACAGGAGATGTTACCATTAAAATGTGGCTGTCATTGATAACCCTGAATCTCTTGATAACATATGACTGAGGGGTGGCTAACCTGAGAGTATCCAGCTGCTGCTGAACTACAACTTCCATCACCCCCAACTGCAATAAACTGTGGTGTGGGGCAATGGGCACTGTAGTCTCAAAACAGTTGGATGGCCTCAGATTGTACACACCAGGTCCAACTGAATCAGACCTGTGACATGGCACCATCACTTCCAGCCTTTTTATGCCCCTGCACCTTTGTATTGGCTGCTGCACTTGAATAATAATAATAATACTAATAATACTACTAATAAATGGTCAATAATGCAAAACTATTCAACACCAATGAAACAAAGCAGGCCTACAAGAAAGAACAAGTCAAGAACCGAGCAGAAAAATGGAAAAAATAAGCCACTGCATGGTCAGTATTTGCACAATATAAGTGGAAAATCAAACATCATCAAGACCTGGCAATGGCAACTTGAAGAAACAAACAGAGGGTTTAATACTGGCTGCACAAGAACAGGCACTAAGAACAAATGCAATAAGAGCAAAAGTCGAAAAATCCACCACAAACAGCAAGTGCTGCCTTTGTAAAGAAGCAGATGAAACTGTGGACCACCTAATCAGCTGTTGTAAAAAGATCGCACAGACTGACTACAAACAAAGGCATGACAAAGTAGCAGGGATGATACACTGGAACATCTGCAAAAAATACAAGCTACCTGTAGCCAAAAACTGGTGGGACCATAAGACTGAAAAAGTTGAAGAAAATGAAGATGTAAAAATATTATGGGATTTCCGACTACAAACAGACAAACATCTGCCACACAATACACCAGATATAACAGTAGTGGAGAAGAAAGAAAAACAAGTGAAAATAATCGACCTAGCAATACCAGGGGATAGCAGAATAGAAGAAAAAGAAATAGAAAAAATAACCAAATACAAAGATCTACAAACTGAAATTGAAAGGCTGTGGCAGAAATAGACCCAAATCATCCCAGTGGTCATTGGCGCCCTGGGTGCAGTTCCAAAAGACCTTGAAGAGCACCTCAACACCATCGGGGCCACAGAAATCACCATCAGCCAATTACAAAAAGCAGCTTTACTGGGAACAGCCTATATTCTCCGACGATGTCTATAACAACAGCAACAACATTGACAATACAATCCAGCCATCCCAGGTCCTTGGCAAGGACTCGATGTCTGGATAAAACAAACCAGTCAATAACACCTGTCTGACTGTGTAAACAAGAAATAATATAATAGGGATAAACAATAATAATAATGGCACTGTACCAACAAAAATGACACCGTCCCTCCCTTCTGACTCAAAATCTAAAGAAATCCAAGACAAGATGCATTAACTAGGGAGGGAAGAAAAAGAAACAAAAAGGAAAGGAGATTTACTTAACTAATCAAATAATTTCATTTATTTATTTAGAATATTTGTATACCGCCCTGAACTTGCATCTCTGGGCGGTTTGCAACAAATATAATGCAATTAAATGTATTAAATTTTGCAGGTCAAGGACCGAAATAAAGATGTGATCTGAGCATAATCAAAACAGTGATCTGAACATAATCAAAACAGCAATTAAAACAGCTGAAAACAAATTCACATTAAAACTCTAGTTAAAAGCATGGGTATGAATTGCCACTTAGTGTATGTGGGGGTGGAAGGAAGAGGCACTGAGGGCAATGTCGTCATACCACACGACTAATTCAACTGGGTGATCCCGGAAAGACGCGGGGAAGAGATGCTGTCAGTGACTCCCTGTTATGCGTCATTTTAGACTGGACCCAATTTTTTTTTGAAAAAATTGAAATTGGGCCTCTCGAACTCCATGGTGCTGCGGTCCCTCGAAATAAGAACATAAGAACAGCCCTGCTGGATCAGGCCCAAGGCCCATCTAGTCCAGCATCCTGTTTCACACAGTGGCCCACCAGATGCCTCTGGGGAGCCCACAGGCAAGAGGTATGTGCATGCCCTGTCTCCTGCCATTACTCCCCTGCAACTGGTACTAGAAGCATCCTGCCCTTGAGGCTGGAGGTGGCCCACAGCCCTTCGACTAGTAGCCGTTGATAGACCTCTCATCCATGAAGTTATCCAAAATCCTCTTAAAGCCTTCCAGGTTGTTGGCTGTCACCACATCTTGTCGCAGAGAGTTCCACAAGTGGATCATGCGTTGTGTGAAACAATACTTCCGTTTGTTGGTCCTAGACCTCCTGGCAATCAATTTCATGGAGTGACCCCTGGTTCTAGAGTTATGTAAAAGGGAGAAGAATTTCTCTCTCTCCACTTTCTCCACACCGTGCATGATTTTATAGACCTCTATCATGTCTCCCCGCAGTCGTCTTTTTTCTAAACTAAAAAGCCCCAGGTGTTGTAGTCTTGCCTCATAAGAAAGGTGCTCTAGGCCCCTGATCATCTTGGTTGCCCTTGGTTGACCTTCTCCATCATCTCAGAATCCCTCCCTGAGCTGATCTCTTGTGCCTGTTTTATACCCTTCCCCATATGGTCTGCCTCTCTCCACCTCCTGCAGATTCTATCCAACTCCTCAGATTTTGCTACTGGCCCTTTACGGTTCTAGCCCATCAGCCCCAGACCAGTCCAAACTCCCCATTGCTTTGGTCCCGATTCTTCTCTGCCTTGTTCTCTGAAACTGCTAACAGCTGCTGCATAATTAGGTATTGATTTGAGGATAGGGTTTTTTTTTATTTTTTTTAATATTATTATTATTTGAGAGAGAGAGAGAATGTTGGGGTTGGGGAACCCACCTTGGGTCATAAAGGCAGAATTCAAATCCCATAGAGCGGATACGGCCAACCAGAGGCTCCCCAGCCGTTGCTAGACCACAACTCACATCATCCCCAGCCACAATAAACTGAGGCTGGAGATGATGGGAACTGTAGTCCAACAGCAACTGAGGAGCCTCTGGTTCAGCATCCCTGCTGCAAAGGGCTGTTTACAGTTTTGACCCCCATGTACCACTGAGATTATCCGTCTGCATTTGCCACCAGCTTGTCTGGTGGCCACTGAGGGACGGGCCTTCTCCGCTGCTGCCCCGAGGCTTTGGAATGCGCTCCCTAGTGAAATAAGAGTCTCCCCATCTCTGACAGCTTTTTAAAAGTCTTTAAAGGCGCATCTGTTCACCCAGGCTTTCAATTAATATTGTTTTAATGGCTTTAATGCTGCTTTAAAATATTGTGTTAAAATTTTTAAATGCACATGCTGACACAGGATGCAAAGCCTATATGGAGCAAATTGCTCAGGGTGACTGTCGAAGGAGTCCAGTCCCTGAGCTGCCCTCCCTTCTCCTCTGTTGCTTCCACACCCCACACACGAAACACAAGGATGCTCCTCCCCACACACAGCCATGCATTCTCTCACCCACAGATCTTACCTCCATTGGGCAACAAAGTTAGTACATGGTGCAGCACAGCCCAGCTCAGTGTAACTAAAACCTCCAACTAGGACCTTCCCAAACACCTCAGGTGTGGGGGAGGATTGAGTAAAATGTGGAGATCAAGAGAGAGAGTTTGGCATCCACAATGACTGGCCTGAACACATGAACCTGCCTTACACTAAATGCGCCATTTTAAAACAGAAGTTCTTACCACTTTTTGCTCACTGTCCTTGGCCATCGCACAATTCCACACTGCCATCGGTTGGCCACTTGCTGCCAATGCAGGATGAGAATAAAAACTGTTGACTCCATGGACTGGCAGCAAATGGCCAGCAGATGGCACTGTGAAATTGCACAACAGCCAAGAATGTCATCTGGACGCTGAATAGAAAAACAGTTAGAACTTCCATTTTAAAACAGAGTCTTTTCTTTGACTGGAAACACTCACTGAGTCAACCCATTGAGCCATCTAACTCATTTCTGTATACCCTGACTGTAGCAGTTCTCCAAGGATTTTTTTTTCCAGCCCTGTCACATGAAATCACTTTAATGAGAGATGTTATGAGTTCAACCTGGGACTTTCTTCAGAGCAAGCAGTAGCTGTTCCACTGATTTATGGAGATGAAAGCCTGCCAACATTACGAGCAAGCTGGGTATCAGAGAATGAACACTAGTCATATCCCTAATATATGATAACAAAACTACATGTGCTAATAATATGCTATTTTCCAACAATAACAGAAGTGCCCCTTTGCACAGTCTGCTGGGGCGGATTCTAGAACTGTATGACAGAAGAGGGATCGAAGATGGTTCCCTTTCCCAAAGGGATTCACACAGTCTAGAAAGTGACACAAAGGAGACACCAGTCACTGGGAGGGACCTTGTGCTAGACTGAATAGAAACAGCTGCTCTCTCCTTACTATTCATCAGAGAATCCGCACTTTAAAAAGTGCCTCTTTCTCCAGGAAGCCGAGGGTAAGCACAATGCAAAGAAAATAACTTCATAAAACTGTGGGAGCAGCAACCATCAACAGCAGGTCAAATCCAGGAGCATCGCAAAATGAGAACTAAAGCCAGCTACTCAACACGGACAAGAAAGGAAATTCTTGGACTGGCACAGAAAATACATCAAGGAGGGTTTCTCTGGGGAGAGCCTTCCCAAGATGGGGCACCATGACGGCCAAAATGATCTTCTGCCTGGTCACAAGCCACCAAATCTCAGAAGGGCCCAGACAGACTCATGGGGTAGAAGGTGGACCTTCAGACAGCCAGGTCTCAAGTGCCCTTGCTGGTTGTCGAGGGCCACAGAAGCCCAAAAGATGCTCGATAGGAGTGTCTAAAATGAGGCAGGACGTCCCACCCTGCCCCGGACCAGACAGTCATCTCTTTCAGTGCCCTGCTCATGGTTAGAGCAGCATTCGTTAGAGCAGAAGAGGCGAAGGCCGTATCTGTGATAACAGGTGCTTCTGTGATGGGGAGGCGCGGCCCCGTGCCTGCCATCATGGATGGCGCCTTCACCTCTTCAGATGGATGCCACTCTAACCGTGAGTGGGGCGTATACAGGGACGGCTGACAGGGCTGGGGCGGGACTTCCTGCCCTGCTTTAGAGGTTCTGCTCTCATCGAGAAGCTCTAACTCTACTTCTAATTTAGAACTGCTTTAACTGCTAATTTATTTTAGTTGTTTTGTTTTAATGCAAACCGCCTTGCGCCATCTTGGAAGGGTGGTATAGAAACTGAATAAATAAATAAATAAAACATTCCTGCAGGGCACCTTTGGTATAATGTCTGAAGAGGGCTAACGAGCGACTGACTTGTGTCTGAGAAGAGACTACTAGCCAGTGCAGCTGTCTAAGCGCTGGTGTGAGCTACGTGCCCTGTAGCCAGTCCTGGCTGGTAGCCCCGCAACAACATCTCCTCTTAGCCTGATGCAGCCTAAAGACAGCCCCAGGCGTTCACCTGTCCACTCAGCAGGCAGCTGCCACTGAAGACAGCAATTCTGTGTTGATCCCTCGCCCCTGGGAACATTCAGTTCTATGCACGTGCTTTCCTTGCCCCCGCCAGCAGCAGCCAATGCTGTGGAGCAGGACCCTGCCATGATATGGGAAAGTGTGCCTGCATGTCCGAAGGCGTGGGGAGAACTTGGCACACACTTGTGGCAGCAGCTTTGGGTGGAGTGTTGTGTATACTTTGCCTCCACTTAGTTACATCTGGAGTTCCCAGGCTTGGGCCTCCAGATGTTGTTGGACTACAAATCTCATCACCCACAGCCGCAATAGTTGTGGCTGTGAACGATGGGGGTTGTAGTCCAACAACATCTGGGGGCCCATGCGCAGGAACACCTGAGTTACACAAACCAAGATTCTGGGAACATCCACATTCCTCCACAAGAGGGCAGCAGAGATTGGAAAATAAGGCTATTTGGTTCCCATCAAGACATTCAAACGGATTAGTTCGTCGTTAACAGGCTATAAACAGCTGGCTGTACTCAGGACGATCGGGTGTTATGGAACAAGGTTGCAAAAGCACTGCACATTTAGAAGGGTTTAAGGACAATTAAACAAGGAAGGGCCCCAACAGGCTATAACAGAGGTTGAAAGCGGAGACTCCCAACAACTCAGATGTGGAAGAATCCGCCTGTGGAGGCTGCTGCTCTCTGTCTTTGACATTTAGGTTTGTGGGCTTGTGCACGGAGCATCAAGCGCCTCTCAGAGACCCTCATGCAGTCCCCAGGTTCGCTGTGCACACGGCCAGGCAGGCATTCGCAGGGGCAGGAAGCTCACAGCACCCCCCCCCCGAGGTACCTGTGAAGAGAGGAGCTAAAAGAGAGCAGAGAGGGCAGGTGCAGCAGGAGGCCCGGCAGCCCGGAAAGCAGCCCCACTTACTCTTTAGAAGGATCGAAGGCTGAGGTGGCCGAGGAGGCGGCTCTCCTGCAGGAAAGAGAAAAACAGAGAGATCCCACAGAAGAGAGAGAGAGAGAGAGAGAGCAGGGCGTTAGTCAGCAACGTGCAGGGGGCAGAGACTGCGTATAAGACGGTGCAGGCAGCTAGGGAAAGGGCGGCCAAGAGTGTAGGGGGGGAGAAAGATCCACGCTAGCCAGAGCTCCTCGGTGCATTCCCAAGCTTCCCTCTCTGCAGCATGTGCAAGGCATCTAGGGAAGGAATCTAGGCTTTCTTTCTGGAAGGAAACCCCCTCCCGGCTGAAGGTTCGGCCACAAAGGGCTGCAGAGCCGAAACACCCACCACGGTCCTAATAAAGATGCATACTCTGGAGCCCCTGGTGGCGCAGTGGTAAAAACTGCCGCCCTGTAACCAGAAGGTTACAAGTTCGATCCTGACCAGGGGCTCAAGGTTGACTCAGCCTTCCATCCTTCCGAGGTCGGTAAAATGAGTACCCAGAATGTTGGGGGCAATATGCTAAATCATTGTAAACCGCTTAGAGAGCTTCGGCTATAAAGCGGTATATAAATGTAAGTGCTATTGCTATTGCTATTGCTAAGTGCTACTCTGAATGCACATGGGAAAGCTGCTAGGTCATCTCCGTGGCGGCATGGTAGGCACTGCAAGTTTCTGGTGCACTCATGTGGCACGGCCCGTCCTTCCAAAGGCGCACAGATCCATGTGGAGGTTGCACTGATCCGCAGGGAGAATCCAGAAAAGAAATGCCCTGGCATCACAAGGTGCATGGCCGGGACCTGTGTTCCCTCTGTAGCAGGGAGTCCCAGATGTCATTGACTACAACTCCCATAACCCCTAGCTGTAATGGAGAGGTTAAATCTGATGAGGAACACTGGAGTGCAGGTGGGGCTGCCTAGACCTTCTGCCACGCCGTTTCCCCATGAAGCATTCCTCTGAATTGGCCACATGTTTCATCAGGCACAACATACAGCTACCATCCAAGCAGAAGATGGTAAGAGCAGAAGATGGCGGGGCGGGGGTGGTGGTGCACAAATGCCTTGGAACTGTGGAAGGTAGGAGAAGGCTACAAACCTTTTCACAATGCCATGAAATAGCATCCTTTTCTGGAAAACACAGACCTTGTGAGCACCCCACACAGAACTAGTTTACTGCAGCGGGAGTTGTCCCAGGCAGTAGCAGGCTTAAGCCATCAGGTGCTCGGAGTGGACTGAGAAGTTATGGATGTTCAGACAGATCCCAAACTTAAGGTGCACCTCAGCAAAAGAAAGAGCAACCAGAAATCCAGGTACATACTAGTAGTGCACAAAACGGGTGGTACCCCTCATAATATCCTTGGCACAAGATTAGCTTGTGAAGTTTGGTATGTTGCTGAAATATCCAAATTGTGTGGAGTGGCAAGGGGTGGCAAACCTGGGTCCCCAAATAGTCATTCATTCAATTTATAAATCGCTCTTCCTAAAGTGGCTCAGGGCAGTTCACATTTTAAAAAAAATAAAACCCAACCCACAATAAAACAATTTTTAAAAAAATCAAACCAGATTAAAATTAAAACTAGATAACACTAAAAGCCAGGCTAAAAAGATGGGTCTTTTAAGGCTCTCCAGAAAGCCTCCAAGGAAGATAATCCCACAGACAGCACGTTCCACAACGCAGGGGCAACAATTGAGCAGGCTCGATCCCAGGTCTCCAGCAGATGAACTCGTGGCACCCAATGACGGATCCCTCCTGGTGATCTTAATGAGTGGTGGGGATCTTGTAGAGACAGGAGCTCTCTCAGCTAACCTGGACTTAAGCCATTCAGGGCTCACACAGGTAATAACTAGCACTTTGTACTTTGCCCAGAAACTTTGGCCAAAGGCCATCCTGGCTGGGGATGATGGGAGTTGTGTTCCCCAACATCTGGGGACCCATTTGAGTACCTTTGCATTAAGGGATGGAAGACAGAAATATGACTTTAAAAAAAACCTAGCATCCATTTATTGATTTTGGGGAACCAAAGTATAATATTAATTTTAATGTACATAAACGTTTTTCAGTATAACAATATCATCAGAATTTCTTGTGGTTTCCTGTGTAATGGGGAAAATGCTATGTAATTTTGATTTGCAGCCTAACATATTTTTAAGGTGAGAGAAAAGTCCAGGTACATTCCCAAGAGAAAAATGGCAAACGGGCCATATTTTGGGAGTCATCTGTGCATTTTTTCGAGCAGCCCACTCAGTCCACTTCAAGCATCTCAAGAAGTAAGTGATTGCTTAGGAAAGCTCTTGTCACAATCAGCCAGTTAATCTCAACGGTGTTCCAGCACTTGCTTCGCTTGGATTCACACAGCTACCCTTCTGAAACAGGTTTCTAAGAAGCACCCACTCACAGAGAAAGAGCTCAACAGAAAGGCGGTACTTGGAGGAAAAAAGCCGGCTGAAAACCAAGCAACGATTCTGAAGCCAGCAAAAACTCTAGGGGGGTGGGGGAGACCCCACAGAGGCTCTCCTAGCTACACAAAAATTTCTGAAACCTTCTAAGCCCATCATGTGCCAACCCTACACAGGTCCGGGCTTTCTTGTGGACCAATGGCGCAGCCAGTCAAAACTACAACAGTATAGGGAAGAAGAGAGAAAAACATTCTGTGCCTTGAAGAATATTTGTTTGTGAGAAATAAAGTTATACTTCCCAATGATTGTTCAATTTTGCATGAACAATCCTGCCACTGAAATTAGCTGAATGCACTACTTGTTACACCAGTATATGCTTGGGGAAAGGTGTTTTGTTTTTTGGGGGGGGGTATTGTTTTAGAAGAAATTTTATATCAGGGGTGGGCAACTTGGCCCTCCAGCTGTTGTTAAATTACAATCATCTTCCCCAGTCACAATAAGTTGTGGTGAGGATTATGGGTGTTGTAGTTCAATAACCGCTGGAGGGCCAAGTTTGCCCACCTGTTTTATATCATCATATTTTAACTGTTATTGTTCTCAACAGATTTTTAACAGTCGATAATCAGATCAATAATTCAAAAATGACATCATGCCCAAGAAAAGCAGATCTTTCTCAGTTTCAAATTTGCTAAGATTTACATTTACCATATATGGTCGTTGTTCAATGAAATGAATATAGTTTGAAGTTGAAATCCTACAAAATTTCAAACCGTTCTTGTACTTCCCTTATGCAAGCACATTAATAAACAATTATTTGAAATATATTTAATTTCTTGAACTGTCCGATAAGTGTAATCTACACAAAATGACTTTGCCTAGTCAATGACAGGCTCACCTACTAGTTCACACTAAAGATTATCTGAAAAATTTCCCAGAAGCCATTCTGATGATATTCAGGGGGGAAGAAACAAAACAAGAGAGATTTTGGGGGTGGGCAAGATTTTCTTGCAAGGTTTCAAGACAGGCAGCTTACTGTTGTTTGGTAGAAGCAACCGTGTATATTTATTTATTATCTTTTTCCACGTTATGTTGTGCCTTCGCAGGCAGTAACAAAAACAGCCCTGAAAGCACTAGGCCTGTCCTTGGTGGCCAGCTCCACTTGGCGGCCATCTTTGTTCCTGGAATGATGCTATGTCATGATGCCATGACTGGGGCCAGAGCAAGGTGCTCTTGCTTCTCCACACATTGCCTGGTAATGTGAACCTGCCCATATTGCCATTCCAAGGGGGCTCTGGAGGGCGGGGGCATGTGGTTGCCAGCCCTGATAAATTCTGCCCCACAAAATGGCAGAGATTGGTCCTCCGTTTTCTCTGCCTGAGAATTTAGTGGAGAAAACGAAGGAGGAGGAGCGTTTCAGATCTGCTGCAGTTCACAACTGCTCTAACTCAACCAGGATTTAGCACCGCCCAGTAGAGAGGAGTGGGTGAGAAAGTGAGCTGGGGAAACACCTTACTTTTTGCCCTTCCTGGTAGCTGTGTGGGCCGAGCTGCATTCAAGTCCACGCCTAGAACGTCTGGAGGGTCCATGGGATTTCCCAGGTACAGTCTGCAGGGAGACGCAGAAAGAAAGGCACCCGTGGTTATCCCCTGCTGACACACTCTCACTACCCCTTTTCCCCAGTACTGATTAACTGAGTCACTGAATAGAGCCCCCAAGCCACACACTCTCAAGCCTGATTCAGACATTATGTTGTACAAGTGTACAGATATCTGTACACGCATACATGTGTTTGTGTGAATGAAAGTACCCGTGTTCATTTTTAAAGTGAACCTGGATACAAGCCCTTCAAACACATGGTACAGATAGCAAGTGTACTTCTTCTTATGTTTTTAATGTTTACATTTTATATCCCACTCTTCCTGCAAAGAGCCCAGAGCGGTGTACTACATACTTAAGTTTCTCCACACAACAACCCTGTGAAGTAGATTAGGCTGAGAGAGAAGTGACTGGCCCAGAGTCACCCAGCAAGTCCCATGGCTGAATGGGGATTTGAACTCGGTTCTCCCCGAGACCAGTACTCTAACTGCTACACCACACTTCTGTACCTGTGTTCATTTGAATGACTGTACCTGTGTACAGATCTTTGCCTGTGTACACTGTGCACTCATTCTACGAGTGTTGAACATAACATGTGGATGGGCCTTCTGTCTGCAGAGCACTACAAATCTCCCGATTACTTCTAGCCACCCTGCAGTGCTAGCGGTCCTGCAGAGAAATGCACCTGTCATATTGCTATGGCAAAGAGCAACGTCCCTGCAAGTTTTGCTTGGTCGTGAGTGTATGGCTCTTCGAGGTCTTGGACCTGCATTTCCCCAGAAAACTGAACCTAGGACAGCTCGGCCTCAAAAGGGACTGCGGTCATGGTCAGAGCTCTGCAAGTGAGCCAAATTCTGCCCCATGTCCAGTTCCATCCTGCAACCTGGGTAAACTCTGCCTATGTGCATAATTCCTCTTGCTCTGTATAATGTGTTCAGCTATTTTTATTTGTTTGTGCACCATGTACTGACTTTGGGGAGGGGCAAACAGAAGGCCCATTTAAGGCACTTTAAGCCTGCCCCCTAAACTCCTGGGCTTCATTTCCAGTCTCCCCGGTTTCTGAGATTCCAGCAGGTATGGCACGCACACACTCCCAAGCACCAAGAGTTAAGGGCTAGGAGTTTGCTTTCTAACCATAAGGGCTAGGAGTTTGCTGCTCCCCACCCTTGGCAAGGTTCTCAAGAAACTGGATTCTATGTCCAGTATCACATGTGTTTGGGTTTTGGTGCTCCTGCAGAATGGCCCCATGTGTATGGCCCTCAACACAGCCAGCATGTGCATTAGAGCCACCCCAACTCCTGGTCCTGCTCCTCAAGCAGCTGCCCAGTTCCCACTGGGAAGGGGGTTTGGGCAACTAGCCCAGAAGTCAGCTAGCCAGCCCTGGGCACAGGGCCATGCATTTGTGTGTGCAGAGGCACTAGCCAAAGAAGCAGAAGACGCCAGGGGCTACCGCACCTCCCACGGCTGTTCCCCTGCGGGAGCTAGAAAGAAAACAAGCAGAGAGCCCAGCGGGAGAAGGTGCTGGGCATTGACTTACTCGTCAATCTTGTCAGGGAAGCCCCAGCACTGCTGGGGGTTGGTGTCTCCATGGCCCGTGTGGATGAAGCTGTTTTTGAGTGGCTGGCTGATGTCGTGGGCCGAGAGCCCGGCCACCGAGGTCACGGTGTTGCGTGGAAACTGGCCCACCTTCAGGGTCCTCTTGTTCTGACCCCGCCACCAGTAATTCTCAGCCCTGGGGAACAGAAACAGGCCGGGTTACAGGGACCACATGAAGCCACACACGAGGCCTTTTGTGCTGCTAGGAGTGGGGAGGCAAAGGGGGGCGTCTCCGCCTGAGGATCTGCAAGCACCTGGGTCTAGAACCTACAGGGGGGTTTCTCAGTGGCAGAGCATCTGCTGAGCATGCAAACGTCCCTGGCAGCATTTCCAGACAAGGCTGAGAGAAACGTCTGCAGGGAAGTGGCAGGATCCTGGCTCGGAAAGTTTGCAATTGCCAGACAAGGCGGGGAGGAGCAAGAGGCCAGGAGTCCACAGAAAAAGAGCAAGCGAGGCGATGCTGAGGGGGATTTGTCCACCTCCCACACCATTCATGACTTGATTAAGCACCACCGCATTTCCCCTACCTTATCCGATTGCTATAAAACGGTATTGTCTGCTTTGCAATTATCACTGGCAAAAATTTGCAACAGAGACTGATCTCCACACTTATTTCCAGATAAACCTTCCCTTTGTAGCATTCACAAGTTAAGCGTGTGATGCATTTCGGGATTTCTCCCTCTTATGGTCCACCCAGTGAGGGTGTCGAGCTGTTCACTGGCTTGCCTATGAGGCAAGTGCTGGGACCACTGATCATTGACTCGAAGGCGGTGACCCACACTGGATGGCACCCCAGCCCAAAGTGGGTCCCAGTAATGGTGCCGCCACCACCAAGCTCATTAAAAGGCATTTCAGAGAAGAAAAGAGAATGGAAAGAAGGAGAGAGGAGGAGGACCATATGCAATTAAACATTTAAAAAGTAGCCTCATGCAGCACTTTGAAGTTAATGGTTGCTCCCAGATAGTGATGGGGTGGACAATCAAATGCCACCAGGAAGCCCACAAACGGAGCATGACAACAATAGCCCTCTCTGTGTTCTGCCCTGAACATGGAGGTCTAATTCAGTAATTGTGGCCAATAGACCTTGATAGACTCATTAATTTGTATAATTTCCTTTTAAAGTCATCTAAGAAAGTGACCAGACAGCAAATTTTCTACACAATGCATAATTAACCTATGGAATTCTCTGCCACAGGATGTGACAATGGCCACATCCACTAGCTTGGGTGGCTTTAAAAGGGGCTGAGACAAATTCATGGAGAACAGACCTATAAATGGCTACTAGTCTGGTGGCTATATAGGCCACCTCAAGCCTCCAAAGCAAGATGTCTCTCAATACCAGTTGCAGGGGAGCAACAGCAGGAGAGGGGGCATGCCCTCACCTCTTGCCCTCTGTGGGCTTCCCATAGGCATCTGTTGGGCCACTGTGGGAATCAGGATGCTAGAGGAGATAGGGCTTGGGCCTGTTCCAGCAGGGATGAACAAAAATTGTAAACTGCTCTGATTCTATGTAAACTGCTTTGATAAATTTGGTTGAAGAGCGGTATATAAATGTCCGTAGTAGTAGAACTACTTATATACTGCTTTTCAACCCAAGTTTTCAAAGTGGTTTACATAGAAAAACAAATAATCAATAAGTAAGAGGCCTCTTTGTCCCAAGAGGGCTCACAATCTAACAGGAAACAGAAAGTAGAGACCAGCCACAGCCACTGAAAGGATGTTGTGATGGGGTTGGGTAGGGACAGTGGCTCTCCCCCTGCTTAATACACGAGACCCACCACTTTTAAAGGCAGAGGCACACCTAGGTAATTTTGGAGCCTGGACCTAAAGGCCTTTGGAGGGCCCCCCATTGCTGGACCCCCCCCCATGCTGCAAGTTAAGTTAAGCATCCTCCCCCTACACACACACTGTGACACGCACGGTACTTTTAACACGTGGGTCCTTGTGGGCACCAACAGCAACTGAACTCACAAGAATGCAATATAAAACAGGTATATGTGTGCAAATCCACATTAGCAGAGACATTTCAACACAGAACGTAACATCTTCCCACCCCACATATTCCCCCCCCCCATCTCTAAAGCACCCGGCACTGGTCACAATCCCACTGGGCCGCCTGGCGCAGTGCGGGCCAGTGGTGACCACATCCGCCGGGCCAGTCTAAGGGGGATTCGGATTCGGGGGGCTCCCAAGGGGGTGTGGAGGCCCTGGACTTTGGCCCGGAAGTCCAGGGGGAAGAGCGCCGCTGTTTAAAGGTGCCTCTCTGCTCAGTCAGCAGGAGGAAGCGAGGCTTTAAGCCAGGTACGGGCAGGGCCGCAGGGCCCGTGTTCACAAGGGAGGGCGAGGGAGGAGGAGGCGGCGGCGGCGCCAGCTCCACCCTGCCTCCGGCTGTCCCCCCCTTGACTGAGTAATGAGCTGGCACAGAAAGGAGACTCATCGAGAAGGTAAACAGGAAAAGGGCAGAGCCAGGCCTGACGCGGGTGACTCACTGGGTGACTTCAGAGGATGACCTTCCTTGAGCCGGCCCCACTGCCAGCCAGGAGCACCTGCCGGGCCTGCAGAGGAGGAGACACACTCTGGCCGGGGCTGTCTCCTGCACACAAACCCTCGCTGCTCAGCTTCCGCTCCCATTCCCATTCTCACCGTTTGCTGCTTTTGAAACACAGTTCTGACACAAGGAGTTCCCCATTTCTCCAGGGGGGCTGCAGAAGCCCGGATGGAAGTTTCATGGGGCTGCGATGAACTGCAGAGGTGGCAGCGAGGGGGGAGAATGCTACAGGGACACCGCTTCTTTCCCTTTTGGGGATTCTTCTCCGTAAAAAAAAAAGACGAGTGAGCAAATTGTGTCAATAATTAGGGAGGGCAGCAGGGATGGGGCCTGCCAGTCTCTAGGCTCTCCCATTGAGATGCAGAGGTGGAACAAGGAAATTTGCCTCTTTGAAATGCCACGTTCCTCGAAATGGGGGAGAAGTGAAACAGGACACCCTGGATACGCTGCTCTGAATACTTTGGAGGAAGAAGGGAGGGAGGAATGCAGACATGAGGCATCCAAAGTAGTAGTAATAATAATAACAATAGTTCAAAAGCGGGGAGAACAATGCTGATTGCTAATGCTGCCAGATTTAGTCACTTCAGGGAGACAATGGCCTAAATCACATTATATAATAAAGATCTGGCACATAATCCATGAATCACTCTTGTCAGCAGGGCTGGACTGTAGCGGTTCCTGGAGGATGGCACCTTCAAGCCCTTTGAGATGCCAGAAGCCCTGCAGGAAGTTTTGCGCACAGCAGTTTTACCGCAAGAGGTTTTGCTTTTAGCTCGCATCTCCTCCAGAATGGAGGGTGCAAGTACACTTATCAGCCAAATTTTCCCCGAAGTCCCTGCAAGTTATCAGGGAGCAGTCCACAATGCAAATTGGGTTTTCCACTGCGTCCGAGTGTAGCCTGATTTATCTCCAGAGTAAAAAACTCCACTATTTTCAGCAGTGTTTTGTGATCGCTTTAAGTTCGCAGTAAAGCCTCCCAGTAAACACGTGGTAAAATCTGTTGTGCGTAAAACCTCCAGGTAAGAACACTAACCGGCCGACAGGGGCTAAGGACCATTTTCGTTTTGTCAGGCTCTCTGGAAACTTGCCCAGGGCAGAGGGGAGGAACACCCGTGGCTGAAGGGCAGAACACTCACTGGGCATGCAAAAGGTACCAGCAGGCCTCAGGGAGAAGTCAGTGCCATCATTCAGAGGAAACAGCCCTGGGCTTTGTAGCTGGACTCGGGGTTCATAATTGGGGCCAGTAAATAAATAGAGTAAATAGAGTCCAGAGACTCTAGGAACAACAGAAGCTGCCTTATACTGAGTCAGACCCTTGGTCCATCTAGCTCAGAATTGTCTACACTGACTGTCAGTGGCTCTCCAGAGTTTCAGGTGTGTATTTTCCTGCCCTACCTGGAGATGCTGCCAGGGAGCGAACCCGAGACCATCTGCATGAGAGTAAACGCTCTAACACTGAGTTATGGCCCCATCTCCTAAAGGGAATACTTTATAACAGACAGGGCTTGCATGTAGCCACTCGTCCAAAAGCAAACCAGGGCAGACCCTGCTTAGCAGGGGGAACAATTCATGCTCACTACCACAAGACCAGCTCTCTTTCCCAAGTCCTATATGTGAAATCTTAAATGTATATATTCACATTTAGAACTCAATTTTCCAGCCTGAAACTCTGGGATAAAAAGAGATGCAAAATGAAGTAAATTAGAAGTAACCACTTTTTATACCTTTCCATTTTGGCATGATGAAGAGTTCTGTGTGGCCCAAGAGTTTGCACAATCTAACAGGAAGAGATGTTGGTCCAATTCTTAAGCCCCTCATATGGCTCTTGTTGCAATAATTAAGGAGGAGACACAGGCAAGATCTTACCCACTCAAATACTAGCTGAGTAAAGTGGCACCCTTAAAAAGTGGTAAAGGCAAAGTGCTGTTGAGTCGGTGCCGACTTGTTTGTATTTAGCAGGGGGAGAGGGCTGCTATCGGACCCCAGCACAGCATCCTTCCTGTGGTTGTGGCTGGGGTCTACCTTATGTTTCCTTTTAGTAGGGGTGTGCAAATCGATTTGTGTACAAATTGATTTGTACCTGAATCTAGCTGATTTGGGTGATTTGGAGACAGAACAAATTGCCCCTGTGTTCCATTGGCTAGTTTCAGGTCCAAATCAAACTGCACCAGATTCTACTCAAATCGATTTGAGATGCACATTCCTGCAATCTTTTGCCCCAGATTCCCAGCTTTCATTTTTTAAAAAGAGCTAAGCTCTAGCCCTTCTAGAAGTGGAGTTATAGAGCAAAATGTGTGGTCACTATTTTTCAAGTGTTTCTTTGGTGTATAATAACATTTCCTCAAAGAATCTCTATGAGGATTCATTACACACCTTCATTTCTACTCTTCATTTTGACGGTCTTTGGACAGTGCCAACTCTCAACTGCCATGGGCCAACTATACCCGCCTTCCATCCACAAGGCAGTGGGGTACTACTCAGTTGATGTTCTAGAAATTTTTCAAGTGTTTAGACTCCTTGGTGTCCAATAACCTTTCCTCATAATGAATCCCTATGAGGATTCGTTACACACCAAAGAGTCTAAACATCTCAAACATTTCAAAAAATATAAACCGAGTACCCAGTGGCTTGCAGGTTGGGGGCACATGGGATACCCCTAATTCCCCACCCCCACTCAAAAAGCAGTGGGGTCAAAATGAACAGAAGAAACGAAGGTGTGTAATGAAGACACCAAAGAATCTAAACACTTCAAAAGATCCTAAACAATAAACTGAGTACCCCAGTGTGTGTGTGTGTGTGGGGGGGGTGTAGTTAGCACATGGCAATTGGCAGTGTCTAATGACAGACAAAATGAACAGAAGAAATGAAGATGTGCAATGAATCCTCATAGGGATTCATTGTGAGGAAAAGTTATTAGACACCAAAGAATCCAAACATTTGAAAAATAGTGTCCACACATTTATTTTGCTCCATAAATCCACGTCTACAAGGGCTAGATCTTAGGGGTGATTTTTTGGTGTTTTTTTTAAATGAAAGCTGGGGATCCATGTTAGGGTTAGGTTAGGGCAACTTAGAATCCCCATTATTTCCTATGGCGGAAATATACAATATCAGTAAAAAAGTTTTTAAAAACTCATTAAATTTTAACCAAGTGCCCCACTGCCTTGAAATTTGAGTGGTAGGTGGCAACCATGGGGACCTACCCACAATCCAAATTTGGTGCCCCAGGGCCTTTATAAGTGGTTTGAATTGATCAGAGTCCAAATCAAATCTAATCAAATCCAAATCAAATCTGGGGTGATTTGGGGGGGAGGGGCAGATTTGGACACATAACAAATCAAAGGTGATTCAATTTGGGCAGAAATCGAATCAAAAAAATCAATTCGTGCACATCCCTACCTTCTAGGCTGTGAGCCCTTTGAGGACAAAGAAGCAGTATATGTCTCTTCTTTTCATGGAAACCACTTTGAGAACTTTTTTGGGGGGGCGGTTGAAGAGGCACATCAATATTCACCATCGCAATAGCATGACACAATCTGGGGCAAAATTCTGCACAGGACTCACTGAAAACCACACAGTGTGAGACCCTCCTAGTGGGTTGTGCCTCAGTCAGTTAGGGGAAGGGTCTTTCTGCCTTAGGGCCAGCCTGTGCCCCAGTGACTGCTCCCCGACAGCTGCCCACATAGACAGGCAGGGGATTCGGGCGCTCTGCTGCTCACAGGCCTGGACTGTGCGAAGAGTCAACACAACAAGCGTTCTGCAGTTGGTTCAAGTATGAACCACTTCATAGCCTTCCCTGCCAAAGCAATGGGTAGCAGCAATCCACAGATGGCTAAGATGAGGCCCAGAGGAACTAGAACCCAGAACCAATGCTAGGAACACAGGAAGCTGCCTTATCCTGACTCAGACCATTGAGCTCAGGATTTCCGATCCTGACTGGCTGCGGGCCTCCGGGGTTTCAGGCAGGAGTCCTTCCCAGCCCTCCTGGAGGAGCTGCCAGGGACTGAACAAGGGACCTTCTGCCTGCAAAACGGATGCTCTGCTCTACAGCTAGCCACAGCCTGTCCCTTCTCAGACGCTTCCAAGACGCATGGCCACATTCTCTGCAGCTCCCTCACACAGCCCAAACCAGGGACCAGAGACCAGGACGTCCAACAGCAGAAAGCAGGAAATGCTTCAGGGCTTTCCCCAGGGATAAAACCAGGGTGGGTTGCAACACTCAGCCCGTCTTCCCCACCCCACCCTACCCCTCCTGTGCCCACCCAGCACAAGGATCACCTGCTTGGGGGTCGCCCGGGAAAAATCCTCCCTGGATTCTCAGCTCATCCTCACAGCCGGCAGCAGGGAGTGAGAGAGAAAGCAAACAGGTCTGGCTGCACCTCCGCGAGCCGCCGGGACGGACGAGGCAGGCAGCTTGCAGGGAAGCGCTGCTTATGTGCTCAGCCCCGTCACTCAGCGCAGCGGTGATGTAATGTGGGTGGGGGTGTGCACACGCCGGTTCAGCAGTCGGCTACACCCTTGTCCCGGACTCCAGTTACAAACCAACTCCCTGCAATTAAGAGCACCCGGCCCCGAGCAAGAGTCACTGCTGGGCAGGCAGGCAGGCAGGCAGGCGCGAAAGCGAGTCCCTCAAGACACACACCAGCAGTCGTGCCCTGAGTCATGCCGGTGGGGTGATTCATGTGCAGGCGGAGGGAGAGGGGTGCCTGGGAGGGAGGGAGGGAGGGAGGGAGGGAGAGCCTGCCCGGGTCAGGCTCAGGTTCTCAGGCCTACCCCCTGGGGTCCCATCCCTGCCGCCGCCGCCTCCAGCTTCTGCTCTCTGTAGAGCAAGGGCAGGCAACACTGGCTGCCCAGTTGTTGCTGAACTACAACTCCCAGCACCCCCAGGCAGAACTGTCTGGGGATGATGGGAACTGTCACTCCACAACCGTGGAGCAGCCAAGTTGCTTGCCCTTGCCGCAGAGAACGGCCGAGGAAACTGGAGGCAGCAGGCATCCCTTGCGGGGTGCAAGGTAGGGTGGAGCGGAAGCTGGCAAGAGAAGGCTGCTGACCCCTTCCCTGCCCACCACTCTTCCCCGCCACCCCTTCTCAGCAGCCACAAGGCCCAGATCTGTGCCTGGCCCGGGAACGACCCCCACCCGCCTCCCCTGCTCGCCCGCGATGCCTGGAACCAGCCCTCTGACTGCGTGCCTGGAGCCACCTCTGTGTCCCTCTTCGCATCGACTCAGAAGCTATGACGGCTAAGACCACAAATATTGATATGCCACTTTTCAACAGAAGTCAAAGCAGTTTACACAGAAAAAACAGATAACAAAGTTACTTCCCTGTCCCCAAGGGGCTCGCGGCCTAAAAAGAAACACAAAGTGGACATTGGCAACAACCACTGATGCTGTGCTGGGGCTGGATAGGGATGGCCGCTCCCCCCCCCCCCGCTAAATACAAGAGAATCTCCACTTTTAAAAGTGCCTCTTTGTGCAGTTAGCAGAGGTTAGCTGCCTTTGACCGAGTCAGACCTTTTGCTCCATCAAGCCCGGTGCTGTTGACTCAGACCGGCAGCAGTTCTGCAGGGTCTCAGGCAGAGAAGTTTCCTTGTTGTCTGCACCCTGGTCTTTTAACGGGAATTGCTGGGGGCTGAGCCTGGGACCCTTCTGTGTGCAAAGTGCTTGTGCTTCCACTGACCTATTGGGGGGAGGGCCACCCCGATTCCCAATCCCTCCCACCGCTTCCTCCACAGCTCTCATCTAGCCCTGTTCCTTCACCCCCTCCACCCCAGTTGCAACAAAGCCTACAGATCCGTAACTTCACTTATCTGCAGTCACCTCGTGTTACTCTCCCATTTCCTCCTCCTCCCTTTTTAAATGTAAACTGTAAGTTCCTAGGGGCAGGGACCAGGCTCTTTTTTGCTTACAGCACGCTTCCAAGTGCCACTGATGGCGCTGCATAATGACAATCGTCACAGCAGCTCCATCCGCTCTCAGAGTGCTCTGTGGTTTTCACCAAGTCTGAATTCATATCAAGGTGGCTAGTACAGCAAAGTAGGGATGTGCACAAACTGGTGCTGGGCCAGTTCAGCGGCGGTGGGGGGGTTGGAGCAGGGAGGGTGCTCCTTCCCCCCTGCCACTTTCCTCCCACTGGCGCTTTGTCCAAAATTGCTGCGCAAGGCGGGAGCACACCCTCTTCCCAACCCAATCAGCGTCAGACTGGAAGTGGCCGGTGCATGTGGGCACATCATGCACGCACATGCGCACTGGCTACTTCCAGTCTGACGCTGATCGGGGTGGGAAGAGGGTATGCTCCTGCCATGCACAGCAAATTTGGACACAGTGCTGGTGGGGGAAACGTGGGGGGCGGGAAGAGCACCCTCCCTGCTCCTTAAAGATAACACCCCCCACTGCCGAACCAGTTCCAACGCTGGACTAGTTCGGAGGTCCGGAAAAGGACCTCCGAACGGGTGCGTGCCCACCCCTACAGCAAAGCGGAGGGCCAAACTGGTAGGAATGCTGTGACTGGGATTTGGGACGTCTTTTTCTTTTTCAAAAAGCGGCTCCAAATCTGAGACTGTGGAGGGTTTGGGGATGTATTTGTGTGTGTGGGGGGTCAGGCCCTTTCCCCTGCACCACGTTCTGACCCAAACAGGCCCCCTGAAGTTGCTCTTAGTCATAAATGGGGGAACTTACCAGCCAGTTGTGCTCTGGGATAAACAGCAGCTTCAGGGTTGGTGGCGGGGAGCATTTAAGCAAGGCAGAAGTCCCCCCCCCAGATGTAGTTGGACTACAACTCCCATCATTCCCTGCTGCAGTGGCCCTGTGGCAGGGGGTGATGGGAGTTGTAGTCCAACTACATCTGGGGACCTGAGCTTGGGAACCCCTGAAGTAGGGCATCAGTGGGGGGGGGGAAGGCTTAACCCTTCCTCGGTGGGCCTGATCCAAAGCAGTGCCACCCACAGCCTCTTTCTGAAGAAGCCGGAGGTTCCACCCACTCAGTTCCCACCATGAGCAGCTGGGCCCTAAGTAAGATGCCAGAGAGGCGGCGGCTGCAGCAGGAAAAGGCAGCCTCCTAGCGAGTTTCCAATCCTGGTCGTGTGCAGTTGGGGAAACGAGCGAGGTGATGCTATCACTCCACGAAATTCCCTGGCTGCAGGTGCAGCATCCCGGGGGTGGGCAGGCAGCATGAGGACAGGAGCAAGCCGCCTGAGGTCATGCAAGGAAGAGCCAGGAGCCCTTCCGGGCATGTGCAATGACTTCTCAGCACCCTTGTGGAATGACGAGGCTCCGGACTGACCCAGGAATTCTCACGCCCCTTCTGTTCCATCAAAGGCTTGCAACGAGCCAGGGCAGTCTCTGCGCCGAAAACATGCAGATGGGGGAGGGAAGGCCCACGTGACCCTCTTGCCATGTGGGGCGAGGTAAGCAATTAGCTTGTGATACATAACTGGAATCTATTGCAGATCCATTGCATGGGGTGACCCCCAGTTCTAGGATCCTCCCTCTCTCTAATACCAGAACTCAGGGTCATAGGAACACAGAAAGCTGCCTCCGACTGAGTCAGACCTTTGGTGCATCTAGCTCAGTACTGTCTGCACAGACGGGCGGTAGCATTTGAATAAAACCTTCCAGCCCTAGCTGGAGAGATTGGCAGGGAATGAACCTGGAATCTTAGGCATGAAGCATGTAGATGCTCTTCCACTGAGCTATGATCCCACCCCTGCAGAGGAATACCTTACAGTGCTCACACATGTAGCCTCCCATCCAAATGCAAACCAAGGCAGACTCTGCTTAGCAAAGGGGACAAGTTACAGGAAGTTTGCTACCACAAGACCAGCTCTCCTCCATCCAGTCATTCAGTGGAATGGATAGACAGTAGGTCCAGGACAGAGAAAATAAATAAAAGGTTTCTGCACCCAATGCACAATTCATCTATAGCACTCAGTGTCACATGGTGTGCTGGTGATGGCCACTGGCTTAGATGGTTTTAAAAGTGGATTGAACAAAGTCACAGGTGTGCCAACAGTTACTAGCCAAGATAGCTAAGTGGAACCTGTAGTTTCAGGCACAGTATGCCCCTGAACAGGAGTCCCTGGAGGAGGCATCTGGTTGACCAAGATGGGAAAAGGGACACTGGACTGGATGAACCTTTGGCCTGATACAGCAAGGTTGCTCTTCTTATTGTAAGGCAGGCCAGTTGCTCTCTCCATTTTGCAAACGGGAACTGGAGGCTGAGAGACAACAGCTTGCCTGAGGATTTCATGGCTGAGGCAGGATTCGAACCAGGGACTCTCTTAGCCGGCATGCTCCTCTACAAGGGGGAGTTCAGCAAGAAAACAGCAGTATGAGGATATGGAGAAGCTTTTCTTCAAGGCCCTGAGACAAAGCTTGGCCGAATATCACAGTCTCAGAGCTGTGTGTGTGTGTGTGTGTGTGTGTGTGTGTGTTCAGACGAGAGGGCCCGTGGGTGTCCCTCCTCTCTCAGATTCTCCCCAACTCCAGCTGCTGCCAGGCTGGACAGGGCTGTGGCCTCCGCAGGCATTTCTTTGCCTGCTGCTTGCTCTTCTGGGAAAACAATCCCCCGCCGAGCAGGGCCGGCTCCTTCCCTGGCATGTGGATCAGATAAGCGTGGGTGGGTGGCAGCAGGGAGCGGCTGCTGCGGCGGTGGGGGTGTGCATGTGTGGCTGCAAGCAAGAGCTGAACGGGTACACAAGGCAGGGCAAGAAGCACACCCAGAGCAGTGACTCAGTGGAGGGAGGGCTGCGAGGCCCCAGCAAGCGGGGAGGGCGGCCACTTGGCCAGGCAGGGGACCGGGGGGGGGCCTCCAGGGGCTCAGGCAGCAAGTCAGGAGCTGCACCCCTGAATCCAGAGAAGAGCAGATGTCAGCAGGACTTTTCAAAGCAGAGTGGAAGGGCCTGGAGATCACCCAGCCTACATGGGAAGCCACCTTGTACAGAGTCAGACCCTTAATTGGGGGGGTTCTCCGCCTTGGGTCCAGTGTTCCTTCTAACAGGGATTCCCAGATGTTGTTGACTACAACTCCCAGCATCCCCAGCTGCAATGGCCTTTGGCTGGGGATTCTGGGAGTTGTAGTCAACAACATCTGGGAATCCCTGTTAGAGGGAGCACTGCTTGGGCCCTCAGATGTTTTTGGACTACAGTTCAGCCACAATCGCCACACGGCTGGGGGTGATGAGCTTTGTAGTCCGATATACATAAACCAAACAGATCCCCCACCATACGAACTATACAAAGACCATTTCATAAAGAATATAACTGGCACAACTTCTGTGGAAGAATAAATAGTCGCAAAATGCACCTAGGATACTGAATTCCCAAATCCCCAAGTAAGGTGCACAACACTGGAAATACATTCAAGCTTAAGACGGCGCAATGAATCAGTTCACTTTGTTGACATGGTGTCGTCTCGTGCTGAATGTACTTCCAGCATTGTGCACCTTACTTGGGGATTCGGAGCTTCAGTATCCTAGGTGCATGTTGTTACTATTTATTCTTCCACATTTTCTTTGTATTCCATTCTCTAAGACGTAACTGTGGCTAATCCCATGTGTGGCAGCTCTCGCAAGAGTTCACGAGCAGCTGCAAGACAGTCAAAGGCATGGGAAGAACGGTGGGCAGGCGAGTAAACTGCAGTGGAGGGAGGAGAGAAAGGCCCAGCTCGCCAGGTGGAAGAAGGCTGCTGGTGGAGAGGGCGGCACACTCCCTCTCTGGCCTGCCTGCCGGCCCAAAGGAAAGATGGAGCTGGCTGCTGGGAGAAGCAGCAGCGGCCAGGCTGGCCGGCAGCCAGGAAAAGCAGCGGGGTGGGGGACAGACGAAATGAGGCTGGGGGGAGAACGAGGGGCGCAGATCCTCTGCTCCAGCTCAGCTAGTTACTTGTATTCTGTATTAAATGGCCTGTGTATAGTTTGTATGGTGGAGATCTGCTTGATTTATGCATATCTTCATCATCAACCCCACCACCTGTTAAGATCATCTAGGGAGGTCCGGTTGCCACCAGATCGGTTGGTGACGACGCGAGACTGAGTCTTTTCTAGAGTTGCCCCGGACTCTGGAACACGCTTCCTAATGAAATTAGAGTTTCCCCTTCTCTGAATGTTTTTACGAAGGACTTAAAAACAAACCTGTTTATTCAGGCTTTTTAGTTTACAGTTTTAAAGCTTCGGTTTTAGAGTTTTTATCGTATTTCAAACTGTTTTAATTATGTTAATGTTTTAATGGTTTTATATTGTGAACTGCCCAGGGACTTTTTTGTATGGGGAGGGATATAAATGTACTAAATAAATAATAAGTAGAAATTATATTCGATACAGATATTTCAGTGCACACTGCTAGTCTTTGAGAGTGGCAGTCCACCAGCATCTCATTGAAGTGTCTTGAGAAAACTTAGCGGTCATGGGATAAAGGGACAAGTACATGTGTGGATTGCTAACTGGTTGAAAGACAGGAAACAGAGGGTTGGGATAAATAGAGAGTTTTTAAAATGGAGGGAAGTAAGAAGTGGGGTCCTCCGGGGATCTGTACTGGGACCGGTGCTTTTTTATTTATTCATAAATGATCTAGAAGCAGAGGTAAACAGCGATGTGGCCAAATTTGCAGATGATACCAAACTCTTTTGGGTAGTGAAATCCAAAACAGATTGTGAGGAGCTCCAAAAAGATCTCTCCAAACTGGGGGAGTGGGCAACAAAGTGGCAAATGCAGTTCAACACTGGCAAGTGTAAAGTGATGCACATTGGGACAAAAAACCTCAACTTCGAAAAACCTTTGAGGCTGAAGGTGGCCTATAGCCCACTGACCAGTAGCTGTTGATAGACCTTTCCTCCATGAAGTTATCCAAACCCCTCTTGAAGCCATCCAGATTGATGGCTGTCACCACATGTTGTGGCAGAGAATTCCATAGGTTGATTATGCACTGTGTGAAAAAGTACTTCCTTTTGTTAGTCCTAAATTTCATGACAATCAATTTCATGGGGATAAAGTGATGTAAAGTGATGCACATAAAGTGATGTAAAGTGATGCACATTGGGACAAAAAAAACCCCAACTTCAAGTATACGCTGATGGGATCTGAACTGTCGGTGCCAACCAGGAGAGGGATCTTGGGGTCATGGTGGACAGCTCGTTGGAAGTGTGGACTCAATGTGCGGCAGCTGTGAAAAAGGCCAATTCCATGCTAGGGATCATTAGGAAGGGGATTGGATATAAAACTGCTAGTATTATAATGCCCTTATACAAAACTATGGTGCGGCCACACCTGGAGTACTGTGTACAATTCTGGTCACCACATCTACAAAAGGAGATGCTGGAAAAGGTGCAGAAGAGGGCAACCAAGATGATCAGGGGCCTAGATCACCTTTTTTATGAGGCCAGGCTACAACACCTGGGGCTATTTAGTTTAGAAAAAAGATGACTGCGGGGAGACATGATAGAGGTCTATAAAATCATGCATGGTGTGGAGAAAGTGGAGAGAGAGAAATTCTTCTCTCTCACATACATAACACTAGAACCAGGGACCAGAATTGGACATAGTACTCCAGGTATGGCCGCACCATAGTTTTGCAGGATGCCTCTGAGTACCAGTTGTAGGGGAGTAACAGCAGGAGGGAGGACATGCCCTCAACTCCTGCCTGTGGCTTCCAGTGGCATCTGGTGGGCCACTGTGAGAAACAGGGTGCTGGACTAGATGTGCCTCCTTGGGCCTGATCCAGCAGGGCTGTTCTTACGATCTTATCTGGGGACCCAAGGTTGAGAACAGCTGGGCCAGTCCATCGAGCTCAGTACCATCCTCACGGACTGGCAGCAACCCTCCAGGGCTTCAGGCAGGGGTCTTTCCCCGCCTTCCCTGGAGATGCTGCCAGGGACTGAACCTGGGACCTTCTGCATGCTCTTCTCCTTACTTGTGGCCCTGCCCCACTTACACATGGCATATTCTCCTTTGTTGTCCCCAAACAGCCCAATGGATTCCTGCGGCTCTCCTTGATTAAGAACGCCATTATTCATGCCGCCTTATACAGGATGTGGAATGTGAAGAGTGCTTTACGGTCTGCATTTCATTTGCTCTCATGTGAGCCCATTTGGCAGATGGCAAACTAAAGCAAAGACACACGCCACCCTTGCCATAGAGCAAGGCCATGGCAGACGAGAAGCAAACGCAGGATTCCCCACTCCAAGCCCAACTCTGTCCACTGGGTCATCATTGTTGTGTTTGGCTTTACGATACTCTTCCCTCTCTGCCTTACCATTCATGTTCTTGTCTTGAAAATGAAAAGAAGGGGGAACTGAGGCAGAGAGGAATGCCCAGGTATAGCCTGTCCTATACTGTGGGCTCAGGGCTGCAGAGAGTCAAAATGTCTCACTGACATGCTGATTTTTCTGGCAAGTGAATGCAACCGGAAGAGTTCAGCCCACGGGAAGGTTAATTCCACCTGGACCAGGGGTTCCCAGCCTGGACTCCAAGATATATTGTTGGACTACTGCTCCCAATGAGCCCCTGGTGGCGCAGTGGTAAAACTGCCGCCCTGTAACCAGAAGGTTGCAAGTTCGATCCTGACCAGGGGCTCAAGGTTGACTCAGCCTTCCATCCTTCCGAGGTCGGTAAAATGAGTACCCAGAAAGTTGGGGGCAATATGCTAAATCGTTGTAAACCACTTAGAGAGCTTCCAGCTATAGAGCGGTATATAAATGTAAGTGCTATTGCTATCACCCCCAGACACTTCAGCCACTCTGGCTGGGGATGATGGAAATTGTAGTCCAACAACTCTGGATCATACTGGACCCAGGGCTGCCCAGAGGATTTATGGGACCTCAGGCAGGTATGACATTGGGGCCCCTCTAAAAGGATTCAGGCATGTGTGTACCAAGTTTTGGGGGAGGGCATATGTGAGAATTTTTGCACGGATTGTCCACAGGTGAGAATTCTTGCTTGTAGCTTCTTCTTGCCTAGTTTATCATGGTCAGGTTGGGGTCTACATTTTGCAATTCAATGTCATCTTTCCTTCTTTCTTTTTTTAAATGGGAACTTTACAAAGAATTCTGTTGAACAATGTAGCAGGGCTTGGGTAGAGATTAATGGTAAGCATAGGAGCTGAGGCGGGGGGCAGGGGCCTTGCTATGTGGGGGCCCGGGACAGTTGGCCCCAGTTGGCCCTGCTTGGGCCCATCTTCCAGATGCAACTGCAAGGAACCTTTATCAAGGCCCCTTCTGCTGCAAGGCAAGCATGATACTCTGGGGCTATGGACCTGTGCCTACTTACAGGTGGTAATGTGGAGGCCATCTGAACTGTGAGCTATTTGCATACAGTGGCTCACTTTGTACATCACACCAAGGGCGGAGGAAGTCACAAACATTCAACGTTTTGCTTTAGTATGAAAAAAGTTGTCTGCTCTGCATGGCGAATGGTTTCAAGTGCCTGCAATTTACTTATTTTTATTTATATTTGTAAGCCACCTTTCACCATCAGTCCCAATATATGCACCGCAGCCAAACCAGATGGGGCGTGGGAATTCTGGAAGTGGAATTACTGAAATCATTTGCAAAAGGCAGTTGTGGGGAGTGATCTGGATTGGGGCCGTGGTGTGGTTCGACTCTTTGTCCCTGTGTTGATTCCTCGTTGACTTGTCAACAAATCTATTAGCCACAGAGGGGAGCCCAAGAGGCATGAATTTGTGCCGCCAGGTTTTTCCGTCTGCAGCTAAGAGCAGTTTCAGGGGGCTATTTAAATTAGAGGGCTGGCATGGAGGGGGAAGAGCTGGACCCAAACCAGGGCTCCCCATGGGCTGCTTTACAAGAAGACAACATGGGGAGTTGCAGTATCGGCACCCCAGCTTGAGCAACTGCTTGCCCTGGGACTCTCTGTGGCAAAGCATCAACTGCCGAAGAGGAAGAGGAGGCAGCCGTTATCCAGCCTGCCTGCCCTGCGTCAAGCCCAGGCATGCCTAAGCCCCAGCCCCACTGGGCCTGACCCAGCCTGGCCAAGGCCTCCCTGCACGATACCTGCCCTCGATGACCGTGATGATGTCGTTCATCTGGATATGGAGCTTGTCCGGCTCTTCAAAATCCTGCAGGGCACACATGTCCGTGGGCTGAGCCTGGAGGAGGAGGAAAGAGAGGAAGAGTGAGGTGAAGCCCTGCCCACACATGATCCCGCCACAGCCCTGCTGATGAAGCTGGGACAGAAGCACCTCCCCAACCCCACCTCCCCTTCAAGGGGAAGCCACTGCCGTGCAAAAGGAGTCCGTGCAGAAGGAAACAAAGTCTGGGCCAGCTAGAGGAGAAGGGGACAAGTTTGGGGCTTGCTCCAGGTCCTGCTATTTCCAGGCCCCCAAATGAGTGGGCTGCCCCCTTCTGCTGGCATCGCACGCCCCAGCATGCTAGGGAGTCCACAGGCATCTTGTGCCAGAGAAGTCTAGCTAATCGCTAGTCCGTGCCCAGGGCTGTGTGGAAGCAGGGTGACTCTACACAGAAAAAGCACAGAAGGTGGTCTTGGGGGCATTGTTCTCCTTCCGGAGATCTTTTCCCACAAGAACGCAGGCTCATAGCTCTGATGGGCCCAAAGAGACTCTCGCCAGTGGGGGTGCCACACCTGCTGAAATCTCAGAAGCCAGACGAGAGGGACGAAACAGATTTCCACAGGTTGTGAGAGGAGTTTCAGTGCCCTCTGCCGCTTCCGGCCTCTCCCTCCTGCACAGGCAGGAAGAACCAACAAGATGTAACAGCAGGAGGAAACGAGTGGGGACGTTTTGATCCAATGCGAGTCAGAACTGCTGACAGGATTCACAGCCCCCAGAAGAAATGGGAGTCCATGAACGCAGTTTCCAGAGTGAAGAACTGTCTAAAGGGCATTAGTCACTCTTTTAAAATCCATAGACACACATGCCACCACGGTATTGTGTCAGGTAGCCAAAAATGCAAGGAGCTTAAACAAAGAGAACTGAAAAATGCTAAAGGGTGCCTATCAATCCTCCATTTTTTCATAAAAAGCCAGGCCTTTCTTTCATGGAGTAAGAGCTGTGTTACACATCTGTACCAAATGAAAGAGTAGAGGATATACGGACCAAGGGAACAAAACATATACATAGAATAGTCTATATACCGTGTGTAGAGGTCTATTCACACACACAACGTACATAAAACGTACATAAATTTGACATATATAGATGAAACACACAATTACTGAAGAAAGGAAGGTTTCTATTTCATAAACCCCAAATGGTGTTGCTTGAAGGTCAATTATGTCTTTATTACATGTAGATTCACAAAGTCCTTCCAGATCTTTACTCTTGCAAGTTCTTATTCAAGTTTTAGCTCTTCAAAAGTGACTCTGCACTTGCCAGTGGTTTCAAGTTGGAAATCGTACTGGGTACAAAGTAGTACAACTTTGTATCCAGTAGGATTTCCAACTTGAAACCACTGGCAAGTGCAGAGTCACTTTTGAAGAGATAAATTTCACTTCTCCTGATGAAGTCCTGCTCAAGCAGGAAGAAACAGGCAAAAAATACCTAGGATACCTGTTGAGTAACATTTGGACAAGGAGCAACAACTTGAATAAGAACTTGCAAGAGTAAAGATCCGGAAGGACTTTGTGAATCTACATGTAATAAGGACTTGTGGACATAACTGACCTTCAAGCAACACCATTTGAGGTTTATGAAATCGAAACCGTTCTTTCTTCAGTAATTGTGTGTTTCATCTATATATGTCAAATTTATGTATGTTTTATGTTCGTTGTGTGTGTGAATAGACCTTTACACGCACATCTGTACCAAGCCAAGAGAAAGAATGCTTGATCACAGAGAAAAATAATACATATACTTAAAAAAAATTATTTAGATAACTACTTGTACAGTTATGTCGTTAAACATGCATTTGGCACCTTATTTTTAGAGACAGGGGAAGCTCCCACCAGTTTTTTGTTTGGTTTCATATGAGGTTTTTTAAGCTGAAAAAGTGTGCTGGTAAACAACAACAGCTTGTGCACTTGGCAACATCACTGGAACCAGCCAATCAGTGCTATACAGGCCAGCTTTGGTGGCAAACTGGTAGGCTTCATTTCCCTTGAGCTTCATCCTGTGCATCTGATCAAAACCCTATGAGTGCATTTCTACTCCTGTTTTGAGGGGCTTCTGTATGCACCCCAAGTCTTCAAACTGGATTTGTTATATCCTGGCTATTTCTGCATCTGGGCTAATGGACTCTACAGCTCATGGAAGCCTATGAAACAATATATATGCTCATCCAGGGCTTCTCAGCCTTAGGTCCTCAGATGATGTTGGACTACAACTTCCATCATCCCCAGCAATGACCAAGGGAAGGGAGTTGTAGTCCACCATCATCTGGGGACTCTCAAGGACCCTGTGGGTGAGCTCTTGTTTTACTACAACAGACTAAGTTGCCATCTTGATGTCAACACCTGGGGAAACTGGACGAATGCCAGATTCTCTGGCTCCCTTACACCCAAGGTACCCCATCCTCGGCACGTGGCTTCCTTTAGGCACACCGGTAGGGTGCCTCTCCTTGACTGCCCCAGTTCTGCGCCCTTCAGCCCAGACAATACCTCCAACAGGAAGTCACGCAGGGCCACAAAGGTGGGCCGGTCTTCTGGCTTGGGCGCCCAGCACTGCAGCATGACGTTGTAGATGTCCTGGGGGCAGTCCTCCGGCCGGCCCAAACGCTCACCCTCCTTGTCAATCTTGTGCAGAATCTGGGCAAAGAGAGCAGGGCTCAGGACAAGCCAAAGCTGGCTAACAGCAAGCTTCCCTAATGAGGATGACGGCGGGGCAGAGAGCACTGTAAATGCACACGGCATTAAAAAGAAAAAAGGGGTTGGGGAATGGAGCCCCCCAATCGGTCCTCATAAGCCAGGGATTCCCAAGCTTCAGTCCCCAGACCCGGTAGGACTATAATTCCCTTTGGCCCTGATGGGAATTGTAGTCCTACAATATCTGGGGGCAAGAAAGTCTGCACTGCAGGCCAGGGGTCCCCAGCTGTAGTCCTCCAGACTTTGCTGGACTACAACTCCCATCATGTCCAGCCACAATAAATTGCAACCAGGGATGATGTGAATTGTAGTTCAGCCCCATCTGGAGGACTACCGCTTGGGGACCCCTGGGAGAGGCCCACTTCTGCAATCGTACCTGACTGCCATTCAGGCCGACCCACGGCTCCTGTCCGTACGTGAACATCTCCCAGAGCGTCACACCAAACATCCAAGTATCGCTGGCGTGCGAGAAGGTGCGGGTCTTCAGGCTTTCAGGGGCACACCTGATTGGTGGAAATTTGTGGGGTGGAGGGGGGAAGAGAGGAGAGGAAGGGATGTGGGTCATCAGTGAGAAATTCAAACCCCATTACCATTCAAAGCACAGTCAGGCAGAGATGCTCACCCAGCTACACTTATGCAAGTTTAATCATATAACCAAAGAATATTAGAGTTGGAAGGGTCCTGGGAGGTCCTCCAGACCTACCCGCTCCCTGCTCAGTGCAGGGAACTATACACAGTATCCCTGACATTTGGCTGACCAGACTCTCTTTGGAAACCTCCATCAGAGGAAAGTGCAGTGGAGCACAAGGCAGACTGTTCCACTGCTAAACTCCTCTTACAGTTAGGGAGTTCTTCCTAATGTCTAACTGACCTGGCCTGTGGGAGGAAACTGCCTGACACTACAGACTGCCATCACATAAGCAGGGGAGAAGGGAGGATTCAATTCCCCCCATCCCCACATTTCTCTTGGTGTTAAAAGCCAGCGTGGTGTAGTGGTTAGAGTGCTGGACTAGAACCGGGGAGACCTGAGTTCAAATCCCCATTCAGCCATGAAACTAGCTGGGTGACTCTGGGCCAGTCACTTCTCTCTCAGCCTAACCTACTTCACAGGGTTGTTGTGAAAGAGAAACTCAAGTATGTAGTACACCACTCTGGGCTCCTTGGAGGAAGAGCAGGATATAAAATGTAATAATAATAATAATAATAATAATAATAATAATTGGGTCTGTGGGTGTCCATTTAAAACATTTCCAAGCATTCACACTATGTTCTGTGTCCCAGGATTGGCCTCTTCATTAGGGCGCTTTAGATCAGGGAACCACGGTGCCTAGAAATTTAACTATGGTGCTTGGACTAGGATATTAAGAAGTGGAGTTATTAAATAAAATATTTATTTGCCCTCAGCAGCGTTGTTTCTGTTATAAATATGTTATGCTATATTATATTATATTATATTATATTATATTATATTATATGTAAATACATTATAAAGGGGATAAAGAGAAGCCAGATTACCCCCCTCGACAATGTCCGACATGAAATCCGGCATGAATTCTGTCAAGTGTCTACTGTCTGGCTCCCAAAGGTTGGGGTTGGCTTCTAGATCCAAATACAATTTGTCAAGGTCTGCTTTAGACATAAGAACATAGGAAGCGTCCTGCTGGATGAGGCCCAAAGCCTCTCCAGTCTCCTGTTTCCTATAGTGGCCCACCAGATGCCTCTGGAAAGCCCACAAGCAGGAGATGAAGGCATGCTGCTAGTGCATTAAAGTAAAGTGTGCTGTCAAGTGGATTTCAACTCCTGGCGCCCACAGAGCCCTGTGGGTTTCTTTTAGTAGAATAAAGGAGGGGTTGACCATTGCCTCCTCCTGCACAGTATGAGATGATGCCTTTCAGCATCTTCCTATATCGCTGCTGCCCGATATAGTACCAGCGGGGATTTGAACCGGCAACCTTCTGCTTGTTAGTCAAGCATTTCCCTGCTGCGCCACTTAAGGTGACGCTACTGCATTCCTGCAACTGATATTCAGAGGCATCCTGCCTCTGAACTTGGGAGGTAGCCAACTTTCAAATCCAATTACATGTTTAGTGTGGATGGGATATTAGGGTGAAGACAGGCACAAAGTTTTAAACAATGGCAAGTTTGATAGCTCCTTCAGTGCCCTCAACACCCATGTATATTTTTCTGTTGTAGAACATGTTCTGAAGAAAAAAGGGGGGAAACAAACTTCTTCCCAAAAAGAAGCTCCAAAAGGGCTCTGAATATTTTTTCAGTTTAGTTCAGTTCGAAGCAGTAAAAGGTTGACAGTTGTATAGAGTGTTGGACTAGGACCAGAGAGACCCGAGTTCAAGTCCCCATTCAGTCATGAAACTCACTGGGTGTCATGGTGCAGACTTCTGACTCAGAAGAGTCAGAGGAGGAATGGGAGGATTCGCCTGCTCGTGAGGACTCAGAGGCACAGCAACAGGATTTGGCAGGGAGACCAGACTCTGGCGCTGAGAAATCGGAACAGCTGCCAGACATGAATCCTGATCAGGAGCAGGCTGATCAGGAGGAGGCTGAGATTTCACCTGTCTTGAGAAGACATCTCAAGAGGAAAGCTCAGTGGGAGACACGCAGGCGCAGGAGATCACAAGAGAGGAAGCAGAAGTGCTGACTCAGGGAAGCCTGATTGGCTGCTGGTTCTCTTGAGCCATATATCAAGCAGTCTGTGATTTCCACTGAAGCTGTTAGCAACTTTCACAGACTGCAGACTGTGTTCTATTTTTGAATTCTCAACTTTTCCAAGTTCCAGTTTGCCCTTGTTCTGTTCTTTCCTGCTCTGTGTTCTTGTTCCGTTAATTCCTTGCTCTGGTGTCCTTGTTCTTTTTCATTCCTCGCTCTGTTGTTTTCTTTTCAGTTATTGTTAGAGGGGGCTACCTAGTTCAGTTCAGGGGATTTGATTCGTTTACTATTTTCTTTGTGAGCCTTTTGTTTTCCTTCCTGCAGCTTTGCTGCTGCTTTCTGTTAACTCACAGGGGGAGAGCTGAAGGGGGTTGTAAATCCTGTTGGGTTAGCCGAGCTAACAGATTTACGACACTGGGTGACTCTGGACCAGTCCCTTCTCTCTCAGCCTAACCTACCTCACAGGGTTGTTGTGAGGATAAACATAACCATGTACACCGCTCTGGGCTCCTTGGAGGAAGAGTGGGATAGAAATGCAAAAATAAAATAAAATAAAATAGATAAATAAATAACGCCTGTGCCAACACCAACCGATATCGTCCCTAATTCTTACAGCAATGCTGTACATATTTTTAAAATATCAGTGAGTGTTGGTGTTGTTTTTGTCAGGGAGGATAAAGTAAATAAAAAACACGTCTGCACAAAAACATTAGTGCCACTTTAAATTATAATAAATAGGCACACAGCTGTCCCCTGATCTGCCTCCTAAAGGAAGGAGCAGGATGGAGAACAGATAGACCTCCCTGGCAAGAGAAACAACATAAACTGCAGGGGGAGCAGTCACGCGAAAACTAACAACCCGAAAAAAACAGCAACCAGTATATCTGGTTTACGCCAAATATACGACGTCCTAGCTCTGTATCGCAGCAATTAAATTCAAAACAAGGCATTGGCAATGTGAACGGCACCCTGCTGTCCGCATAGGGACTGTGGTGTCACGATGCAGGAAGTATGGAAGCACACTGCCGAGATAAGTTGTGATCTCATTGCAGGGTCTAATCTGGAGAGCGCCCTGGGGCGCCAACAGAGCTTCTTTTGCTGGCCTTGTTCCTGCCGCACAGCACAGCGACTCACCACGCAAACGGCACTTTGCGGTGCTCCTGCATGACGTAGTGGTCGTCGTTCTTGGGCAGGGCCCGCATGAGCCCGAAGTCTCCAATCTTGACCAGGTCGTTGGTGGCTAAGAGGATGTTGCGAGCGGCCAGGTCACGGTGGATGAAGCGCTTGGACTCCAGGTAGGCCATGCCCCGGGCGATCTGGATGGCATACTGGCAGAGGGTGGAGATCAGGAAATGCCCTTGGTTCTTGCGCAGCCGGTCTAGCAGGGAGCCCAGAGGGGCCAGCTCAGTAACCTAGGTGGGTGGAGACCGAAGTGGGCATTATACCACAGTGCAAGGAGCCCGCCCCCCCCATCTAGCAGTGATTCTGGGGCTGTCATCCAGTTAAAGGCATCTCAGTCAGATGGCGTCGGATTAAAGAAATCAAAGACATTTCTGTTTAGCTTATCTTTGATATGAATCAGCTAAATTTGCACACGTAGGGACATAAGAAGCTGCCTTGGTCAGACCCTTGGTCCACCAAGCTCAGGATTGTCTACCCTGAACAGCAGCAACTCTCTAAGGTTCCAGGAAGGACTCTTTCCCAGCCCTACCTGGAGATCCTGCTAGGGATCGAACCTGGGGCCTTCTGCATGCAAAGTAGATCACCACTGCAGTCTCATCCCCTAAAGGGAATATCAGACAGCACTCACATGTCATCACCCATCCAAATGCAAACCAGAGCAGGCCTTGCTTAGCAAGGGGGACAAATCATGCTTGCTACCTCAAGACCAGCTCTCCTGCCACACATTTGCATGTGGCAAACAGTGCTGAAGAAAGAAGCACGCCCCCTCCTGTACTTCCTGGAAGGTACCCTTTTCTACAGGGTACCTGCCAGCTAAGTAGGAAGCCAGGTGCTCTCCTGATGCTCTGGAGGACGTCCATTAGGGCGCTTGCCAGGTTAGCCGCTCAACAGCGGCAAAATGCTTCTGTTCAGGCAAACTGCATTCAAAATGTAAATAGCAAAGCACCCAGCAGGGGAAGCAGTCTCGCAAAAACTAACCACTCCAAAAAGCAGCAACCTTTTTACGCGGGACATACATTTAATCAATAAATCGCAGCAATTAAATTTGAAACAAGGCACTGGAAATGTGAAAGGCACCCTGCTGTCAGCGTAGGAACTGCAGTGTCACAACACAGGAAGTGTGGAAGCACACTTCCAAGATTCATCGTTGACCCTGTTGCAGGGCCTAATCTGGAAAGCGCCCAGGAGGAAGGAGAGGAAGCAGGTATCCCATTTCCTGATTTCATGTCTGGAGAAGTTAGGCAAACCACCCACCCCCAGCCATCTCTTTCCCACAGTGGGTTGTGCCCAGAAGCTGCACCTGTGCGAACCTATTTTGCCAAGGCAAGAACGTTGCACGAGCAAGCTCTGTTACGTCAGGAGCCTGCATTCCAGAGTAGTGCTGCATCCGTGCAAACATCCTAGTGCTGGCACAACCAGGTGCACAACCTGCAGTGTGCCTCCTGCCAGCCAGCCTCCTCCTCTGACCGTTTATGTTGCAAGAACCGTTGGCGCCAGAGGGCAACTTTGGGATTTTGTGCAGCTACACGGCCTTCTTGTGGGTGTGCAACTTTGTCTGTTGCTCGAGGGCAGTGTTACTCGGGATGTCAGTCGGAGCCTTCCACAGCCTTGCTGGAACTGAGCCCTCACCATCTTCATGGGATTGGAGAGCACCACGCCGTACAGTCGGATGAGGTTCATGTGGTCCAAGGAGTGCATGGCATTCACCTCGCGGATGAAGTCGTCCAGGGCTTCTGGCTGGCTCAGCACGTCTGTCTTGAGACACTTGACCGCCACATTAAGCTGGCAGGGAAGCAAGGAAAGGGGACAATTTTGGATTAGATCCTGTACAGCACCTAGATTTTTTTTCTTTTTCAGACACTGCACAAATAATTAAACTAACCAAAAGGCCACGAGAAACCCGAGGACATTTTATTTCCATGCTGACATACAGAACCCCGCCACAAAAGCAAGCCAGCTGAGATGTATAGCTTCTCCTTAACACACTAAAATTTTAAATGGCTCAGAGGCTCGGGGAGAAGACAGATATAACATTTTTAGAGTTGGCTCGGGAGTGCCTTCACTGAGTTTATTCCAAAAGTAACTTTCCTTTTCAAGGGTTCAGCTTTGAAATAATGCAGTTCTGCACATTTGCAGCAAAAGTTGGCTCCGCATAGCACTGATTGGCTGGCACCTGTAAGGTCACCAAGATGCACACATGCAACAATCTCTGGAACAGGTTTTTAGAAGGTTCTGTTTAAAAACAAAGTGAAGGATAAATGCAGATGAAGCATTTTTTAAAGAAAAAGAGGGAAGCCTGCTTGAAGCATGGTGGGAAAGGCCAGATTGACATCTGCATCGGTATTCAGTTCATGGGTCTGTACATCCGCTTTACAGAAACGGCAAAGTGAGGAGACACTGCTGGTGCCTGTTGTGACTTCTCTTGTGATATTACATCTGTCTCCACCCTTAAGTCTTCAACTGGCAGACTGGAACACCCTGGCCTAAAGTGGGTCACTTCAGTGGCACCGGCAACACTTTATTTCATTTGTTTAGGGAATGTGTGGCCAACCTGAGGCTCTCCAGTGGTTGTTGGACTACAAGCCACCTCACCCCCAGATGCAATAAATTGTGGCTGGGGATGATGGGAACTGTAGTCCAGCAATGATTTCAGAGCCTCAAGTTGGCCACCCCTGATTTGCACGTTTTGTTTTGTTTTGTTTTGTTAAGGAAGAGAGGAGAGGAGAGGTCATGGGAAGGAAGATAGAAGATATTGTGGGAAGGGAAAGAAGAGGAGGAGGAGGAGGAGGGGTAGGGAAGGAGGAGAGGAGGAGAAAGAGTGGGAAGGAGGAGAGGAGAGGAGAGGAGAGGAGAGGAGAGGAGAGGAGAGGAGAGGAGAGGAGAGGAGAGGAGAGGAGAGGGTGAGATCATGGGAAGAAAGAGAGAAGATATTGTGGGAAGGGAAAGAGGAGGAGGAGGAGGAGGAGAGGTAGGGGAGGAGGGGAAAGAGTGGGAAGGAGGAGAGGAGAGGAGAGGGTGAGATCATGGGAAGGAAGAGAGAAGAGGATATTGTGGGAAGAGAAAGAGAAGGAGAAGGAAAAGAGGTGGAAAACAGTGGTCCCTCTAATTTTTTTTCAACCTCATGCGGAGTGAGTTTTGTTCTGGGCGGCAGTATCAAGGCACTGGGTGCGAACATGCATTCAAAATGGGGCCTTCCTAATTCAACCTGAGCGGGATATAAAATTAACTGAGTGGACATCAGAAAACTTGTGAGTGCACACGTCTTAAAGGGAACAGTGGTGGGGAAGGAGGAGAGGTGCGGAAATAGATAGTGGGAAGGAGGAGAGGAGAGGAGAGAATGGGAAGGGAGAGAGGAGTGGAGAGAATGGGAAGGGAGAGAGGAGTGGAGAGAATGGGAAGAGAGAGAGGAGTGGAGAGAATGGGAGAGAGGAGAGAGTGAGATCATGGGATGGAAAAGAGAAGAGATTACAGAAAGGGAAAGGAGGAGGAGAAGTGGGGAAGGAGGAGAGGTGGGGAAGGAGGAGAGGAGAGGGTGAGATCATGAGATGGAAGAGAGAAGAGGAGATAGTGGGAAGGGAAATGGAGAAGGAGGGGGAGAGGTGAGGAAAGAAATACAGTCATCCCTCACCAACCGTGAGGGTTCTGTTCCGGGAAGACCTCATGGCTGACGAATTTGTGTTTGATGAGTCATTGAAATCAATGGCAAACAAGGAGTTAGGGGAACTGCAGTCGTGAATGGACTGCAAAATACAGTAGAAAAATTCAAAAAATCCCTCAAAATCCCCCCAAATCACCTCGAGTCAGTAAGAGGAGTGAAGAGGAACCCCACAAAATCACCCCTGAACTCCCAGAAATCACCTCTGACCCCCAGAAATGGCAGAAACCCCCCCTAAATTGGCAAAAAAAATCTCACCAAACCGTGGATACTTGGGACACGGTTGGTGAAACCTGTCACACTTTCCCAGTCATGGATACTCAAAACGAAGATTGGGAAGCCTGCAGTTGGCGAGGGATGACTGTAGTGGGAAGTGGGAGAGGAGAGGAGAGAGACACAATAGAGAAGGACGGGCATATATGGTGAAAAAATTCAAAGGTGCAATTCTATGATTGCTTACATGAACGTAAACCCCACCATGTAGAGTGGGTTTTTCTTCCCAGGAAGCAGCAGTGGCTTGTCCTAAGGAATCAGGGGGCTGCCAAAGGAGGCAGCTCAGGTTGCTCCTCTTTCTCCCGCACTGCCTGCAGGCTGGCCATCTGTCAGGTAAAGCTACGTGGTTAACCTCTGCTGCCTCCTTTGGTGCCCCCCTGGCTCCTTATGGGGGAGCCAACAAGCCTTCACAGGACTGGGCTGCACAAAAGGGTCCCATGTTGTAGCTGGGTCTGGAAAGGTTGTGGACAACTATGTGGGATACACAGTTCTAAAATATTTCTTGCAACGCATTATTAATTGGAAATGTTTAGGTCTCTGAAAGGTGATGAATACTGTGATATAAAACTGCTCTCAGACCCTGCAATGAATGACAGAGCAGCTACACACTTGAGTTTATACATACTTGAAAAAAATTAGAACACATTTGAAAAAGGAAGAACAGGGATCATGCGGGGGAGAAGTAAGTGACACGATCTGATCCCAGCAGCACTTTGGGAAAATGGCAAATGGACTAAAGAACACAAGACGCTGCCTTGTACAGAGTCAGACCACTGGCTTCTACAGTTTGTATTGTCTACACTGACTGGCAGCCGCTGTTCAAGGTTCTGGAAAGAGAGGGCACTTTCGCAGCCCTTATAGCTCAAATAACTGAAGATCCCAGGGATTGAACTGGGGCCTTGTGCACAGCTCATGCTGTGCTCTACCAAACTTTTTCTCATCACACAGCAAATCTTTATTTCTCTAGCTTAGAGATAGAGCACCTGTTTTGGATGCAGGTGGTCACAGGTTCAATCCCTAGCAGCATCACCAGGTAGGGCTGGGAAAGAATGAGAGGAGAGCTGGTCTTGTGGTAGCAAGCATGACTTCACCCCTTTGCTAAACAGGGTTGCGTATGAATGGGAGACTAGAAGTGTGAGCACTGTAAGATATTCCCTTTAGGGGATGGAGCCACTCTGGGAAGAGCATCTAGGCTCCAAGTTCCCTCCCTGGCAGCTTCTCTGAGAGAGATTCCTGCCTGCAACCTTGGAGAAGCTGCTGCCAGTCTGTGAAGACAATACTGAGCTAGATAGACCAAGTGTCTGACTCAGTATATGGCAGCATCCTATGTACCCTTCTCTGAAAACTCTGTAGAGCCACTGCTAGTGCTGACCTGGATGGGTCAAGTGTCTGATTCAACAGAAGGTAGCTTTAGACCTCCTTCCAGCTGCTTCCCCATTAATGTTCCTATGGAAGGAAGCCCAGCCTGGCAGAAATGAGGGGAAGGTGAGGCTTACTGTCTTGCCAGTGGGTGCACACCACTCTCCGCGCCGCACCACTCCAAAGGATCCGTCTCCCAGCTTCTCAAAGAGTATCAGGTCCTTCTCACTGATGAGGCAGGTCAGGGCCTGCTGCTGGCCCTCTTCTGGGAGTGGTGGGGTCGACCTCTTACTCAGCACACCCTGGGGCTGGAATTCCGAGTCTGGCCTCTTCCCACTGAACACCTGTACGGAGGAAGGCAGAACAGTGAAACCTGAAAGCCAACCAAATACACAGACCTAAGTGGGGAGGGCATTAAAAAGGAGATGAGGTGCCAGGGAGATCGAACAAGGGGCTCTTACCTTCTGAGCCACCACAACAGGTCTCAGACCGAAGGAACGATTGTCCTGGAGCATTTCTAGACAGCAGGCTTTACCGCTGGTTTACTGTGAGTCTTTACTACTGCAAGTTCGAAGTTGCCCCCCAAAACCGACGCAAAAAGTGGATTTTTTTTAACCCCGGACATAAATCGGGCCACACTCTAATGCATAACAGAAAACCGACATCGTGTGTGAAGTGCTCCCCGATAGCTCGCAGGGACTTTGGAGTAAATCTGGCCAATATGTGAATGCACACCCTCAATTCTGGAGGAGAAGCGAGCTAAAAGCCCCGTTTGGAAATGCTCCTGGTCCTTGCTGCACTCTAGCGCCACCCAGATACTGGCCAGAGAAGGTACTGCAGCTGATAATCCCAGCTGGACCAAAGGATTTGGGGAGCTTGGCAGGCCCTAAATAACTGTTGCTTGCCCATCAAGACAGATGCATTTTGGAATCTGATAATTTGCCTGACTTTCAGTACATAGATACCACACTGGCTCATCTGACTTGCTCTGGATTGTGACTTGGCCTGACTAGGATTACACACTGCCTCTGGCACTTCCACCTGGCCATCTGAAGTTCTGATGCAGCCAGACTCCTAGCTATTACTAGTACATACAAGTATCATACAAACATACATAGCATATAACACAGAGAGAGACAGAATCTAACTTCTCAGTTAATAATAAATCATTTCCTTCACCACAAAAGCAAAAATTCAGTTATGATGATGATTGCTCTGTGAATTTGCCTGGCAATTTACAGAGTACAAAAGGGCCAGCCCCTGTCTGTGCCCCAAAGACCTTACAGTCTAACATTTACCACAGAGGAGGCCACTGAGGAAGGGGAAGCAGGAGCTGCCAAAGGGAAATGGGGAAAGAATTGGGATTCGTTCACATGCTTAGGCTCAGCTATAGTTGGGCCAGAGTTCTCAGCCTTGATTCCCCAGATAATGTTGGACTACAGCTCTCTTCATTTGAAAACTTTTGAAAACTTTTAGGGGTGTGTGTGTGTGTGTGTGTGTGTTTCCCCCCCTTTTTCCTATTGTTTTCATTGTTGTTGTTTTAATTTATGTAAACCGCCTCGAGTCTATGGAAGTCAGGCGGTCAATAAATTTGTGAAATGAATGAATGAATGAATGAATGAATGAATGAATGAATGAATTTGATGGAGTACAACTCCCATCATCTCCAGCCCCAATTGGGCTGAGATGAGATTTTAGCTCAGTGGTAGGAGGAGAGCTGGTCTTGTACTAGCAAGCATGAATTGTCCCCTTAGCTAAGCAAGGTTTGCCCTGGTTTGCATTTGAACAAGAGACTACAAGTGTGAACACTGTAAGATATTCCTCTCAGGGGATGGGACTGCTCCGGGAAGAGCACCTGCATGCTTGCGTGGAGAAGGTCCCAAGTTCCCTCCCTGGCAGCAGCATCTCCAGACAGGGCTGAGAGAGACTCCTGCCTGCAACCTTGGAGAAGCCGCTGCCAGTCTGTGTAGACAAGACTGAGATAGATAGACCAATGGTCTGACTCAGTATAATACAGCTTCCTATGTACCTATGTTTCTATCTGCTTTGTATGCAAAAGGTCCTAGGTTCAGTCCCTGGCTGCATCTCTAGGTAGGGCTGGGAAAGGTTCCTGCCTTAAAGCCTGGCAGAACTGCTGCCAGTCAGTGTAGACAAAACTGAGCTAGATGGGACCAAGGGTCTGACTTGGCATAAGGCAGCTTCCTATGTGTTCAGAAGCAGTCTGCCTCTAAATACCCATTGCTGGGGGACAAAAAACCTTGGGCCTTCATGGCCTATTCGAGGGCTTCCCAGAAGCCCTGGCTGGCCACTGCTGGAAACAGAATACTAGGCTAAAAAGACCGGCTTGGTCTAATCCACATTTTATGTTCTCAAAGAGACCCAGTGGAAACTGCTCTCAGTGGCTCCCCTTGGTGGACGCTTGCCTTATTTCCACTGTTCATCTACAGGCCATTTCTGTTGCTGCACCAAACTGTTTCCACAGAGAAGGATTTCCCTTGCGATGGGTCCTCTCCAGGGCACTTTCCAGATTAGACCCTGCAACGGGGTCACGACGAATCTCTGAAGTGCGCTTCCACACTTCCTGTGTCGTGACACTGCAGTCCCTACACTGACAGCACGGTGCCATTCACATTTCCAATGCCTTGTTTCGAATTTAATCGCTGCGATTTATTGATAAAACGCTGTATGCCCGGCATAAAAAAAATTGCAGTTTTTTCGGGTTAGTTTTTGTGCGTCTGCTCCCCCTGCTGCGCGCTTTGCTATTTACATTTTGAATGTGATTTGCCTGAACGGAAGCATTTTGCTGCTGTTGAGCCACTAATCTGGAAAGCGCCCAGATGAAGCGCTTGGCTCTAAGCCAGCAATGAAAGTTAATTTAATGCTTTCCTGATAATTACGGCAACGGAATTGAATTTACTTCAGTTGAGTTCAAAGAGCTCATAATCAAGTGTATCCGTTCATCACGCATTTCATTTCTTCTTTTTCATTCTGCACGCAAGTTGCTTTTGTGGGGGGAACAGGGGAGGCAGCTCCCCTCCCAACTTCCGCACCTTAGAAAAAGAGATTCCCCTTTCATGTACACCTAATGCCGAAGGCTGACTTTCAAGAGGTCAACAAGGAGGGGGCTGCTTTGCTACATATGGAACCCTGACCCAGAATCAGGTCATCTATGAAGACTTAGCACCAGGTTCCCCACCAACATGGTTGGTGATCCCAAAACCCCTCTGTCTGCAATCACAGATCCTGCCCAGCCCCATCTGTCATTAATGTGAATGGTCTGGTTTTTATGGGCACCTGTCTCACTAATTTTCCTATTTTTGTTCTTCCTGAATATCCCACTAGTGGGGTGCTTCCATTCATAAGATAATGAGTGGAAGTTCATTCCAGAAGACCAACGGCAGCTCCAGTACCCACTAGAAAAAGCTTCTGTTCTCCCCACCACCACCACCACCTCTATGTTTAAATTAGGCTGGCTATGTTCCTCCATTGTGATGTATTGGTTTTGGGCTCACCCACAAGATTTAATCCTCTTCTCCCACAGATGCTAGGAAGAGCAAGTTCATAGTTTGTTTTCAAATGGGCCAGTTCAGATGAACAATGGTCTGCTTCAGCCCTAAATGCGCTAACCCTGGGGCTGCGTCACTCAAGAACCTGCGAACACCATTGAGGCAGGTCCTGGGGTCGCAAGAGGGGGTGATTGTCAGAACAAGTAAAGGACATGCCGTGATTGCGTCTGCACGGTCTTGAGTCAGGCAGGCCTGATGTTATCGTATGTAGGGCTAAAGCGGGCCACGGTTCATCTGAACCAACTCAATAGCAGAAGAAGTTCCAACAGCTGGATTGCTAGTTCTAAGAACAGGACTTTCCCTCCACACTTTGCATTTGGGACCACCGGTGTTCAATGCTTCCTGAAGGACCACACTAGGGGGAGAAGGAAGGAGTGAGGGACAGGCAGCATCGGTGAATTTCAATCTGGAATAACATTTGCATTTTCAAAACTGGGGAGCACAGCTTTACAAATTGGGGGTTATTATGACATGCGTGTGGGTCTGAAAAAATGCAGATGCTTACAAAGATTTGCATAAGGTTCTGCCTCTCCTGAAACAGCACTGAACATGGGTGCAGGGGAGGGGGATGGGCAACATCCTGACTAATGCTGTGTGCATGCAGCAAAAGAATGTCCAGCTGCTGCTGCAGCATCTCTACTCTACAAGTGTTGCTGCTTGCATGCACATTGGGTAGTGGGGGTGGGGGGGGTTTCACCGATCTCCCCTTCCTCTGGAAGTGCTCTTTGCAACCTGGAAATATGTCCCTGAGGGCCACCCAGTCCTCAGGGATATATTTCCGGGTTCCTCAGGGTGCATCCGAGGGAGGGGGAGATAGGTTAAAATCACACCCACACCTGCACCCACACGTCACCTCTTCCAAAGAGGTGAAGCTAGTGTTGTGGCCTAGCTGCACAGATGCAGTGTTAGTCAGGATGTCAGTCAGTGGTCACTTATTTTATTTATTTATTACATATTTATTTATTTATTACTTTCCCCCAACTTGAGGATACTTCTCAAAAAATCCCACAAGCAAGCAAATAAATAAAAGCACTTCCAGTCTACAAGCTATGCTTATGTGGGTTTAACAACCACCACCACCACCAACATATATGCAATACGCAAACATGCACACAAACAGATATGGTGACGGTCACTGGCTCTGATGACTTTAAAAGAGAAGTAGATAGACTAATGGAGAAGGATTGCTCTTCACTAGCTATTTCTCCCAACAGGTAAATGGAACCTCTCGGTTCTAGGGATGTGCACAAACCGGTTCGGTGCTCCTTTTCTGGAGCACCGAAACGGTTCGGAATGCCAGCGTTCAAGCCGGTTCGGAGGCGGGGGTGGGTGAGTTCTGAACTTTTCAATTCAGACGTTGTGTCCCTCTGAGAATCAGTTGATTTGGGACAAACAAGGGAGCCTGCTGCCTTCATGTCCTGCTTGTGGACTCCTTGGAAGCACCTGGCTGTCCACTGTTGGGATGTTGGGCTAGATGGACCCACTTTGGTCTGAACTAGCATTTCTTTTCTTATGTTTACTCAAAAACACCTATTAGCACTAGTAGGCCACAAAGGGAGCCGACTGTGTTCTAACAAAATACATATTCAACAACTAATTAGCATTCTTAATTAGACTGCTGTGAAACTGTCAACTCACCAGGGAGCAATGAGTTCCTACCAGTGATTTGTTAGGCAGAAGGAGGACACAAAAGCTGGCTGCGGGGTGATGGCTCACAGACAGAGAGGTGGTGAATTCTTTTGAGTTGGCAAGCGGAAAGCAATTCCTATTGCAAACACATTCAGCTAGCCCAGGGGTCCCCAGATGTTGCTGGACTACAACTCCCATAATCCACAAAGCCTTTGTGGCTGGGGATGATGGGAGTTGTAGTCCAACAGCATCTGGGGATCCAAAGTTGGAAACCCCTGAGCTAGATGACTGTGTCTCATCTGTCTTGGCCACCCGTTTATTCCAGGCCACTGATGGCTGAGAAATTAACCTTGGGGGCTGGAAAGGTCCCATTTTTGAGACATATAGGCTAAAAGAGACCTGGGTTCCAGGTGAGTAGGGCCAAAGTGGCTATTTCTAGCCATGAGCAAGACTAGCCTGGGGCCTCCACCATCCGCTCTCCTCCACTGCCAATCCAGTCCAATCTGCAGCATCTTCCAGCTGCATTTCAATAAAAGAAACCAAAAACAAATAGATCTGTTTCTAGATTGTGAGCGCTTTGGGCCAGGGGCCTATCCCTTCATTTGGTTTAAACATCATGTATGTGGTTGACATCATCATAATAAATAAATAAAAAATAAATAAATAAAAACAGGAGACAGCGATCATATTTTCTGCGTTTTGTTGAGTTTAGTCCTGAAGAAATCACCATGGACCATAAGGCAAAAGGCAACATATACATTCAAAAGTAAAATCTATTATATATATTTTGAAGAGGTTATTTGTGGGCGTGTTTGTACAACAAAAAGTCAACAGATATCAAATGTGGCATACACAATCCTGCCACTCAAATTAGCTCAATGCACGATTTTTTACACTGGCATATGCTGGGGAAAAGGTTTGAATTTTCTTTTGGTATTTTTTAGCAGAAATGTTGAAGACATCTTGCAAATTTCAAACTGTTACTTTACTTATTTTTTGCAAGGACATTAATTAAAAAATCTCTTATATATATGAAAAATTGTATTTATTATATATTTTGAAGAGTTGATTTTGTTTGTGCAAAATAAAGTCATACTTCCCAATTACCTACAGATATCAAATTTTGCATAAACAATCCTGCCACTTACAGTGGCTGAATGCACTACTTTTTATACTGGAATATGCTGGGGGGGGGGAGATGTAGATAACTCTTTTAAATGCAAAATGATTTTGCTCAGTCTACAAGAGGCCTACTAGCTTACTAGTAAATTAATAAAACTTTCTGATGAAAGGCTAATAATTTGCAAACGTTTGCTTTTTAAAAAACCCCAGCAAGTTTCTAGCCCTCGTGGGACCCCTTCTAGTACTCACTTTGCTCATCCAGGATTTCCGCTTGCACATGGCCTTCCTCCTCTTCACTGCCTCCCAAAGACGCCTCTGACCTGGGAGAGCAAAGGGTCGTGGTTAGTAAGCACTGTGGGGACTGCCACAAATCCCTGTTCAGCCGTGAAACTCACTGGGTGACTCTGGGCCATTCATGTATCTCTCAGCCTAACCGACCTCACAGGGTTGTTGTGAGGACAAAAATAAACATGTACACTGCTCTGAGCTCCTCAGAGGAAGAGCAGGATATAAATCTAAAAAAACCCAACAGAGAACAAGGAACACTGCTGGGGACCCAGGTTTGAGGAACCCTGCCTTAAGAGTGACCATGCACTTTTGCTTTGCACATTTAGCACACCCCGGAAGAGCACAGGGGTCCTAGTAAAACACCCACGTGGGCCCTTGGCTCATGCGGCCCTCTTCCGCCTACAGTTCCGCCACGGAGCCGGCAGGGGAAGAGGCAAGCCAGTTTGCTCACCTGGCCGGCCCATTCCAATCTTCTCCAAATCCTCATTCTTGACGTATTCAAAGTGCGACAGGCGTGTGACATTGAGGTCGTCGCGGATACGCAGGAAGTACTGCTGCAGCTGCACCTCGGTGAGCAGCTCCAGTAGCCAGTCCGTGCCTTCCTCCGCCTGCATGCCACAGCTCAGCTTCTGCAAAGAAAGAGAGGAAAGCAAGGTCAGGCCGAGAAGGGCCCAGCTGCATCTCAGGCAAAACAGGCGGATCCAGAGAAGTCACTGCCTTGCACAGAATCATAGAACTGGGGTGGCGGGGGAGGGGGGGAGCTCATCCAACTCTCTCCAGTGGGCTGGGCTACCAGGTTCCCTCTTGGATTGCTGTGCAGGCACAAACTTTTTTTTTTTTTTTTACATACCATGTGATTCCCCCCTTTATTTTATTTTATTTGTTTATCTATTATATTTATAAACTGCCTAAATCTCAAGGCAGTGTACACAACTAAAAGAACAATTAAAGCAATTTCAAAATAATAAAAAAATTTAAAAACAGTTTTAGCAAAAACATTTTTAAAAATAGTTTTAGCAAAAGGCCCGAGAAAACAGGTGCGTCTTTCTGTCGCATCCATGCTTTGGGAAGAAGTTAGATCTTTATAAATAGCTATATTCCAATCCTGGGGGTCATCCTACCCCACCAAGAGTACCTCTCACATTATAGTTATGTTCTTGTACCGGGGTTCAGGCTCACCTGGATAGTTCCTCACACTCTGGGCATCCGTGTAAGGCTGTCACAAGCCAAGGATACGACGCTTCAAACATCTCTGAGTGCTGGAGGCACAGATTCCCAGCAACAGACTAAGAGGGGCAGAGGCCCAGGCCCAGGAATTATGATGGGGATCCCCAAAAGTGCCTCAGCCCTCTGCCTGGCCCTTCCTGCAGGACACAGTGGTGTGCTGACCCTGACTAGAAGAACCCCATTTTGCCTCCTTTAAGGGCAAGCTTGCGTTTTTCCTTTATCTTAAACAATAGAAGCAGCAGATAAAGCTGCTTTAATATAACTCATTGATTTAATTTGAACTCATGGATAAAACACATAATGCAACCAATAGCAGCATCAGATTATACATGAGCTCTGAGCCAAGACAAAGGCTTTGGCCTGACACCTAAACTCCTCAAGCCAAGGGCCAGGAGAGCCTTCCTGGGGAAAGTGACCTAGAACCGAGGAGCCACCACAGAAGGGGTCCTGGCCCCAGTCACCATCTGCTAGTCCTTCTCCAGAGACCCCTACCATAAGGAATGAGATGGTGGTGGTGGTCCCCAGAGAAGCACCTCCAATGACAAGCTTAGCCAATGGGCAGATTTATGAGCAGAGAGTTCTTTAGACTCCAGGGCCCCCATCCACTTAGTGCTACAAAACAACATGAGGAGGCTGTTCTCAAACGCAGCCTAAACCAGGCGAGGGATGCTCAGCCCAGGTTAGGCTGTGCGGGAGAACTGTGGGGATTGGGCCCAATCCCAGTAGGCCAGCGCCACCAAACCCCATTGTGAAACAAGGTTAAGGGAGCTCGTTAGCCCTGTTTTTTTAAACTGTTTTTTTAAACGGCTGTAGAAGTGACAGGTGGCTGCCCGTCACTGTGGGGATCTCCACAATTCGATTTCCAGGTGCCGGGACAATGCGTCCTGACCCTTCACGCTGCCTGGGGCAACGGAGGACCGTCTGGGTGAGCGCGCCCAGCATCAGAGAAGCGTTCGTCTGCGGGGAAGGTAAGCTAAAGCAGCCTTCCCTGCCAACCGCCCAGTAGACCTCTCCCTCCGTCGTGAGCCGGGGCTCTAGGTTTCAGTCACCGGCAGGTGTAGGGAAGATTCCGAGTCAGGACTAGCAAGAGTATTAGTTACCTGCCTATAATGCAATTCCACTCCATGGGGACTTTATGAGTGGGTTGGTTTTTAAATGTTCCCTGTAGGTAATTATCTCTGAATGTTATTTTTATTTTATATAACTTAACTTTTTTAAGTTTGAAAAAGTGTGTGTGTGTGTGTGTGTGTGTGTGTGTGTGTGTGTGTGTGTGTGTGTACACATGTCCCTTTATGGCAGGGGTTCCATTTGAGAACCCTCGCTTTATGGGGTAATGTAAATAAAGCAAAACAGACCAAGGGAAGTTACAGTCTACCTAGAAGCACCAGCAGTTATAGATTTGGACTGTCTTGATATATACCAAAATGCGATTAACCAGATCAGACCATAACCCCAAAGGAGGTATTGTTCACAGAGCTAGTGTGGGCTGGAAAACATCTAAACTGAACTTCTACCAAGTTAGCCCACGACTACATCTGGTCCAGTATTTTCGACTCTGACAAGCAGCTGTTCTCTAAAGCAAAGCTCTTGCCTCAGTCTCTGAGACGGTGCCAGAGAATGAAGCCCGGGAGCTTCTTCATGCAAAGCATCTGCAGGACTACGGAGCTACGGTCCCTCCCTTACCACTGAGCATTTGCACTGCGGTTTTAGAGGGTTCAAAGCACTTTGCACACATTATCATGTTACACCAGCCTTGCAAGGTAGGTCCCTATTTGCGCCCTATTGCACAGAAGGAAGGGGGTGAGAGTGGCTTGCCCAAGGCCACCTACTTCCCAGTCCACAACGCCTCAGCCGAACCATTACACCCAGCTCTCTGAACTGGCGGGCTGTATGTTCTACTGGTTCATAATACGCCAAAGGAGTTGTGAGGATATTAGATGCAGCCACTGCTGGTACCTGGAGGCAACCTGGAAATTTAACCTGGGGTTCCCAACCTTTGGCCACTGCAGCTGGGGATGATGGGAATTGTAGTCCAGCAACATCTGGGGACCCACGGTTGGGAACCCCTCGTTCAAACACCTTTGTGGTGGTAAATCAGCCAAGCGGGAGTGCACTTTTGCCGGGCTGGGCCTTGGCAGAAAGGCTTGCAACAGCTGTCTCTGGCAAAGGGCCCCGAGACAAGCTGAAAGGAACGACCTGGTTGCTGGCTCTGGGGGGAGGTCGGGAAGGAGGCCTCCGCTCTGCATCCGGGCATCCCCTCTCCCCGCTGCCCGGGGCTTGCGTGTCGCAGGCGCTGGGGCGGAATGGCTTGAATAGAGCGGAGGCAGCTGGCCCTCGCCTTCCCCAGGAGGCAGCTGAACCCTCACTAGCCCCCGGCTCCACCTAATTGACAATAATGGGTCTCCTGGCCCGGTTCCCAGCGTCCCAGAGGCACGTGTGGGTGACAGAGGCGCTTCTGTTCTCTCTCTGAGCGATTCCACACTCGCATCCTGGTCACTCACAAGCTGCCAGCAAGGTCGGAGCTGCAAATGCCCGAGCCAAAGGGAGTCTGGCTCCTGCATCGAGAAGATCCGCAGACGACGAGAGAGCCACGAGAAGCACACTGGCTAGAGGACACAGCTCTGGTTGGGTTGCAGTACTGTGTTGGGGTGGCTGCTCACCATCTGGCCAAAGAGGCAAGGGTGACAGTGAGCAGCAGACAATGCAGACAGGGACCAGAGGCAATCGTGGGGGTGGGGAGAAGTGGAGGAAGGGGTGGGGAGGCTGCAGCGGGAGCACAACTGCCAAATCGGCCTGGGAACCCAGCATGAGTCTCAACACCCCGGCCTTTCAAATCTAACAGTCCTTGGATTCGTACCTTTTGCTGAAACTACGGTCAAGTCGTTCCATTCAGTCATAATTTTATTTAAGGGCTCCACGTCAATTAGTGTTCAGGGTACTTTATGCAAAGAACTGCATCACAATTAAGGGAGAGGATTAAGAGTAATGAACTGCCTTCAAAAGAAGACTGGCTGATAAAAATCTTGGAATATGCGGAGATGGCAAAACTTACAGCACTAATAAGAGACCAAAACTTGGAATGTTTTAAAGAAGATTGAAAACCATTCTTGTTGTATCTAAAGAGTTATTTTCCTACTATGGACTTTACAGCAGGGTTTGAAACTTAGTAAAAAAAAACCTGCAGGTTGGGTAGATTAGCTATGTTTGTAAGGGTTTGAATTAAATTATTATTATAGCAAGGGTAAATTTTATAGCTGATGATTCACGAAGAGATGTGTGTGGGAAGTCCACCTTTTTGTGTGTATTTGCAATGAATGATAATATTACTACTGTTAAAATTAATAAAAATTGAATTTGGCAAAAAAAAAGACAATTAAGGGAGAGGATTAAGAAGTTACACAGTGCTTTCAAGTGCTCAAGGAGCTTCACAGGCATGATCTTGTCTGCCTGCATCACTAGGTGCCCCCGAGGTCCGAGGTGAGGCAGATGCAAAACCGGAGAGAACAGGGCCTTTTTGGTGAGGGATCCCCAACTCTGGAATTCTCTCCCCAGGGAACGCTGACTAGTGCCTACAACAGGACTTGACAAGTTTTCTTTGCCCAAAATTTGTAGGAGCCAGACAAATAGACACTTGACAAGATTACCAGACAAGATCACCAGGCTTGGTGGAGGAGGTGGGTTAATGAGCTTCTTTTTATCCCCTTTACAAATAACATACTTACGAAAGAAACAGTAGACCCATTCATACGTTATGTTGAACACTTGTATGAGGAGTGTATAGTGACCACAGGTACAGATCTGTACACAGGCACAATCATTCACAAGTGATGCTGAACACAGGTACAGAAGTACATTTCCTATCTGTACCATGCATCTGAATGGCCTGTTCCAGGCTCACTTTTGAAATGAACAGAGGTACAGTCATTCACACAAACACATGTATGAGCAGACAGACATCTGTGCACTCGTACAGCACAACGTCTGAATTGAGCTAGTGCTGTCTGGCACAAGAAAAGATTTTATTAAATCACTCTACACCTCTGAATATCCTAGTCTAGGCACCACAGTTAAATCTTTGGGTATCATGGCTCCCTGGCGCCTGGGATGTGTCAAGTCCTGGCTTATACCGTTGCCTTTTTCTTGCCCAAGACCTTCCTATTTTCCTAGACCTTTACACATCCTATCAGTTCTGAACACGTGGGTTGGATTTTCACACTGTGAATTTGGATCCGGTGTTTTATTGAACATAGGGAGCTGCCATATACTGAGTCAGACCATTGGTCCATCTAGCTCAGTATTGTCTACACAGACTGGCAGCGGCTTCTCCACGGTTGCAGGCAGGAATCTCTCTCAGCCCTACCTTGGAGATGCTGCCAGCAGGGGAACATGGAACCTTCTGCTCGTCCCAGAGCAGCTCCATCCACTCAGGGGAATATCTTACAGTGCTCACACTTCTGGTCTCCCATTCATATGCAACCAGGTAGACCATGCTTAGCAAAGGGGACAAGTCATACTTGCTACCACCAGACCAGCTCTCCTCTCCAATAATTGATTTTATTCCTTTTTGCAAACTGCCCTGGGATCAATTGCTTGATTCGTCAAGTGGAACAGCCAGTCTGCAGGCAGCATGGCTCTCAGGCTGGAGAGAGGAGCAACCAGTGCCCCCCGGCTTGTTAGAACCAGCTGCTATTGGTCCCCAGTTGCTGTTGGACTACAACTTCTATCACCCCCAGCCAAGATAATGGGAGTTGTAGTCCAACAACATTTGTTGACCCAAGCTTGAGAACCCCTTGATTGGGGAAAGGCAATTCCATGCAGACCTGAGGTAAAGGTAAGAACATAGGAAGCTGCCATATACGGAGTCAGACCATTGGTCTTTCTAGCTCAGGACTGTCTTCACAGACTGGCAGTGGCTTCTCCAAGGTTGCAGGCGGTAATTTCTCTCAGCCTTATCTTGGAGATGTTGCCAGGGAGGGAGCTTGGAACCTTCTGCTCTTCCCAGAGTGGCTCCAAATGTCTTACAGTGCTCACACTTCTAGTCTCCCATTCAGATGCAACCAGGGCAGGCCCTGCTTAGCTAAGGGGACAAGTCATGCTTGCTACCACAAGACCAGCTCTCCTCTCCATAGGTAAAGTGTGCCGTCGAGTCAGTGTCGACTCCTGGTGCCCACAGAGCCCTGCAGTTGTCTTTGGTAGAATCCAGGAGGGGTTGACCATTGCCCCCTCCCACACAGTCTGAGATGATGCCTTTCAGCATCTTCCTATATCGCTGCTGCCCGATAGAGGTACCAGCAGGGATTCAAACCGGCAACCTCTGGCTTGCTAATCAAGTCATTTCGCTGCCGCACCATTAGGTGGCTCACAGACCTGAGACTTGCCCTTTAAAAAGACCAAAGTGTGCGTCTCAGGTTTTTGGGTTTTTTAGGCTGGATCTCTCCAAAGATGAATGATGCCTTAGTTATGTACATATTGTTTTTTTAAAAAATGTATGTTTTGCCTTTCTTACAAAGATTATGTGCTAGATTTATGTCCAAGGTAAAAACAAGAATAATGAGAACAAGAAGCCCATTACAATATAATAGCAAAACACAGTAAAATACTTCTGACGGAAAAGAGGAAAGGGGCGGGGACAAAAGCAGACAAACTCAGGGGAAATCTTTGCCAGCCACCAAAACACCCCCCAAAAGGGTCTAGTCAGACCTCTTGGGTAGGGAGTTCCACAGGCCAGGGTCAGCCACAAAGAAGGCCCTGTGATGGCCAGAGATGGCCACCCAATGTATCTCCAACAGAGAGGCAAACACATTAAGGGCTGCAGATGCATAAATGTCACATGGACACTGGCATCTCTTTCTTCACCCCAGAGAGGAAAAGAGAGATGTTCTTGGGGACTTGGAGTTCCATGTGAGGGGTCGTTAGGAAAGGCACTGGAACGAAAACTGCAATATAGTAATGCCCTTATACAAATCTAGGGTGCGGCTGTACTTGAATACTGTGTGCCGTTCTAGTCACTGCACCCTAAGAAAGATACCGTCGAGCTAGAAAAGGTGGGGGAAAGGGCAGCCAAAATGGGCAGTGACTCTCCGATGAGGAAAGACGAAGACGTTGGAAGCTCTTTAGCAGAGAAAGGAGTCCTAGAGGGGGACATGAGGGAGGTGTATAAAATTATGCACGGTGTGGATCAAGTGAACAGAGAGAATCTTTTGTCTCTCTCTCAAAATATTAGAACGCGGGGTCATCCACTGAAGCGAAATGCTGGGAGATTCAGGACAGACAAAAGGAAGCACTTCTTTGCACAACGCACAGTTAATTGGAATTCGCTGGAATAATATGGCATTTGCGCGGGATGTGGTGATAGCCACCAGTCTAAACAGTTGTAGGAGGGGATTAGACAAATCCATGGCGCATGGGGCTATCATTGGATCCGTAGTGGGGACAAATGCCCGTGAACAGCAGTAGCAAGGGAACAGCAATAGGACCGGAAGGCTGTGCTTTTCTCCCTGCTTGCAGGTTTCCGAGACGCAGCTGGCTGCCCACTGCATGAAGCAGGATGCTGGACAGGATGGGCCTTTGGCCTGATCCAGCAGGGCTGTTCTTATGTTCTTACCTACACAGCCCGACACCAAAGATGAGAGCCCAAGTACCAACCCACGATTCCAAATCGCTGGAGGTTGCCCTTCCCCAAACTCCAGGCCGCTTTCCAGACTGCACGCGATCACAGTGTCGCAACGGGTCCCTTAAGCGTGCGTCCGTATTGCCTGTGTTTTGTCATCACAGCCCCTGCGTTGTAAGGAAGGTGCCGTTCATAATTCCGACGCCTTCTTTCGGATTTTATTGCTGCGTCACAGCCCTATAACGTTGCATCTGCGTTGCAAAAAAAGAAGCAGCTCTATTTGCCCGTTGTAGGAGGCTTGCCCCCTTACAGCAGATCTCTAATGCGGTTTGAATTCGGCGCCACAAAACACTGAAGTTTACACAGGTTTTTTGAGGTGTAAGGCTCGCGATCTGGAAAGCGCCCAGGAGCTCCAAAAAATCAACGCAAAAAGTGGATTCTTTTGCTGGCTACACTGTAATGCAGGATGAAAAACCTGAATTGTGTGTGAAGTGCTCCCCGATCGCTCGCAGGGACTTTGGGGGAAATTTGGCTGATATGTGAACACACACCCTCCATTCCAGAGGAGATGCAAACTAAAAGCCAGGTGTGAAAAACGTCCTGGTCCTCATATACTCTGCAACACCCTGTCCTATAACGCACAGGTTCTGAAACTTGGGTCCCCAGATGCTGTTGGACTACAACTCCCATCATCCCTAGCCCTTGTCGCTGGGGATGATGGGAGTTGTAGTCCAACAACATGTTTGACCACCTGTGCTGTAATGGCTTCTGAAGCCAGTGTATTTTAACAGACCAGCCAAAAGCTTCTCCTTCCCATGCCTGAATAGAGGGTTCAACTTTCAACTGATCTAGTGGTAGCATTCCATTCAATAGCTGTTGCAACTCTGAGACATTCAGCAATGTTGTTTACTACCTGGAGAAGCAGTTAAGAGGGTGGGGAGGTAGAAGGGAAGCTTGTGCCATTCTGTGCACACCAGCAGCATTTTCTTTAAAAAGCATCCTCAAAATCTCCTTAAAAGGGGTAGAGATGATAACCTTTTTCTTCCTTAGATTGTGAGCTCTTTGGGGACAAGGAACCATCTGTGTGACCCATGTGAACTTTGGTTGAAAAGCAGTATATAGACATTTGTTGTAGTTTGGGATATGCATGTTTGGATGATCCCCCTTCAGAGAGAAAGCTAGCCATTCAAGGAGAAGAACAGACAATAACCTTCTCCCTGACATCCTAGGTTTCTACGAGCAAGGAATGCATGAAGCAAACTTTCTTGCATGCTTTCTCAGCAAGAGGCCTACAAATGCTCACAGCTCATCAAAACATGCATTGCTGCTTCCTTGGAATTACTGGAGGGGCAAAGTGGAGATAAAAACACTACACTGGAGATAAAACACTGCAGGGCAGGTAGAAGGTGTGTGTAGAAACTTGGGGCAGAGGGCTAAGGAAGCAGTGGGGCTTATCAAAGAGGTGGGCAGGGAGGAGAGTTGATCTTCTGGTAGCAAGCATGACTTGTCCTCTTTGCTAAGCAATGTCTGCCCTGGTTTGCATTTGAATGGGAGACCACATGTGAGCAATGCAAGGTATTCCTCTTAGGGAATGGGACCTCTCTGGGAAGAGCATCCCATGTAGAAGGTTCCAAGTTCCCTCCCTGGCAGCATCTCCAAGACATGGCTGGGAGAGGCTCCTGCCTGCAACCTCGGAGAAGCCACTGCCAGTCTGTGTAGACAATCCTGAGCGAGATGGACCAGTGGTATAAGGCAGCTTCTTATGTTAAAGAGGTTCAGAGATGGGCTGGTTTTCTGAACGAGACTTCTGCAGTGAAAATGGCTCTGAGTAGGATCTGAGTTTATAAGGAGGCCACAATTCTGCAACATCTGAGAAACACCACTAAGCACCATAGGGAAGAATTTTGACTGTCCCGGTTCAGAAATCTCCTGTATATTTACAGTACAGTAATGCACGTTTGCTGAGAGATAATATTTCCTTTTTATAAAACTCTCCTCCTTCTCCTTTAAAAAAAAGGCGGGGGCATCTGGTCTTGATCTGTAAGCTGAGCAAGGAAGCATCTCCCTTCTTTCTTGGCTCATGGCCCTCCCAGTTCAACATCTGGGCCTAATTTCAAAACATCATTTGGTTGACTTTAAAATTCCAGCTGTTCCAACTTGGCCTCCTGGGCTGAATAGCCCTTCCGACGCAGCACTTGTTCCTAGGGAAAGCTCTTGTTTCCCGGGATCAAGGGCTTCTTGGTGCAGCGAGGATGCAAAGGCTTTTCTCTCAGGCATCGTTACGCAGAGGCGCAGCTTATGCTAAGGAGCAAACTTATGCTAGCTCACCCAGAAGTGAGACCCACCGTGTTCAATGATAATTTTTCCCTAGAAAGAAAAGACACCAGGGCGTTTTTCACACAGCTGGCTTTACCGCGGGTTTACTGCGAGCCTTGGCTGCGAGTTCAAAGTTGTCCAAAAAGCCCAACGCAAAATGTGGATTTTTTTCACCCTGGATAGAAATTGGGTTACATTCTAACACGCAATGAAAAACTCAAATCATATGTGAAGTGTTCCCGATAGCTCGCAGTGATCTGGGGGTAAATTTGGCCGATATGTGAACATGCACTCTCCATTCCGGAAGAGATGCAAACTAAAAGCCCTGTGTGAAAAAAACCCAGGAGAGCCGGTCACAGAGTTCCTATGTTTTTACCGTAAGCAGAGTCACTTCTTTTGAGCTTTTGAGATGAGTGAGATAAAAAGCCAAGTTTCTGCCGGCAGATTTTCCAAGTGGAAGGAAAGTTTGTTTAGCAGATCTTGTTCCTGAGGCTAGATGCAATTCAAATATGGACATTCAGCATCAGTTGCAGCATCAGGAGTGTCACACAAGGCTCGAATGTGTGAACAAGTCACAGACACTGAGGTTCCAAACTGCCTCGCAACCCTCCAAGCCCACCCCTCTTCTGTGGGGGCCATTCACACATTCTGCTGTGGGAGATCTAACAGTCAAATGAGGTGTGTGGCAGATAGAGAACATCTTTTAATTCAGGGCGCTTTCCAGATTACCCACTACAACCATGGTAAAATGCTTTGGCTTGGCAGGATCGAATGGAAAACAATCCCCAGAATCTACAATGGAATCCCCGGAATCTACAACAGCTACTTTTTTGCAACGGACATACAACATCATAGCACTAAACTGCGGCGATAAAATCCGAAACAAGGCATGTGAAATGTGAACGGCATCCTGAGGACAGCATAGGGACTGCGGTGTCACAACACAGGAAGTACGGAAGCACCCTTCACAGATACGCTGAGACACTGTTGTAGGGCTTAATGTGGAAAGCGCCCAGCCCACCCTTTTCCTTTTGGTAACCAGACTTCACACGGAATGGGCCAAATACTCTTAACACTCTTTAGAGTACATCCATTTAATTTTAGTGGGTTGGTTTTCACTATACTTTCTCAACATATGCCCACCCTGGGTTTGCACAGAACTGGAGACTCCTGAAGTATGCCCAAGTTGGGGTTTTTCTGGGGGGGGGGGAGGGTCTGCTCCAGTGACGCAGGGCAGAGTGGCAGGGGGCGGCTTGCTTCCGAAAGTGGAGAGCTCAGAAGTCCCGATGCAACCAACAGCATACTCCACAACTCTGTAGCTCATACACCAACCCCAAATAAACATTTCAGACTGCGTGGTCTCCACGACTTTCTTCATCTCTGGCTTTGGCTAGAGACTGAATCCACCACAGGAATCAGCAGGAGGGGCAATAACAGGGGCTCTTAGCCAGTGGAAGATGCTTTGATTCGGGTTCCAGCTATCGCCAAGGCACCTTCGGAGAACCACCCTCACTTCTCTCTCTGCCACAGACCTCAGGCGGCAGCCTTGGGTGCATTCCTTAGGATGCAGCCTTCAGCATGCTTACTTGGGCGTAAGTTCCCTTGCGCTCAGGGTCAGGCTGCACATTTTACAAGTCCGACTACAGCAAGAAAAAAGATTCTGAACAGCCAGTCTGTGGAATGCAAAGGACAGACGGGGGAAGGGCACCCTTCCCAAGAAATACCTGGTGGGTTTGTAATCATTCATTCCACTATGCCAACCCGCCTCTGTCCCCGCCAGCCATGCAGTGCCACCTTTTCCTCTCCCCTCCTGCCTTCCCAGAGGAAGAATCCAGGCACTCTCTGTGTGGGGTCAGGGTGGGGAGAAGGGCTGCTTTGGCATTCTTGGGTTTCAGCCACTTTAAGCTGCAACACCACAATGCAGATTTTTCATGGCGGAGGAGCTGGAGCTAAAAATATAGCGCCTGCAACCAGTGGGCGAGAGTGGACGGCCCTTTGGCGGTGCCGGGTGGCAGGCCAGAGGAGTCCCAGCTCCCATCCCGAAGTCCCCCTCCTTAGGGAAAGACCACACACCGCCGGTGTTCACGGGAGGCAGCTGCCATTCTGGGAAGAAACCCCTCACTCTCCGACATGACAGAGGAAGCTGTGTGGTGGTAAAGAGGCCAAGCTACCCCGTCACGGAGGCTCCAAGTCAAATCTAGCCAAGCTACATTTCCTCAGCCTCTGTTCCCCCATCTGCAATATGGAGGCCGTAAAACAACCACCCTACAAGGTAGGCCAGTAATAAAATAATACCCAGAGTTCTATATAAATACTAATGCCTTCTATTTAGGCACAGAGGCACCTGTTCACGTGGGGGCTCTCTTACATTTAGCTGGGGGAGGACAACCCCAGGATCGTCCTTCCAGTGGCCCCTGCGGGTGTTTCCCTTTGTGTTTCTTTTTAGACTGTGAGCCCTTTGGGGACAGGGGACGGTTTCCTTATTCTCTCCCCACCCACCCCGCCCACTTTTGTTATGTAAAACCACCTTGAGAACTTTCATTTTGTTGGAAAGGAGTTAAGAAAGAGTAATCAACCATGATGCCCTTTTAATTTCCTTGTGCTTGGACCGACTATTATTTCGGAAGGTGTTTGTTTTCTTTTTAAAATCTCTCTTCTTTAAGGTCTGCTGTTTTATTATTATTGACTTCTCACTGTGCAAATAAAGGCACTGTTAAAGAGCATTCAGGATGCAAATAATATTCGGGACAGTGCAGGGCCGGAATTTGGAAAGGAAGCATGAACCATCACTTTGACGCTGCTTTTACAAAACTTTCTCCAGTGAATTAAGACCACTGCTGTCCCCTTTGCATAAACAGGAAACAGAGGCTGACAAAATGCGACTGACAGAAAGTGACTAACAAGGGGTCATCCAGAGAAATAATGCTCGAGAAGTAACTTGAACTCAACTCTCCCAGTTCAGTTTCTAGCACGCTACTGAACCATGCTGCCACAGCGTGTGTGTTAAGTGTGCAGAAGGGCATGGATGTGTCACCCCACGCGTGCACAAGGGGGATGCCTAACTTCTCCCCTGCCTTCAACCTTGCTTGCATCTCAAATGTACCCGCCTCCTCCAATCCAGCACCTCTGGCACCAACTCTACTGGGGGATGGTTTGACATGAAGCTCTTGTGACCAAGACCCTGCCCAAAGCATCCTCTTTGCATTAACTTCCGAGAAATGAACCTAGGTAAGCCAGACGACAAGAGGGTGCCCTCCGCTCAGAATAGGTGTGCCGCAGAGCAGCGCTTATGGCACCGCCAGAGAGGACTCTAGTCAGCCAGCCCAGCTGCATGCTCAAGAGGAAAGCAGACATGTCGTCAAGGGGAGGCAACCCAGAGAGAACCACACTGGAAGGAGAGGAGGAAGGCTCTGGGATGCAAATGGGCCCACCAGTGGTGCTCTCTTACCGTGTACACGCGGAAGCGGGCCAGGAAAGGGAAGGTGCGCCGCAAAGCCTCAAAACGCGGCATCGCTGCTGCCAGCACTGCTCCTGCCTTGGTCAGACCGATGCCCCTTTTGGAAGCGGGACCCACAACATAGATGGTGGGGGGAGGCTTCACAGAAACTGAGCAGGACCCCTGGATTCTCACAAGCTACCAAAGGTTCCACAAACCACCAGAGTTTTGGAGTCAGGCACCTGGACCAGCGTCGATTCCTTCCAAGGACATCGGAGGGGAAAGAGGGGAGCCATCCAGAAGACAGAAAAGCCTCGAAAAAGCCAGGCTCCAAAGGGCCTCCGGGAGACACCGCGCAGCCCCAGAGAGGGGGATCTCGGAGGGACCCACACAGACGCCATCCTAGTTGGCAGAAGTGGCCGAGATCCCAGACAGCTGGCCGCTGACCCACCCGGCAGCTTGACGGCCGACACGCTCCATGAAGCCCCGGGCTCCACGAGGGGAGCTGAGCGCCGCAGCCTCCGTGGGGGCTTGGCGACAGGAAAGGCGAAGCTCCCCTTGCCCCGGCCTGTCTGGAATCCCAACCTGCTGCCTGCCACAGCCGAGAGCCGGGTCTGCACTCAGAAGCCTCCTGGTGTCCGAGGAGTCTAGCCGGCACCCCCCCCCCGCCCCGGGCTGGGGATCGGGACTCTCTGTGCGGCTGGAGAGGTTCTGTGCCACCTTCCACGACGGGACACTGCGAGGGGGGGGTGAGTGTGCGGGGCTGGTTTTCTTTCTGCACTCCTCCCCTTTCCTCTCCTCCTCCAGTCGGTCCCCAGGGAATTACTCCCTCGCTTGCCTGCTAGCCTGGAACAGAGACTCTATGGTATTCGCAGGGAAGGCTTTTCTGACCGGCTGCCAAGAGGTCAGATTTAACTGCGGGCTGGAGAGGCAATTTCCTGTGGGCCTCTGACTGGGATTTCAAGTCACTTCTCCGGCTCCTCCACCCTTTGCTCAGACCCTGCTGGCCAGAGAGCTTCCTCAGATATCCGGGTTTCGGTCATCACAGCCCTCACCTCAGCTGCTGGCACATCCAGTGTGCACCAGAAGAGAGTCCTTGACGCGATCTCTGCACGGAGCCATCCAGAGGAGCCCCAGCAGAGCTCATCTGGGCTCACAGGATGCAAGCCGGACAGTCCAGGTCTCCTCCTTGCACGGGGGAGTCGGGGCTCCCAGGTTTTGCTGGGGGCCTCTGTGGCCGACATTCACAGGGACAAGCAATTCAGATGTGTCAGCAGCAAGGATGCTGAAGCTACCTCCAATTCCTCGGAAGCTGGTTGTCCTGTCAGCAAGATCCCTTCTTGGTACCCAGAGGAGAATTACCCTTGTGGCAGCAGGAATTGTCCCACTTGCTAAGCAGGGTCCACCTTGGTTTGCATTTGAATGGGAGACTACGTGAGCCACTACGTGGTGTAGTGGTTAGAGTGCTGGACTAGGACCGGGGAGACCCGAGTTCAAATCCCCATTCAGCCATGATACTTGCTGGGTGACTCTGGGCCAGTCACTTCTCTCTCAGCCTAACCTACTTCACAGGGTTGTTGTGAGGAGAAACTTAAGTCTGTACTACACCACTCTTTCTGGGCTCCTTGGAGGAAGAGCAGGATATAAATGTAAAATAATAATACATGTCTGAGTATTGTAAGATAATCCCCCCAGGGGATGGGGCTGCTCTGGGAAGAGCATCGGCATGCAGAAAGTTCCAAGTTCCCTCCCTGGCAGCATCTCCAAGAGAGGGCTGAGAGAGACTCCTGCTGCCTGCAACCCTGGAGAAGCTGCTGCCAGTCTGGGTAGACAGTACTGAGCTAGATGGGCCAATGGTCTGACTCGGTATAAAACAGCTTCTTATGTTCCAGATAAGCATAAGCTGTACTATTAAAAGGTTGAGAAACAGCAAGTCTTTTGTTGAAGGTGAAATTGATATAAACCTCCACTTTCCAGAGTAGTCTGTGCCAGGGGTCCCTAACCTTGGGTCACAGATAAGTGTTGGACTATAATTCCCATCATCCCCAGCCTTTGTGGCTGAGGATGATGGGAGTTGTAGTCCAACACCGGCTGGGAACCCCCAATCCACACAAAAGCTTTTTATTCCTGTTTCCTTCTGTTCTGGTTTATCCTCTTGCCGACATCTACCTTCTCAGGCCATGCCTTCCTTGGTAGGAAACAGACTCTACTGTTGTGTCCAATGCAGAGTTTGGTCCTGGGCACAAGTCTAAACCTTTAGACTTGAGGGCATGGGGAGCAAGGGGTGAGGGCCAAGGCTTCGTGGAGAACACGGAGAAGAAGAGGGACATAAGAAGCTGCCATATACGGAGTCAGACCATTGGTCTCGCGAGCTCAGTATTGTCTGCCCAGACTGGCAGCGGCTTCTCCAAGGTTGCAGGCAGGAATCTCTCTCTCTCAGCCTTATCTTGGAGATGCTGCCAGGGAACCTTCTGCTCTTCCCAGAGCGGCTCCATCCCCTGCTGAGGGGAATATCTTCCAGTGCTCACACTTCCAGTCTCCCATTCAGATGCAACCAGGGCAGACCCTGCTTAGCTAAGGGGACAAGTCATGCTTGCGACCACTAGAGCAGCTCTCCTCTCCCACCGAATGTTCAGGGATGAGAGCTAAAGCACCATGCATCATTATTAGCAAATGCAGGATGATGTAGGTGAAGCAAACAAAAATAGGAAAACGCGCTCAATTTCCACCATGTGCACAGCTAACTGCATTCAGATGTTGGGGTCACCTTGGGGCACCATTGCGTTCCCTCTTCCTTTCAGCACGGCCTAGGCATGTGCCTCACTTTCGCCTAGAGCACAAGAACACAGCCATTTCCCCCCTCTTGCGCTGCCACAAAGATACACCCTCGAGAGGAGGAAGGCGCAGGGAAGGCCACTATTCACTGAGAATGCGCTGCTGCGGCTAGCCCTGATCCCGCACCCCACCTCCCACCCCTCCTGGCTGCCTGGGATCTAAGGCCACAGAAGGAACAGCCACTAGGACTAAAGGGAAGGGCGAATCCCCCTCCTTGGGGGATCCATGGGGGCCGCCCGGAGCAGAGCTGCTCTCCCTTGCTCGTAAGGAAGCCCAGGCCCCCTTGCCAGCCCTGCCACTGGGGCCTGTGCAGGGAGGGTCTCATCCTGCTTCCTAGCCCGCTGGGAACGAGGCAGAGTGCTTGCGAGGAGAACCCTCCCCAGTCTGTGCACCTGACAGATGGCTGGCGGGGGGAGGAAGCTCCCGTCTGCGCTCGGGGCTTGTCTCCCTTCCAAGCGGGGAGAAAACAGTGCGACCCCAGCGGTGCCCTGGCTGCCGAACACTGCTGGCTTGTCTTCCAGCGGGTCCCCGGGAGAGAACAGCTGGCCGGAACTGGAGCTGGACACTTCTGGAGAGGGATGCTGAAGGCGTCGGGAGGAGGGAGAGAAACGCCAGGCCGGGGGGCGGGGGGGGGATCAGGATCCGAGGGGCTGACCTGCCTTCCTGTTTACCAGTCCACGGCAGCACCTCTGTGCATTAGGAGGCACGTCCCCCCCACCCACCCCCTTGAAAGAATCACACGTGGGCTCAGCGGAAGGGTGGGTTTCGCCGTGCGTGTGCCCGTGGCCATGGCTTCTCAGCAAAACGCAGCCCTGCAAGCGTGAAGTGCGATGATCCCCATGGCGGGGCCGGCGGGGAGCCTTTGCGCATCTCTGACTGAGGAACGGCACGGTGCGCCACAAGCAGAGAGCAGGTGCCTGCAGAGCAAACCGGCCCCAGGCGACTCGGGACAGTGAGCCAAGCCACACAGAATTGGGGGTGGCCACCCTTTGCCCACTCGCACCCCCCGTGTTCCCTAGCCGGTTCAGGGCGAGATTCCTGCCCAACCTCAAAGATGGCTGAGGACAGGCCTTGACAAGTTCTCTCCGGATCTAGGAGCAGGGGCAGCTCCAGAGGGGAGGCTTGGAGGGGGGGTAACCCCCACCCCACAACAAGCAGTCTCCCCGCCCCCCATTGATGAACTCAACAGGATTTATTTCAATGGAAATGTGTTCAGGATGAGAGTGTTCATGTGAAACGGAACATGACTTCTGTTTCAAAAATGGACTGTGGGTTCCAAAGCTCGCCCTTCGCCCTTTCTGTGTCCCCCTCATTTCCCCCCTGGGGTCACCACTTCTAGGCACCAGCCCTAAAACTTAGGAGCCAGGCAATGGACATTTGCTCAAATTACTGGACTTCAGGGTGGACATTTTAATGCGGGAGGTTCAATGGGCTTCTCTTTATCCCCTAGAACAGAAACAGGGCTGGCGGGGATAAAGAAAGGTTTTATTCCACAATTCTACCTCTGAATAGCCACCGAATGGCGCAGCAGGGAAATGACTTGACTAGCAAGCCAGAGGTTGTCGGTTCAAATCCCTGCTGGTCTGTTTCCCAGACTATAGGAAACGCCTATATTGGGCAGCAGCGATATAGGGAGAGGCTGAAAGAAGTCATCTCTTGCTGCACAGGAGGAGGCCATGGTCAACCCTTCCTGTATTCTACCGAAGACAAGCTCTGTAGGAGCCAGGAGTCGAAATCGACTTGACGGCACAGCTTTAAAAGCAGCTCATGTTCCCTGGATGAATACCATAGCCTGGCACCAAAAAAGATATCAGAGTTGGCACCAGGGAGACGCCCAGGGGAGGGCATTTGACAGGCAGCCCTGGTCCCTGGCCACCCAATTTCAGGGGGTGGAGGAAAGACTCTGGTGACTAATAGAGCGTCCAGGAGGACTCAAGTAGCAGGAAGCAGTCCTTGAGAACAAAGGTTGCCAGCCTTACTTAGTTCCCCAGTGTCAGACTACAACTCCCATCACCCTCTGCCACCTTGGCTTTGGGGCATTGTGGCAGGGGGCGATGGGAGATGTAGTCCAATGACACTTGGGGGAGCCAAGGCTGGGAATCCCTACTTTAGGCAATATCTGGCTGGAGGGAACAATGGTCTAACTCAGTATGTAGGTCCCCAACAGTTGCTATACAAGGGCATATTGAAGGGGAGGGGGGCAGAGCAGTCATTTCATAGCTCTCATAGCCACTGATGGGCCTACCATTCTCCATTAATTTGTCTAATCCCCCTTTTAGGCTAGTACATGTTGTGGCAGTGAGTTCCAAATGTTAATTACATGTTGCGTGAAGGGTTTTCTTATGCCTGCTCTGGTTTCAGGCTGTCTCAACTTCCTGTCTCTAATTACTGGAGCACCCAATGCCCCAGAAAGACAGAAGGCAAGACCTTGTTCAAGAAGGGTTAAGTTTAAGTTGGGATATACCAGTGCTCAAGTGTCCCAGAACCTGCCCTGTATAACAAAGCTGGGAAATTAAGTCAACACAAGTACTTCCTTGTTTCGGATTTTATCGCTGCAATTCAGTGCTATAACATTGCATGTGTGGTGCAAAAAATAGCTGTATTTTCTGGTTGTGGGGTTTTCGCAAGACTGCTCCCCCTGCTGGCAGCTTTGCACAACAGCCTTTATTTACATTTTGAATGCGATCTGCCCAAACTGAAGCATTTTACTGCTGTTGAGTGGGTAATCTGGAAAGTGCCCAGAATGGTTGCGGCTCCAACCTATCATTTTGTGCTATTTTCCCAAAATGTACATCTCTCCTGTGGGTGGCCTGCATGAAAAGTCTTTGGCCTCCCTCAGAAGCACACCAGGGGCACAGCTGCTAGGAAGCATTTGGTTCGCCCCAGGAATTAGAAGAGGAGGAAAGCTGTAGAAACAGGAGGCTGTTCACCACCCGCCCTGTGAGATGCTGCAGATCCTCATTCAGAGGTGGATGAGTCGTGGCTAGAAAGAATTAATCAGGACTGACGGAGCTGCGGTTTCCTATTTTGCAACTTCAGAAAGCCAGTCTTGTGATCTGCAGATTCCTGGTAAATTTCTACATTTTTATTTGTGTCATCATCCATTCACAATTGCTACGGATTCTTTCTATTCTGGGGAGAGCTGACAAAGTTCCGTAGAAAACTTTTTGACGGAATTGATGAGGTTATAGAAGCGGGGAAGGAACGGGGCCCAGAAAGGTAAGTTATAAGTTTATTCGGTCATTGACCAGCTTCTCGGCTGCTTTCCTGAGCTGCCACGAAGGCTTGCATCAAACCTCAACACCTGAGAAAGGCTTCCATCCAGGATGCCAAGCCCTGGACCAGGCAGACAATCAGTTCTGTATCTGGGGGTGGGCGACTCGTACGTGGATGGAATTCCTGGGAATGAGCAAGAGCAGCCTGTTCCCCATGATGTCATGAAGCGACACTGAACTCCCAAGGGCTCTGCATTCACAGTACGCCTAAGAGGCTGGGGGCGGGAGAGAGAGGGCCTGCCGGGCGCCATCACACACAGCCAAAGGCCGACAGGGAATGCCCAGCCAGCCTGGCCCCGGGCGCAGAGAATTCACCAGCTGTGATACAGGACAGGCACCTCCTTAGCATTACAGGGAAGAAAGACCCGGGGGTTGCCAGCTTTTCAAACTGGCCTGGCTCCCGCACGATTTGTCCTGCTGCAGCCAAATGAGAAGGGCGCGTGGAGGGGCACAAGGCACCGAAGACACCCCCCCCACACACACACACCCCTACCTACCTACCTACCTACCTCCTTGGAAATCCTATCCACTCCCCACTCTGGCTCCCAAGTTTTCAAAAGGCCTGGCTCAAATACTCTGGGATCTGTCTTTGCAGCTATGAAAGCTAGAAACCGGGCTGTGAGCTTTCATTTTAAAACAGTGTTGACTTCTGTGCCATGGAATATGAAGACAAGAGCCTTGGTTCATGGAAGCCGCCCCTCCTTCCACCAATTCCATCGGGAAGAGACTTCTTTGGAAAGCTCTTCCGGCCTAGAGCTTGGCCCTTTGGCACCAGTCCCCCTAAACGGCAGAGTCACAGCAGCAAGAGGGCATCCAATCTGACCCCCCTCCCTGCCCAAGAAGAGACTGCCAACCCACTACTGCCGCACCCACAGAGTTCAGTGGCAGCCCACACCATCCAGATCACCGTGTCCTCCAAGAGCAGCATGCAGATCGGTCACATAGGACGCTGCCTGCCTTATACCGAGTCAGACCATTGGTCCGTCTAGCTCAGCACTGTCAACACTGACTGGTAGCAGCAGCTCTCCAGGGTTTCAGGCAGGAATCTTTCCCCACCAGGGATCCCTGCCAGGGATCAAACCTGGGACCTTCGGCATGCAAAGGAGATGATCTCCCACTAAGAAACAGACTTTCAGAGCAGACAGCTTCAGCAGACGCATGCCAGTGAGCCTAACCACCTGCTACTGGAGGAGACATTAAACACCACCTCCTTGGCCACCAATCCAGGGCCATGGCGTGATATTTTGCCTAAGGTGGAACATCCAAAATGGCAGCTTCCCACTCATCACTCAACACCCGCTGAGAAGTTCTCTCGCATGAGCCCCACTGCAGCCGATGGCAGTTGTGCTGGAGCCTGCAGCTCCCTCTAATTCTGATGGGGCCCATACGGGAGAGCCCTCCTCCCGGGTCAGTTCTGCTGCCCATCACCCCTCTGCTGCTTTGGGGTGCTCCACATTGCCCTACAACTGGGCTGGGTCACCCCGGGCACCACATTGAGAAAACAGCCTCTCTCAAACAGAGCCACCCATCAGCGAGACACAAACGACCCCTACTTACAAACAAAGCCCCGTAACGTATTTAATTAAGGAAGCCCCCAACTTACAAACTCCAGCCTGAACGTACAAACAACTCGCCCCTCACAGGGACCATACGCATTCCGAGTTATGAACGTCCAAGTACAAATGAACCTTTGGATCACACCCCGTTTGTAAGCTGGAGACTCCTCGCATATATAAAGTTCTTGGGCCTCACTCACAGACTCACTGACATGAAATTCCCAGACCAAACCTCAGGGGATAGGAACGTGCCATTTTCACAAGTAGGTCCCAGATCTCACCCACATTAGCAGAAAAAGAAGGGGGGGCCCCCTGAAAAATGCATGAAATGATGCCTTCTAAAAAACTTTGGCAGTTTTCTTGCGTATTTTCAGAGGAAGTCTGGACTTCCACAGAATGATGAGTAAAAGAACAAACTATTTTTTTTCAGTTAGCTGAATTTCAAACTCACTTCAGAATTTTTTTTTTAATTGCACTAGAAATCTTCATCCGTCTGTCTCATTCAATCTCCTAGAATTTGTATTTTTCAGGGTTCCTAGAAGCAACACGATTACATCCTCAAAACAAAGCAGCTCTTCTGGTCATCAACAAGCAAGGAGAGTGCATGATCAATTTGTGGTACAGGAGGGATGCTTGCAAACTGCAAGCCCTTTTATTAGTATCATATATGAATGTACGAAGCTGCTGTGCACTGAGTCAGACCACTGATCCACCTAGTCCAGTACTGTCTACTCTGACCGGCAGCAGCTCTTAAGAGTTTCAAAGTTTCTTTCAGAGTTTCTTTCCCAGCTGCGGATTGAACCTGGGACCTTCTGCATACACAGCATGTGCTCTAACAGTGAGTTATATGGCCCCACATTCTTGAGGAAGCAGGCATTTGACAGCACAGAATAATTAAAGGGCCCTTTGAGAAATGAGAGCGATTCCCCTATAACACCATGTCCACTTACCTTCACCCGCCTCCATCCAAAAGCCCTTTCTTTCTTCATTGCCCTGCTGAGCACCAAAGCACACACCCCGTCTCCCTCTCCCCTTCCAATCATTAACCTGTGAGGAATCTGGACCATCCTGTTCACCCCTCTTGATCTGTTTACACTTTTCAAAAGAGTAATCAGGAATAACCAGCCCGTGGACCCAGTTTGGTTCTGGGCGCTTCTGTAGGTCAGCTGGGACTGTCAAGCTTTTCTTGCCCCTGGATTGTGACTGCCAAGCTGCCCTATTCCAAGTCACTCTATTTAGCTCAGTACTGCATACTTGGATCGGTGGCAGCTTCCTCTGTGGGGGATCCTTTTAAATGGAGATGCTGGGAATTGAACCTGCTGGGAGCTTCTGAGCTACAAGCCTTCCCCATCGCCCATTCCCTGCTACCTGGGCAAAGAGGCAAAGCAGAGATTCTCTTCTGTTTAGCAGGGGGAGAGCAACTGGCCCTATCCATCCCCAGCACAGCATCCCTCCAGTGGCTGTTGCTGGTATCTGCCTTACATTTCTTTTTAGATTGTGAGCCCTTTAAGGACAGGGAGCAGTCTTATTTATTTTTTATGCAAACCACTTTGGGAACTTCTGTTGAAAAAAGGCAAATAAATATTGTGAGTAAGAGCCACCACCCTGGAACAATGACCAATTTGTGGAGGGACTAAAGCTCAATGGAAGAGCACTTTCTTGGCATGCCAAAGACCCTGGCAGCATCTCCATCCAGGCAGAGCAGGGGAATACAGCTGAAACTCCGGAGAGCTGCTGCCAGACAGTGTAGACGGCACTGGCCTAGAAGGACCAATGCTCTGACTCAGTATGTGGCAGCTGCCTGTCTCAATAAAGAGTCTGGAGCTCAGCATGTGAGCAGGGAGAGCTCCTCTGATAAGAACAAGATGAAATTAGGTGGAACTGGAACAGGCTTAAAGGGGAGCAGCCACGATGGAGAGGACGCCGGAAGAAACCTAGAAGGGACGATTGAAGGAGCCGAGGGTGTTCAGTCTGGAGAAGAGGAGGCTAGGGGCTCGTCACAGAGAAGAAAGAGGAGTGGATCTTTTCTCTGTTGCTCCTGAGGGCAGGACTAGATGGACCGATAGCGCTATCCCTCCTCAGCACAGCATCCCTCCAGTGGCTGTTACTAGAGATGTGCAAAATTGATTCAAATCTGGGTGATTTGAGTGATTCAAATTCAGATTGAATCACCCCTTAAAAGGGCAATTTGAAATTGAAATTTGAATCAGATTTTCAAAATTCAATTCAAGTGTCGTTTGGCACCTTTAAAAAACCCATCAGGCCCCCTGGTTGGCTTTAAAAGGTGCCAAAACAGAGTTGAATTGATTCAAATTCAATTCTAATTTTTGACCAGATTCAAATTTGATTTGAATCCAAAACACATTTTTGGAATTCAATTCAAATCTGAAACAAAGTGAAAAATTCATTCCATGCACATCTCTAGTAACTATCTTAGGTTTCTCTTTAAGATCGTGAGCCCTTTGGGGACAGGGAGCCACTTCATTGATTTATCTATATCTGTGTAAACCACTTTGGGGACTTTGGTTTAAAAGCGGTATATAAGAACAGAACATAAGAACCAACTAGTCCAGCATCCTGTTTCGCACAGTGGCCCACCAGATGCCGCTGGAAGCCTACAGGCAGGTTGAGGGCGTGCCCTCTCCCCTGCCGTTACTCCCCTGCAACTGGGACTCAGAGGCATCCTGCTCCCAATATCCGCTGTATTCGTAGAACCAGTGGGTTGCAGTGGCAAGAAAACAGATGCAGGCCAGAGTTCCCTGCAACAGAGATTCCCAGATGTTGTTGACTACAGCTCCCATAATCCCTAGCCAAAGGCCATTGCTGTGGGGGATGCTGGGAGATGTAGTCAACGACATCTGGGAATCCCTGCTACAGGGAACACGGATGCAGGCTAGACTGTGAGAAGGGACTCCCTAACTGTAACTGCTGCCCGATCATGGGGACAGTCTGCCTCACAGGGTGATGATGGGATCTCCTTCCCTGGATGTTTTCAAACCAAGGCCAGGTGGCTATCTGTGGGCTGGACTAGAAGCCCTCCAAGGCCCCTTCCAACAATCCATCCTATGGACATGCGTCAGGCCGATCCCAGGCCATCCAGAGCAAGCCAAGGCCACGTGGAGCAGCTCTGACCTCCCTAGAGACTGCTGCCTGCCTGCTCTCACAAAGATGGATTCAGCCGGAGATGGATTCCTGGCCAGCCGCCTGCCTGCCTGCCTGCAGAATGTCAGTAATGCAGCCGGGCCGCCCGGTCACACCCCAGCTTGGCACAACACCTTCAGGCCACGCAGATTTTACAACACTGGATTCCTGCATCCAGAGTACATCTCAGTGGTGACAACACAAGATCACAGGCTTGTGCTTCACATTAATTACACTGGACGGTGGAGAGAAAGGAACTCCGACACTCATTCCGTGACACAGTCACGGATGCGCACTAGAATGCACATGCATCTTGCCCAAAGGCTTGTGCTGAATTGGGGGTGGTGGTAATTTTATTATTCATTCATTCATTCATTCATTCATTCATTGCATTTCTATACCACCTGGTATAGAAACCTCTAGGCAGTGTACAGATTAAAACATAATATAAAATAAAACATTTAAAATTCATAAAAACAGATAAAAATCACAATAGATGAAAAAACACACATTAAAATTTCAATTTCAGTCAAAAGCCTGGGAAAACGTCTCCAGGGTCCTCCTAAAAGCAAACAGAGAAGGAGATGCTCTTATTTCAGCAGGGAGCATGTGCCAAAGCCCTGGGGCAGCCACAGAGAAGGCCCGGCCCCAAGCTGCCACCAAACAAGTAGCCGGAAACCATAACTGGACCTCTCCAGATGACCTTAACAGGCGACAGGGTTCACGGCAGAGAAGGTGCTCTCTTAAATACCCTGGACCTAAGCCATTAAGGGCCTTATGGGTAACAACTAGCACTTTGTATTTCGTGCGGAAACCTATCGGCGGCCAGTGCAGTTCTTTTAGAATCAGTGTTCTATGGTCCCTTTGGGTAAACCCAGAGACCAATCTGGCTGCCGCATTCTGTACCAATTGTAGTTTCTGGACTACGTTTAATCACCTTCACGGCAGGTAGGACGCAATGATGAAGACCTGCCAGTTCAGATCAAAGGTCCATCCAGGCCAGCATCCTGCTTCTTCGCACAGCGAAGGGCCACCAGACGCCTCTAGAAAGCCCACAAGCCGGGTAGGGAGATAGCAGCCCTTTCCTCTTTCTACTGCCCATCAACCATTATTCATAGGCACACCTGCTTCTGAATATGGAGGTTCCATGCAACCATAATAACTAATAGTCTTTGACGGAACACACTGTGCTAGAATTCTCAGGCACTGGGGCTGGGGATGATGGGAGTTGTAGTCCAACAATATCCGGGGACCCAAAGCTGAGAATCCCTGCACTATGTAGTTAAAATACGTGAAGGCGTAACTAATTTATTGTAGGTAATCCTGGCTATGAACTCCAGCTCAGTACTCCATCTTCAAAGAGTAGCCCGTCAGATGCTACAGGCACGGCAAAGTTATGACATGCATTCCTTTTCTTAAGACTCCGGTATCTGGAAGAGGCATTCTGTCTCCCATGTTGCTCTTTTGGGTACATGGCTCTGACAGACAAGTCCACCAGGTATTTATCTAATTATTTAAGCTAGGAAGCCATAGCAACATCACATGGCAATAGGTTCCACAGGTAAGGAACACAGGAAGCTGCCTTCCACCAAGTCAGACCCTGGGTCCATCTAGCTCAGTATTGTCTTCACAGACAGGCAGCGGCTTCTCCAAGGTTGCAGGCAGGAGTCTCTCTCAGCCCTGTCTTGGAGATGCTGCCAGGGAGGGCACTTGAAACCTTCTGCATGCAAGCAGGCGCTCTTCCTAGAGCGGCACCATCCCCTAAGGGGAATACTGTATCTCATAATGCTCACAAATGTAGTCTCCCATTCAAATGTGAACCAGGGTGGACCCTGCTTAGCAAAGAGGGCAATTTGTGCTTGCTACCACAAGACCAGCTCTCCCGCCGCCCCTTGCACATTGCTCCTGTGCAGGTTATCCATTCATTCCAGTTTCCTGTTTCACAAGAGAATATGGCCTGAAGCAAGACTGGGGAGATTCTGTACAAAGACAAAACATTCTGCACCCCGGGGTCCAAATTCTGCACCTTGGAAAATCAAACTGCACAACCCCTATAAATGATGCAAACTCATATGTTTGGCTTTGCATAATTTATACTGGTTTTGCTAGTTGTGGGGGGAGAGAGAAGGGGGAGTTATGCAAGGCCCTTAAGTTCCACAGCCCGACCCTTGGAAATCTCACTGATCCAACCCAGACGTTTTCCGAGACTTCCAAAGCCACCCCCTGCACCTCTCCACTCCAGCCATAAGGGCTAGAAACTTGCATTTTAAAAAAGAAATAAGAGCCGAGGCTGTCAGGAAGCCAAATTCTGTGCTCAGCACCATATTCTGCACTCAAGCAGAACAGCGACTGTCATATAACGCCCGAGCTCTCTAGCAACACAGACCTGAGTCTGGCCAATTCTCACACAAAGGACCACCCAAGACCGCCTCCGATGCAACTCAGAATTCCTCACAGGAAGGCCCAAGACGCCAACAGCACCAGCTCATGCGGTTTCCCCTCCACAAAGCCCCCTGGTTCTGGCATCTGCTTCCTTGACACTACATCTCGCCCACCACCCCTCACAAAACCAGCAACAGGATCACAACCAAACGACAAACCGCCGTTCTGGGGTCCCTTCCAAACAAGATATGGCAAGTGTGATTTATAACCTCCCATTTTCAATCCACTCCAGGCACACTGCCAACATGTAAGGACCACAAACCCATTAGAAGCACAATTAAAAAACCATCACCATGATAGAAGCAAAAGGAACGTTCTATAGTGACCAAGATCAGCCGCCAGGCAGCACCGAGTGGCTAAGAAACAGGAAGCCCCCCCCCCAGGCAAGATTCAGATCAGGGACACCCCACTTTGAGTCTTGCTTCTGCCCTGAACTCACCAGGTAGCCTCAGGCCAGCCACTCTCACGTGCAGCCTCAGTCCCTCATCCACAATATGGGGATAAAAATACTGGCCACCCATACAGGGTTGTTATAAGAGTTAGGAACAGAGGAAGCTGCCACATACTGAGTCAGACCACTGGTCTAGCTCAGGATTGACTTCACAGACTGGCAGTGGCTTCTCCAAGGTTGCAGGCAGGAATCTCTCTCAGCCCTATCTTGGAGATGCTGCCAGGGAGGGAACTTGGAACCTAGATGCTCTTCCCAGAGTGGCCCCATTATCCCCAGGGGAATATCTTACAAATTTTACACATAGTCTCCCATTCAAATGCAACCAGGGCAGACCCTGCTTAGCTAAGGGGACAAGTCATGCTTGCTACCACTAGAGCAGCGCTCCCTTCAAAAAATTAAAACAATCTCTGTGAAGTGCTCGCAACGCTCTCCGATGTTATTATTGCCACACTTCAGTAATGGGATTGCCAATTTAAAAAAATAACAATCATCATCATCATCATCATCATCATCATCATCCACCACTTTATATATGACACCAACACCACAGACAATACTTTAGAGAGTAACAGCAGGACAAAATAAAAAAAAGGAAGGGGGAATACGAAATCTCTGCCCCAAGGAACTTACAATCAAAATGGGGACAACAGAAAGAAGGAAGGGACAACAGGAGATGACAATGAGCAAACGTATTCAACACAAGCTACATTTCAGTTGGGAGTGAAAATCTAAGTCAAACTCTTCCCAGACGGGGGTGGGGCCATTACCCAGTGGCAGGGTACCTGGTTCGTATGCAGGGGCCCCCAGGTTCAATCCCTGGCAGGTGGGGGTTGAGAAAAGGTGGGGGGTTGAGCAAGAACCCTGCCTGAAACCCTGGAGAGCCTCTGCCGGTCAGAGCTGGCCATACTGAGCTAAGATGGACCGGTGGTCTGGCTCAGGACCGAGAGAGACAGAGACGGGGGGGGCACCACAGTGGCATTCTGGGAGGGAGGGCCAGGCCTCAGGGCAGCGCAGGAGGTCACACAAGGGCGACTGCTGTGCTCCCAAAGCGGCTGTGTGGCTCGACCCCCACTGGAATTCCCAGGCTGGAAGGAACTCCCCACTGTCAGAAGGGCATGTTTGTCCCTAATGGGACCCTTCTCATTTCTAAAAGTGGCAGCTGGGCTGAACTCCTGGGCTCCCCAGCGAAAAGCAGGGGGGCCTCTTGGAAAGTGAAGCATGCACCCACACACACACACACCGCCCCCCAGGTTCCCGCCGGGCTCCCTCCAGCACCGCTGCCATACTGACCCTCTGGCTTGGCACCGCCAGCGTGCCCGGCCTGGGTACCTGAGGCAGGGCATCCGAGAAGCCAGGAGATGGGGCGCCAAGCCCTCCCGCCACCGCCGCTGCCGCCGCCTCCTCCTCTTCTCCGCTGGCCAGCCGCTGATAATCCGACTTCTCCCCCATGGCGCTGGGCTGAGTGCTGAATCCAGAGGCCCAAAGCCGAGCCTCCAGGCCCCGAGTGGATCAAGGGCAGGATGCCACCGGCCGGGAGTGACTCAGCCCGCCCCTGCCGCTCCTGGAGCTCTGCCGGGGGCTCCGAGCTGACTGACGGGAGGCTCCCCACTGCAGTGGTATCAAGCATCCAGCTGGTCACCCCCTCGCCTGCATCCCGTTGCCATGGCGAGCGGGGAGGCCTCCCATGATGCGGGGATGCTTGCAGCCCAAGCTGATCCGATGTGAGGGAGAAGGGGTGGGAGGGAGGCAATTCCCCATCCAGGCGAGAGAGAAAAGCGCCCCCCCCCCCCGGTCCAAATGCAGGAGCCAGGCAAGGAACGGCCACCGCCGCCGTGGGGGATGGGGAGGGATGGGAGCTGTCTTCCTGGCAACAGAGGCGGAGGGAATGCGGTGGTCCAGGCAAGGGATGCTGAAACCTCAAGACCCCGGCGAGAGCAGCTGGAGGAAGACGAGGCTCGTCAGTGCGGCTCAGAGCAGAAGCAGCAGGGGTGAGCCTGTGGGGGTGACCGGCATGTGGGCGGTGGCGCCCTCCACACCCTTTTGTCCCCAGCGGGGCTGCCCTTCATTCCACCTTCCCCTTCCGTGCATTAGTGTGTCCAGCCCCCCCCCTTTTAGGAACATTGATCCAACCGACGTGCCAAGCAGAAGGGGAGGGGCCCCGCTTCTCACTCACTCGCACACCAGCCGGCGCTCTTCACCTGCGCGGGCAGAGCCTCCCAGGGCAAAGCGAGGAGAAAGGGACTCGGCTCCCTACTCTCTGTGGCGGATTAGCACCCACTACTAAACCCCCCTCCTGCAGCCCACCAAGGAGCACCCCAGGGCTCTCTGGCCGCCAGGAGTCGACCGCACACTTCACCTTGCCCTCCCCAGTCAGCAGCCATTGAGAATCCAGGCAGACATCAGCCCAGGAAGGAAGGGATGCTTGCCAGAACAGCCCACGGCGTGAACGGTGACCCACACCTCAGTCGGTGACAAGGGGGCACCGCAGCCACCATCGCTCTGCACGGGAGCTGGGCGCTGGATACGGAAGAGTAGCCCGGGACTGAAAGCATCAGCGCTGAACACTGGTGCAGGGAGGCGGGGAGGCACGCACTGCAGGGAGGAAATCCAGTTACGTTAATGGAGGGAGATGAAGACGAGCAATTGCTCTAAACTGGCCATTAACAGCCACTGGGGGGGGGGGAGTGGCTGGCCAGTGGCCACTGCTAGGAACTGAGAGCTCCCTGTTCTGATCCAGGAGGGCAATTCTGATGATCTTACCAGTGCCTGGTCCTTGCAGTTCTTCAAGAATTGGTGAGGAACACCTTGTGCTTGAACAACTCCGACAGGGAAATTGTTCCCATGCAGGAAATCTTCATAGAAACTGATGCTTCCAACACCTTCATTCACATGACCATATGTACCTGGGCACCGCCTCTGACCTGGGTAGGCATACACACAAACCTGTTCACACAACCATGCATACCCAGGTCAGAGGCAGTGCCCAGGTACACATGGTTGTGTGAATGGGGTGCTTGCATAGCAAATTTGCACATGGCTATTTCAGCACATGCATGTGCAGTGATCACACACTGGGAATGGCCAATTGCTGCTTCCCACTATGGACAAAAACAAAATAGTGGACACGGCACTGCTCATCAAAATGTTTATTCTGCAAAAGTGATGAAGGAAAACTAGGCACATTCGTGTCATGCAGGGGAGCCATATCCCTACGGATGAACGCCCTCAATCACTCTGGTCATGTCAGAGCCAAGATCAATAGTCTTCTTCAACCTTTTTAGACAGCATTTTCAAAAGCATGCAACATTGCATACCAGTTGCGGAGGGGAGTTGTGGGGGGTGGGGGAGTATTGTCTACACAGACTGGCAGCGGCTTCTCCAAGGTTACAGTCAGGAGTCTCTCCCGACCGTATCTGGAGATGCCAGGAAGGGAACTTGGAACCTTCTGCATGCAAGCAGGCAGGGCCTCTTCCCAGAGTGGCCCCATCTCCTGCGAGAAATATCTTGCTGCACTCACATGTACTACTACTACTATGGATATTTATATACCGCCCTGCAACCAAAGTTCTCAAAGCGGTTTACACAGAAAATTAAATAAGATGGTCCCTTGTCCCCAAAGGGCTCACAATCTAAAAAGAAACATAAGGTTGAGCCCAGTAACAGCCACTGGAGGGATGCTGTGCTGGGGTTGGATAGGGCCAGTTGCTCTCCCCTGCTAAATAAAAAGAATCACCACTTTAAAAAGATGCCTCTTTGCTCAGTTAGCAGGGGGTTAAGTTAGCCGCGTAGTCACCCATCCAAATGCAAACTAAGGTGGACTGTGCTTAGCAAAAAGTATCATTCATGCTTGCTATCCCTAACCAGCTCTCCTCCCATAACAGACCCACAGCCCAGGTGCAGGAGGCACAAGGCGGAGCAAATGATGCTGGTCCCCCCATGGCAACACTGCTCTCTGATGCAGAAGGGAAGCACATCCTCTTCCCTGTGCAGGGGGTTCATGCCTAGCAGAGGACCCGGGGATGGGGTTCCCACACTGTTGTCCTAATGTGTTAATCTGAGCACTGCCTGATCCCAGACGAGAAGCATGAGCTGAGGTCTTCTAGGAGCACCTGCAGAAAAGGCACCCGTTCCCAGGCATTCGCTTCCGCCTCTCCATCATACCACAGGGCTCAGCTCATCAGCCAAGACAGGAAAAAGCCCTGAAGCGCGGGACACGTGAGGATCAGCACTGCCCACGCATGCCCGTCACCACGCCAGTACAACAGGAATCCAGAAACACGCCAAGCTCTGGCAGGCGGAAGTGACGGCGGGCCGGGCGGGCTGCCAGTTTCAGTCTCTCAAGCCCCAGAGGGGACGAGGAGCAGACAGGCGTGTGAATAAATAAAGGAGAAAGCTTGCAATGGTGGACTGGTACGTGCGTGTGTGGGGGGCTGTCATTCCCTAGGAAGTTCTGCTGTGCATTTGTGGGAGGAAAGGCATTCACAAAATCACAGCGTTTTATTCCACATGCATGAATTAAAGGCACAGAGAGAGAGAGAGAAGTCTGTTCCTACTGTAGTTGGAAATCCTCATTACACAATTTAGGCTACATTCTCAAGACTGCTCCATAAGATTGGTTACTTCAGGAATTCTTACACTTGGGCCCTCAGATATGGTTGGAACTACAGCTCCCAGCATCCATAGCCACAAGAGCCAAATAATTAATAATGTCTTAGGATGAGGTTACCTGAGAGAGATTGCCCCATATGTCCCAATTCAGAGATCAGAGGCCCCAAATGAGGTAAGGCGGGTGACTACTAGGGAAAGGGCCTTTTCGGTGATGGCACCCCATCTATGGAATAGCTTCCCCAGTGAGGCTCACCTGATGTTGTGACATTTTGTTCTTTTAGGCACCAAGGAGCTTTCCAGTATAGCTGCTCAACAGCAGCAAAATGCTTCCATTCAGGCAAATCACATGCGAGACGTAAGGCAGCAGTCTTGTGGGAACTAACAACCCGAAAAAACAGCAACTTCCTTACTCCGGATACACGATGTCCTAGCTCTAAATCTCAGCGATTAAATTCAAAACAAGGCACTGGAAATCTGAATGACACCCTGCTGTCAGCGTAGGGACCGCGGTGTCACAACGCAGGAAGTGTGGAAGCACACTTCCGAGATACACAGTGACCCCGTTAGAGGATCTAACTTGGAAAGCGCTCAGGTGAAAACCTCTCTCTTCACTCAGGCTTTTTATTTATTTATCATATTTTTACACCGATTTTAAATCTGGGGACCCAAGGCTGAGAACCCCGAGTTCCGCCCTAACTCCCTGGAACCACCACGATCCTGTTCACAGCAAAGTGCCCAATGGGAAGGAATTGGGGGTGGGGGGTAACAATCGGTTGTCTCAGGAACAGTGAAAAAAGGGAATATATTTCCTCTACCACCCCAACTCAGTTGGTGGTTCTCACTATCTTATACATTAAAAGGGCCAAAATTTGGCTGCAGGCAGCAAGCAACTTGTGCCCACCGGCTGAGGTCTTCAGAGACATTTGTGGATGTCCTTGAATTGCTGAGGGGGGGAAGGACCATTCATAGAACGTTGGCCGTTATTACGGCTGCTGTGTGGGAAAGGAAGTTGGGCCTGACTGAGGAGCGGGAAAATGTCATACAAGGCGTGGAGTGGGGCGGCCAACCAATGGCTCTCCAGCTGTTGTCGGACTACAACTCCCATCATACGCGGCCATGATAAACTGCAGATGGGGGTGACGGAAGTTGTAGTCCAACAGCTCAAGAGTCATAGCTTCGCCACCCCTGGCACAGAGCCAAAGGGGCTCTAGGTGCAAGGGGGCCGAGCGGCCTCCCATCCCACCAATGGCCAATCTCTGCCCTCCTCCATTCAGCCTCCTCCAACATCCCTTCGTAGGGCAGAGCAGCCTGATCGGCAGCAGACTCCCTTCCCCATAGGTGCTAACTGGAAGGCGAGGGGACTCAACAGCCTGGCACTCCCGCCCTGCTTGCCTTCCTTTTTAATGGCCCCACGTTTGCCATTTTGCTCTACGCAGAGGAGCCAAGATGAATTCACCCCTCTGCACTGTTGAAAGGAGCATCCCCAGGAGAGATACTACATCACCACCAACGCTTCATCTCCTGTTAGTAACCACACCTTCCCAAGCCTGCTCCCAAGCTTAGTTTGACCTAATGGCGCAGCGGGGAAATGACTTGATTATCAAGCCAGAGGTTGCCGGTTCGAATCCCTGCTGGTATGGGAAACACCGATATCAGGCAGCAGCAATATAGGAAGATGCTGAAAGGCATCGTCTCATACTGCACGGGAGGAGGCCATGGTCAACCCCTCCTGTATTCTGCCACAGACAACCACAGGGCTCTGTGGTCACCAGGAGTCGACACCGACTCGACAGCACACTTTACCTTTAGTACAACAACATCTGGAGACCGAAGGTTGGCTGCCTCTGCCCCATAAGAAACACAAAGCTGCTCCTGAAGCCGGGAGCCCCAGGTCGAGTTCTCTCCCCCTTCATGTCTAGCCCAGCTTAACCAGTGACCTGACATCATAGCCCTGAGTTTCCCTGGCTTATGCTCCAGGTCACCGGCTGTCAAAGGCAAAGAGCAGGGGGAAAAGTATCTAGTTAGAGATCCAGTGTGGAGTGGTGGCATTGAACTGGGGAGATCCCCGTTCAAGTCCTCACTCGGCTGGGCTGTGTGTCGGGTGGCCTTGGCCACACACATACCCTGAGCCCAACTAACTTACTTCACAGGATTGTTGTGAACATAACCAGAGGCTATGGAAGAACCTGCCCTGAACTCTTTGAAGGAAGAGTGGAATAAATTTGTGATAGCAATTTAAAAAAACAAAACAAAAACTTTTTTTGTTTGGTTTTTTGTCCTCTGCCTTTTGTCAGAGGACAAATTATGCACCGAGTAGAGAGTGTGGACAGAGATAAATTCTCTCACAACACTAGAACCAGCGGTTATCCCATGAAACTGAAGGCCAGGAAATGTAGGACTCTTTCACACAGGGCACAATTAATCTATGGAATTCTCTGCCACAGAATGTGGTGATGGCCACTAGCTTGGATGGCTTTAAAAGGGGCTTGGACTAATTTATGGAGGACAGGTCTATCAATGGCTACTAGGCCACCTGCAGCCTCAGAGGCACGATGCCTCTCAATGCCATTTGGAGGGGAACAACAGTAGGAGAGGGGGCATGCAATACCTCTTGCCTCTGGGCTCCCCAGAGGCATCTGGTGGGCCACTGTGGGAAACAGGATGCTGGACTAGAAGGGCCTCGTGCCTGATCTAGCAGGGCTGTTCTTTTATCTTCTGTATAGGAAATTGCTTGTAAGCTGATGTGCCATGAACACACATGCAAGTATTTTGACACACTGTTGAAGTGTGTGGGGTGTGTGTGTGTGTGTGTGTGTGTGTGTGTGTGTGTGAACTCATGACAACAGTCTACATGTGGGTGTCACACAAGTTCTGAAGAAAACTCGTCTTGGTACTTCTGTGAGAATCGAACGTCATGGCACGCTGCCACACTGACCTGCATGGTGTGTGTTCATATGTGTACCACCAATACTGTCTTCTAGTGTGGGAGAGGTTGTGCCTTGGTGTTCTAGGACAAAAATAGCACATGGACGATAGCACATCTTTAGGTGTTCCTACATGAAATTAATGCCATGAAAGAAACATGAAGCGGATCCCATGTGTATAATGTCACAGATGGCATACATGACAACGCATATTTATACACCGCTTTTCAACAAGTGTTCTCAAAGTAGTTTACATAAAAGAAAAGGAGGCGGCAGCAGCAGCAGGTGGCTTCTTGTCCCCAAAGGACTCACAAGACCGATTCAGACCTTATGCTGTACAAGTGTACAGATTTCTGTACATTCGTACATGTGTTTGCGTGAATGACTGTACCTGTGTTCATTTTAAAAGTGAGCCTGGATACAGGCCCTTCAAATGCATGGTACAGATAGGAAGTATACTGCTGTATCTGCGTCCAACATAACATATAATGACTGTACCTATGTACACTGTACGAGTGTTAAACATATGGTGTGAATGGGCCTACAACAGTCACTGGAGGGAGGCTGTGCTGGGGTCAGATAGGGTCAGTTGCTCTCTCCCTGCTAAATATCTATTTATTAATTAATCATATTTATATACCATCTAGTCTGAGGGCTACAGGCTACCTCCAGCCTCAGGATGCCTCTGAATACCAGTTGCAGGGGAGCAACAGCAGGAGAGAAGGCATGCCCTCTACTCCTGCCTTTAGGCTTCCAGTGGCATCTGGTGGGCCACTGTGTGAAACAGGACAAGATGGGCCTCCTTGGGCCTGATCCAGCAGGGCTGTTCTTATGTTAATCTGATATGTGTATCTCTAGGTGGTGTACACATTTAAAACAAAAACAAAAACAAATACAAATAGAAAACAGAGTAAAAACAATTTTAAAAGTCAACACAATTCCATAGCATAGAAACAATTAACCTGAGAAATCAGATAGAGTTTTGGAGCCAGGAGCACTCTCAAGCGATGCACCTGATTTTTCATGGGGAATGTAACCTCATCCAGAGCAGGCAGATCTAAACCATCTCTTGGGTCCCAACCCCCAACACATCTTATTTGGATTCAACTTCAGTTTGTTTCCCCTCATCCAGCCCATTAACATCTTCAGGCAGACATTTAGGGAAGTTGTGCCATTTCCTGACGCAGAAAACAGATTTGGGTGATAACACCCAATTGATAACACCCTGCTAATGATCTCTCCCAATAGTTTCACATAGATGTTAAAGAGCACTGGAGACAGTATTGAGCCTTGTAAAACTTCACACTTCATCTCTCTCTTTGCAGAACAGCAGTCTCCAAGCAACACCATCTGGAACCTACCAGAGAGGTAGGGACAGAACCACTGTAAAACAGTGCCACCCAATCCCACCTCCCTCAGGCAGTTCAGAAGGATATCATGGTCGATGGTATCGAAAGCTGCCAAGGGATCTAAAAGGATCAGCAGAGTCATACTCCCTCTGTCAATACACAATTGGAGCTCATCCAGCAGGCCGACCATCTCAACCCCATAGCTCACTCGAAAGCCAGTTTGAAGCGGGTCTATATAATCTGTACCATCCAAAACTGCCTGGAGCTGAGAGTCTACCACCTGCTCAATCACCTTGTCCAACCACAGAAGATCGGAAACAGGTCTGTAATTGGCTAACTCCGATTGATCCAATGCTGGTTTCTTCAAATAAGGTCTAATAATCTCCTTCTTAAGACAAGGAGGCATCCTGCCCTCCCTCAGAGAAACATTTATAATATTTACCAGACCCTCTCTGATAATATGACTATCAGATGAAATAAGCCAAGGTGGGCAAGGATCAAGAGAGCAGGTGGTGGGACGTACACTCCAAAGAGTTTTTCCCACATCCTCAGGAGTCACAAACTGAAAGTGATCCAATCTAATCTTATAAGAGGAGTTGCAGGAGTCCCCTGCTAACTGCACAAAGCGACACCTTTTTAAAGTGGCGATTCTCTTTATTGAGCAGGAGGAGAGCAACTGGCCCTATCCAGCCCCAGCACAGCATCCCTCCAGTGGCTGTGGCTGGTGGTCTATCTTATGTTTCTTTTTAGACGGTGAGCCCTTTGGGGACAGGGAGCCATCTTTATTTCTTTTTATTTCTCTATGTAAACTGCTTTGGGAACTTTTGCTGAAAAGTGGTATATAATTATTTGTTGTCGTTGCTGGACACCTCCACAGTAGACTCTGCAGTAACTGTGGGATCCAGTTCCAAGGGAAATGCTACTTTAAAAAGGTGCCACTTTGCTCAGTCAGCAGGGGTTATACTCTGAGGGAGCCCTCTGCCCATCGGGAACTAACACACTGATGCCAAGTCAGCACCCATCACAGGAAATTGTACATGCAATTTTCTGTGTGGAAGCAATAACCACATAATGCCCGAGAAGAGACCTATGAATAACTTCCCAAGTAACCAGAGTTAGCATTGGTGAAGCAAACTTCCAAATGTTCAAAGGAGCCAGCGTGGTGTAGTGGTTAGAGTGCTGGACTAGGACCGGGGAGACCTGAGTTCAAATCCCCCTTCAGCCATGAAACTAGCTGGGCGACTCTGGGCCAGTCACTTCTCTCTCAGCCTAACCTACTTCACAGGACTGTTGTGAAAGAGAAACTCAAGTATGTAGTACACCGTTCTGGGCTCCTTTGAGGAAGAGCGGGATAGAAATGTAATAATAATAATTATAATAATAATAATTATTATTATTATTACCAATCCTGCATTGGTAAGCTAGACTTGCATTGTAGTATTATCATCCCCACACTGGAGATGGCGAGAGACAGGCAGAGAGACTGTGCACTCCCATCACCCTCAGCCTCAACAACCACCGTTGCAGATGATGGGTGTTGTAGTTCAGCAATAGCTGAAGAGTTTCAGGCAGGCCACCCCTGCCCTCATGAGTTTAAGGGAACAAGATTTAAGGCAAGGATTTTCAGACTCGTGCTCTGAGCTGCCATGCACACCCACTCTCAACAGACATGCATGTGCTCGTTCGTCACACAGGGTGCATTTAATTCGCTACCTGTGCAGGAAATTCAATGCATGTGAAACAGCCACAGACTGAATCTATTTGCAGACAGCAGGAAAACGAAACAGATTCTTCAAAGTAGTGAGCCCCGTTTCTACCATCCAAACCCAAACTTCCTGTGTAAAGTATTATACCAATCATACCAAACGGGTACAAATAAATCCAGAGATAAAAACTAGAAGCACCCAATTCCAAACTGGGAACCGAGCCCATTCCCTCTCTCTCGGAAAGCCCTCCCAAGTGACCCAGACCCCTCTCCGATGCACGCTGTTGTGGTCCTGGGAGGTTTCAGAGTGTGTACTGAGTCAGTTTCAATCTCATAGGAAGTTCAAAAGCAGCTTGGGGCCCACTAGAGGGTGTGAAAGGCAAAGTTTCGTGCCCCAGAGGAGGAGAAGGGCTTGAAATCACAGGTCCAAACAAGGCTAGAGCCTGACAGCATCCCACCAAGGGATAGGATGCCAGGTTCCTCATCGGTACTCACCTCCTGCATCCCTTCCGGAGGGATGTCTCAAGGCTCAGGTGACAGCTTGCCGGTCACACACATCTGGCCAGGAATCAGTCTCTCCCTCTCTCTCTCTCTCCCAGCCTCCCTCCCTCCCTCTCTCCCAATTGGCCAGGCAGTCACATGACAATGACTTCACCCATCCTGGCATGCAAGGAGGAAGGTGACCATTCACTCATTAGCAACAGCAAGGCAGGGAGGCAGGCAGCTAGTGGGTGGCGGCAGTTTCAGTGACACACTCAGTGCCGGTCCTGTGGGTTTCCCTGGAGAGGCATCCTCCAAGCATGCTCAGACGTCAGTGCAGGAACAACAACAAAACAAAAAAGCATCGCCAGGCGCACAGTCACCCCCTGAAGGCACTTGGGAATGCTGGCAGGACATTCCTCTGTCCATTCAGAGGCACTCTCGACCAGGAAGATCCTCCACTCAGGATCGTCGGCTCCGGGTTTCTTTGCACCTGGATCTGGGTCACACCCGACTGCAAGCTCCTTGGAGGGGGACCGTTGCTGGACCTTATCAAGTGCAGGATGGACCCTAGAGCTGATGGGAGGAAGCCCCACTAGCAAAATCAACATCTGGAGATGGGGAGACTGCAACACCCGGGGAGCTTGCCCAGGTAAGCTTGGCACCTTTCCCTCCTGCAAAGGTTCTGTGCATTGAATGGCTGAAGAATGGCATTTCAGCAGGAAGTGTTTCCACCCAGCACGGTAGCTTAGTGGTAGCACACCTGCATTGCACGCAGAAAGTTCCAGGTTCAATTCCCGGAAGCATCTCCAGGAAGGTCTGAGAAAGATCCAGTTTAAAACCCTGAATGCTGCCACTCAGAGTGGGCAACAGTGACCTAGATCAACCAAGAGTCTGACTCAACATACGGCAACTTCATATATTCACCTCTCCGTGGAGGGGGGGGAACACTGCACCTATTGAATTTCTGCCCCCCAAATAAAGGTGGCAATTCGGTTTCTATCCGCAGTTCAACTGTAAGAATATGTCCTACTTCTGGCCCACCCGGAGTGCTCCCCAGAAAGTCTGGTCACCTCCAACCCACAAAGGAAGTGACCACCTGGCTGGAACCAGCCTGGAGCTCCTGCACCAGGGCAGAAATGGAGAACGGTCTCAAGGGAGGAGAGCTGGTCTTGTGGCAGCAAGCATGCATGGTCCCCTTTGCTAAGCAGGGTCTCCTCTGGTCTGCATTTGGATAGGAGACTACATGTGTGAGCACTGGAAGGTATCCCCCCAACAGGGGATGGGGCCAGAGCTCAGTGGAAGGGCATCTGCTTTGCATGCAGGCTGCCTGTCAGCATCACTAGGGAGGGCCCGGAGAGCCACCACCAGTCAGTGCAGACAAGACTGAGCTCGATGGACCAATGGCCTGACTCTGTATAAGGCAGCTTCTTCTGTTCCTATGATCTCAGAGAGCAGGACAGCTTCCTAGAAGGGACCCGACAGAGGCTGACAAAACCACGGCAATGTCCACAAAACGTTGGTTCCAGGGGCACAGCGAGACCCCTGGGGGCCCAGGGACAAAAGCTTTGCAGGGGGCTCCTACTATCACATGTGCAGAGTGTGTGCTCCCAACACAAGCCACGCCCTGCATCTGACGTCAGACGCAAGGAGCAGGGCAACAAATATCTTCCCCCACTGCCGCCCCTGCCCTGCCGCTGCTTCTTGTCTTTGCCCCCGTGACGACGGCGGGCACTATGGCTGGGCCGGGGGTCTCCAGCCGGCATGCCTCTCTCTCTCTTGCCAGCTGAATTATGCGCCTGCGCAGTTCAACTATGGACGCTGCATGCCCGTTAAGTTATAGACATGTGACTTGCACTGTTGAACTGCGCAGGTGCGCAGTTTGGCCAGCCGGCAAGAGAGGGAGAGGGAGAGAGGCCTGACCCAGCCACAGCGCCCACAGATAAGAAGCAGAGGCGGGGTAAGGGCAGGGGTGTGGCACGGAGGTCTTCTTGGGGGAGGCCTGAACCTCTGGGCCCAGAGACACTTGTCCCTGCTTGTTCAATGGACGCTACGCCCATGGTTGGTTCATCAGTGGCCAGAGCCTCCTTTCATTCATCATCCTGGTTTTTGCATATCCTGCACTGCTTCAAGTGTAGAATTTGGTTCTATGCAGGCAACTACTTGTGCCATTACATGCGGGATGACCACACAAGTGTCCGTCTTGCAGCAATCCTGGCTTCTCCCATTTTTTTAAAAGCACATTTCTAAACTTAGAGTTGCACAGCTTAAAAGAGAGAGAGAGAGAGAGAGAGAGAGAGAGAGAGAGAGAGAGAGAGAGAGAGAGGAGAGCCTTCCAGAAACGGGAATCCGGCACCTGTAAGCCTCTCCTCCAGTTCTGTGAACAGCCAGCCCTTCCCCAATCTCCGCTTTTAAGCTTATTTTCCCCTCCCCACATCAAATCCCTTCCATATGGCCCATACGACAAGCCTTCTGGCATCCCCAGCCTGCAAAGAGCTAGGATTTCGTCAGATATACGTGGGGGGTGGGTTGCCGGCTTAGTCTGGAGCTGGACAACCAAGACTCGTTCCTGGATTGAGGACCCCATTCTCCCTTTCTGCTTTCACAGCTGGCGGGGGGTGGGAGTCTGGGAGTACTTCTGGATCCACACCTCTCCTTGGTTTCTCAGGTTGAGGCGGTGGCCAGGGGTGCTTTCTATCAGCTCTGGCTGATACGCCAGCTGCGTCCATTTCTCGAGATCAATGACCTCAAAACAGTGGTACATCTGTTAGTCACCTCCAGACTGGACTTCTGTAATGCGCTCTGTGTGGGCCAACTCATCTGGTGGCCACACGGAGCCGGGCCTTCTCGACTGCTGCCCCGAGACTGTGGAATGTGCTCCCTGCTGAGATGCGATCCTCTCCATCCCTGACTATTTTTAAAAAACATCTGAAGACCCATCTCTTCACCCAAGCTTTTTCAGCCTTTTAAATGTGTAGTTTTAATTTTATACTGTTTTTAAATTGCTAAACTGTTTTAACTTTTTATATTTGTTTTAATTGTTTTTATGTTATTGTTAACTGCCCAGAGACGAAAGTTTGGGCAGTATACAAGTTAAACAAACAAACAAACATACAAACACACACACACACACACACACACACACACACACACACGTCAGCCAGGCAGATGCTGCTGCACTGGGTGTGTTGCCTTCCTTCTCCCTGCAGCACATGCCAGCTACTGTAGCTCAGGTCCTGTGAAACAGCGGACCCTGCATAGAGAGGCAGGGCCTTTTTGGTTGTGGCCCCTCGGCTTTGGAATGCATTCCCAGAAGAGCTTCATCATGCTCCCTCCCTCAGTGTGTTTAAGATACAATTGAAAACACATCTTTTTAGAGAGGCTTTTTACTATTTTATCCACTGCCATATCTGGTACGTTTCTTAGTTTTTTGTTTTTCATTTTTAACTTTTAATTTGGAACTTTAAATGTGGTTTTAGCTTGGTCTTTTAAAACTTTAATGATTTTATGTTGTATCTAAGTTTTTAATGCTGTAAGCCGCACCAAGCAGTAGTGTACTGGAGGGGCGGGGCATACATATTTTAAATAACTAAATACATAAATAAAGCACTTGCAAGGAAGGGGTGGGGGGATCTTTAAGGCAAGGCTGCACAACTCCCACTCACCCAGTCCTCATGAGCCAGGGTGGCTGCTTCTGCTTCCGGCTGCTCCCCTCTCCCCCCATCCCATCCCATGCTTTACCAGCCTGCACACTTCTACCTGTTGAATGACCAGCCTGCAGGCAGCACGACTCTCGCTAACACTGGGGCAGGGTGGGATGAGAGAGAGAGCCAGCAGAACCCAAGGCAGCTGCACCTCCTACCTCCAGCTGCTTTTGGACTACAACTCCCATCATCCCTATTGACTACTGTGGCTGGAGATGATGTTGTAGTTCAGCAACAGCCAGAGGACCAAAACTGTGCAGCTCTGCTTAAGAGGAAGGGACACAATCCTCCCTGCTCAGAATTTATTTTGCCCAATGTTAAGCAACAAAGGAAAACATCCCTTTGGGCCCCACCTCTGCAAGAGCAGTGGCTTTATGCTTGCTTTGCCCCTTTGTGCAGACCTCAATCAAGTGAGCCACACGTTACATGGGAACAGAAGAAGGCCCACAAACAAACAAGCAATTCCTCCCCCTGCAAAAAATCACTAGCTAATCTTACTTGGGGGGCAAATTACTGCCTGACCTCAATACAGTGATGACCCTGAGCAATCTGTCGGATCATTTAAAAAAAAAAATCCAAGTGCTGACCACTGTTACCTGTAACAGAGATTCCCAGGTGTTATTGACTACAACTTCCATCATCCCCAGCCAGAGGCCACTGCAGCTGCAGATGATGGGAGCTGTAGTCAGCAACATCTGGAAATCCTTGTTACCGGAAAAACTGAGGACAACTAAATGTGTCGGCACATACATACCAACACAACATCCATTTCTCAGGCGGCAGCAGTATCAAGAGGGCTATTTGGTGGCCTTTCACTGCAAGGTGCCAGGCGTCTTGAACCAGGGACTCTTGAAGGGGAGCCCAGGTGCCGAACTCTTTGACACTGTGGCGGCTTGGTGGAGAAGAAAGCTGCCTGGCCTGCTCTGGGCTGCACTACAGCACCACCACTTCAAGTGGACAAACGTTAGTATTGCAGCTACCAGCTCATCAAGGGGCAGGAGCTCACAGCAGGTTTTACTGCAAGGCTTTACTGCGAGTCCGAAGTTGCCCCCCCCCCAACTGAAGCAAAAAGTGGACATTTTTACCCCAGATATAAATCAGACTACATTCTAATGCACAGTGAAAAACCCAAATTGTGTGTGACGTGCTCCCTGATAGCTTGCAGGGACTTTGGGGTAGATCTGGCCGATATGTGAATTCTGGAGGAGTGTGCTCCTCCATTCTGGAGGAGATGCGAACTAAAAGGCAGGTGTGAAAAATTTCCAGGTGACACAAGGACCCAACAGGATTCCACCCACTCCGATAAGACTGCCTATTCCGGCCCAACTCCTCGGTCTGAGCAACAGTGCTCCAGAAAGGACACAACTAGCTTTCCGAGGGGCCATCATCAAGGAACCTCTGGAGGGGGTCCTGACATCCAAACAGCATGCTCTCTCAAGAATCTTCCTTCCTTGCAAACTGAGATTCTCAGGAACTCACAACCCCACAAGGCACAGCACTTGGGAAACGCAAACAGACTTGCACCTGTCTCGGTCTCCGTCGTTGCTCCTCACACCTGAGAGTGAGGCTCCTTGCAGGACTGAAACTGTGGAGGAGATCTGCACCAGCACCGGCCAATTGCAGGAGCCGGCGCATGGCCAAGAGAGCCAGAGAAAAAACCAGAAATCCTTGCAAACGGGAAAACGAGAGGGGTTGAAAGTCTCATGCCAGATACGGGGAGCCTTTAATAGGAGCACAGGGTATCCAAACTGGCAGCGCTCCACAACTCCATACTCCACATAGGGACACACGAAGCTGTCTCATACAGAGTCCATCTTGCTCCATCTAGCTCAGTATTGTCTACACTGACTGGCAGTGGCTCTCCAAGGTTGCAGGCAGGAATCTCTCTCAGCCCTATCTTGGAGATGCCAGAGAGGGAACCTGGAACCAGGTTTCCAGAACTGGAGGACTGGGGGAAGACGACAGCACGGCTGTTGGTGCCAGGCCTGCAAAAGACATTCTGAAGCACCACAAGCACATTATTCTCCAAGGCCAGGATGTCATTTTTGCACTGCCACAATCCCAGTAATCACAACAAGGAGCATTTATATGGCATTTTGAGTGCTAGTCTGGCCTAACCTTCAGGACAGTGGCAAGGATTACTCCCATAACATACTTGAAGCTCTCTGAACAATCAAAAGCACTGTTTAAGTGCTGAGGATTATTACAATCAAAGGAACATAGGAAGCTGCCAGATACTGAGTCAGACCATGGGTCCATCTAGCTCAGTATTGTCTTCACAGACTGGCAGCGGCTTCTCCAAGGCTGCAGGCAGGAATCTTTCTCAGCCCTACCTTGGAAATGCTGCCAGGGAGGGGACTTGGAACCTTCCACATGCAAGCAGGCAGATGCTCTCCCTAGAGTGGCCTCATCCCCTAAGCGGGATATCTTGCAGTCCTCACATCACATGTAGTCTCCCATTCAAATGCAAACCAGGGCAGACCCTGCTTAAGAAAGGAGACAGTCCATGCTTGGTACCACAAGACCAGCTCTCCCATTCTGACGATGATCTCCACCATAAAAAGTAATTGGGAGTCCCCAAGCATGTTCTTGTCCACTGCCACATAGTGTCCTCTAGTGGCCAACCAGAGTGAGCTTCAACGGGAAGGACTCACACCCACCCACCCCCCGCTGTCCTTCCTTCATGGCTGCCTGAAGTTCTCCAAGTTCTCGCAAAGCAGCGGATGAACAGGCCACCCGCATGCAATAAACTCAGGGACATGCCAGGAGGATGTTGGGATGGCCACCCAAGATGTGCTAAGGGGGCATAGTTGGCACACCCACAGAAGATGTGCCAGGAAGATGCACGCACTCAACACATCCCTTTCTAATGGTGTGGGCTTGAAAGGTATCATCCAAACCAGCCCAAAGGGTTTTGAACACTTGGAAGCGCTAGGCGTACTGCCGTGCCCTGAAATCCTAAGCATGTTGGCTTCCAAGCCCGTCTCGATGTCTGTAGTAGGATCTACTCCCATGTGAATGTGCAGCCCGTTACGACGATGCATGCCAATTGTGCCTGAAGCTAGGAAATGATGCACTCGTCTTGGCAAAATCCTGCCCTCGTGGAGATTGCTCAGAGGCTTTTTTCCAAAATCCAAGCCCGTGTTCTGCCAGACTATTATGACACAGGACTTCCTCAAAGCATTGCTTTCACATACCGGAAGTGCCTTTTCTAGTTATCTGCACAGTTACCGGCAAGTGCAGCAGTAGTGCACACAATCACATGGCCGCCCACCAGTCAAAATAAAGGACCGGATAAGATCTTACAGGTATTAACTCCAGTCCACAAGCGCCCCACCACATCCACTTTAAGACAGCCAACATTAGAGATTAAAATGAAACCTGACATTACTCAAGGTACCAGGCTTGATGGTCTTGCTCAGGGGAAGTGTTACGTAAACAGAAGTCCAGAGGGAGAGGCGTCATTCTCAATTCCGTAGATCATCTGTGTCTGGACTGTTCCACTTTGCACTGAAGGCAGGTGCGGGTCATAGGGTTGAATGAGCCATTAATTCCCTCTAAGGCAAAGTTCTTCATTGTAAGGCCCTGGGGCCAGTAGCAGTAGCCAGCAGCAGCCCCCTAAGTGTGCTCCCCTTACTAATGATTTATTGGGCCTGTGTGAAGCTTTGGTCGAAGCTGAATACTCTGCACATTCCCTTTGCCCAGTGCTGGTGCTGTGTGTGTGTGTGTGGGGGGAGGCATCCTTAAGGAACACAGAACCCTCTTGAACCTCTGTCCCATCCTGGAAGGCCTGCCCAGAGTGTAGCTCTTCCCAGGCCTTTCCTCCTCGGGCTCTGCCTCTCTCCAGGGGCCCCCAGCACTGAGAAAAGCACAGTCCAGTGCAGAGGATGGCCCGATGGGAAATGGCTCTCACAGGGAAGGTGTTTTGCCAAAGTGGCCTCCACCAGAAAAACAGCCAAGAGCACTGGTCCAAGGCAGCCGAAGAGCTCGAGACGATTCACTGCATGTAAAAACCTGCAAGACAGGAAGCCGTTTAGGCTTGAACCTCTCGATGTGGTATCTGGTTTCCTGTATGCAGATGATGAGATGTTCCTCAGGAGGGGCGGGATTGTCTGAGCTCCGACCTGCAGCCTTAGGCACAGGGTTACCGCATCTGGGGAAACTGGGTCATGCGATGAATACGAAGGCGACGAATATTCATATACCGCTTTTCAACAAAAGTTCCCAATGCCGTTTACGTAGATAGAAATTAAAAAAAACAAAGATGGCTCCCGGTCCCCAAAGGGCTCATGGTCTAAAAAGAAACATAAAGTTGACACCAGCAACAGCCTCTGGAGGGATGCTGTGCTGGGGATGGAGAGGGCCAGTTGCTCTCCCCCTGCTCAACAAAGAGAAATGCCACTTCAAAAAGGGGCCTCTTTCAGGGTTTGAGCCTCATCGCTGTGGACTGAAAGAGCAAACTCTTTCAGAATACCAGGGCAGGAGGGGCTCTCAGCCTTGGGCTCCCATCATGGCCAGCCCTTGGCCACTGTGGCTGGGGATAATGGGAGCTGGAATCCAACAACATATGGGGGCCTGGACCAGTGCTCCCTCTGACAGGGATTCCCAGATGCTGTTGACTACAATTCTCAGAATCCCCAGCTGCAAAGGCTTTTGCTTGGGGATTATGGGAGTTGTAGTCAACAACATCCTTGTCAGAGAGAACAGTGGCCTGGACTAGGGTGTTATTCCCTGAAGCACTAAACGGAAATTATATGCATACAGCGCCTCCCACAAGTGAATGAATAAGAGAACCTCCAAGAAAAGTCAGGGATTTAAAAAGTCTCGATGCATTTTAAAACCAGGCATGAATCGCCTTTAAAGCTGATGCCTCTCGTGGACGCCTATAGGCAGCAGTCCTTTCTTTCTTTCTGTTAACCCCTATGCATGTGTCCTCCTTGAAGTTTCATGGAACTCAGTGGGAATTACTTCTGCGTAAACAAGCCTAGGATCTGGACCCCAAGGCAGCTGCTTCGAAAAGCCTGGACTACAACAGAGCTCTGACAAGCATGCAGACCTACCTGAGGCTGCGTTATTTGGGTCATCCTCCGATTCCAGCGTCCACTTTCGCCCCGGGGTCCACACAACAGGGACGGTCCTTTGGCTGTATCCCCACCTTTCCTTATGAAGTTTCCCCACCTTCACAGGGATTTGTCTCGAGAGAAGAGGTCACCGAGGAACCGCCTAAGCACCCAGCTTCTTCAGAGTATTATGGTCTGGCTCAAACAGAGGGTCCTGAGGTCCCAAAAAACTGCATTGTGATGTGGTCAAGGGAGGTGAAGAATGCAGGACCTGCAAGGGGATGAACCAAGGAGGCTTTTGTGAGGACACGAGAATCCACAAATCCCATCAACTGGATCAACTCTCGGGTATTTAGGTTTTGTCCTTCGACAGGCTCAATGGGAAAGGTGGGCTGAAACATTATCTTCCCTTGTTTCTCCCCACAATGCCAGATTCAGCAGATCAGGGCAGGCTGCACAAGGTTGCATGATCTGCTCCCTCTGCGTTCACCCTCAACTAGACACTTTCCAGACTAGACCCTACAACAGGGTCAGGACGTATCTCGGAAGTGGGCTTCCACACTTCCTGCATCGTGACACCGCAGTCCCTAGGCTGACAGCAGGGCGCTGTTCATATTTCCACTGCCTTGTTTTGAATTTAATCGCTGCAAGATAGTGCTATAATGTTGTATAAAGGTAAAGTGTGCCATCAAGTCGATTTCGACTCCTGGCGCCCACAGAGCCCTGTGGCTTTCTTTGGTTGAATTCAAAGCGGTTTACCATAGCCTCCTCCTGCTCAGTCTGAGATGATGGTCTTTCAGCATCTTCCCATAGCGCTGCTGCCCGATATAGTACCAGCGGGGATTCAAACCGGCAACCTTCTGCTTGTTAGTCAAGCATAAAAAAGTTGTTGTTGTTTCGGGTTGTTAGTTTTGGCGAGACTGCTCCCCCTGCTGGGCGCTTTGCTATTTAGGTTTTGAACAGGATTTGCCTGATCAGAAGCATTTTGCAGCTAATCTGGAAAGCGCCCTAGAGAGCCAGTGTGGTGTAGAGTGTTGGACTAAGACTCAGGAGACCCATGTTCAAATCCCCACTCAGCTAAGAAACTCATTGGGTGACTTTGGGCCAGGCCTAACCTACCTCACAGGAGCGTTGTGAGGATAAACATACCCAAGTACACCCCTCTGGGCTCCATGGAGGAAGAGCAGGATACAAATGTAAAAATAAATAAATAACTGTGCATAAATTCATTAACTCGGCATTGCACGTTTATCCAGCCCTCCTGGGGCACGCAGAGAATGATCCCCCCCCCCAATTTTATTCTCACAGCAAGTCTGCAAGGTAGGATCAACTGAAAACGGGTGCCTGGCTCAAGGCCACCCAACACTAAGAAGGGGTAATAGATTAGTGGTAGCATGCCTGCTCTATATCAGCGGCCCCGGGTTCGACCCCTGACATCTCCAGGGAGAGCTGGGGAAGGCCCTGCCTGGAACTCTGGAGAACTGCTGCCGGCCAGGGTCGACAATACAAGCCCAAGTTCTTGTGGGAAAGACGGATTCTGAGACTGTATTGAAAGGAAAAGAGTGTGTGTGGCATCGCGTACAAGGCTTGTGAGGGGAGGGGCTACCTGTCCCATCACCACGTGAACCAGAATTGCCCTTGCGCCCCTGTGGCTTGTGCCAGCTGACACTCTGGCCCTGGCAGTCACGTTGGCTATGATTCTGGTTCTTCGCCAGCTGTGGCAGGAGATGATGGGAGCTGCAGCCCAGCAACAGCTGGAGAGCCTCCGCTTGGCCATTCCCGCAATAGCCCCCTCTCACTGTTGCTCTCAGGCAACTGCTACTCACAGGTACACTGCCTCTGCAACTGGAGGGTCCAAGCAGGCATTGAAAACTGAGTCCGACGCTGCAGAAGACACATCCATCACCATCAGGGAGCTTTGCACGCAGAATGTCCCAGGTTCAATCCCTGGAGTAAGACACCTGCCTGAAACTTCGGAGAGCCAGTGCCGCTAAAGGGACCGAGGGTCCAATTCGGTGCCAAGCAGCTTAGGAACATAGGAAGCTGCCATATACTGAGCCATACCGTCTCGCTCAGTACTGTCTACACAGACTGGCTTCTCCAAGGTGGCAGGCAGGAGTCCCTCTCAGCCCTGTCTTGGAGATGCTGCCAGGGAGGGAACTGGGAACCTTCTGCAGGCAAGAATCCAGATGCTCTTCCCAGAGTGTCCCCGTCCCCAAAGGGGAATTTCTTACAGCGCTCACACATGTGGTCTCCCATTCAAAGGCAAACCAGAGTGGAGCCTGCTTAGCAAAGGGGACAATTCATGCACAAGACCAGCTCTCCTCTCCTATGGCGGAGAAGCAGGGCCTCCTTGGTCCCGGTCTGCCCCCCCCATGCAATAACCCCCACACCACACCGGTTCTCCCCCAGTGAGTGGCTGCTGTCATATACAAGGAGGGGAGAATCCGTGTGTTCCTGTCCCAGAGACTCCACTGGGAAAGCGTGTTCCCTGCCCGGCTTCTCCTCGGAAAGGAGACCGGAGGCTCCCCTGCCCTTCCCTGCAGGAGCCACTCAAGCCCAAACATCAGCCTTGACCGCCAAGCCCCTCCCCAGGAGGGGAGGACAAGCGGGTGGCCCAGAGGTCAGCAGGAGCGGGTGCCAAGCCAAACAGGAAAGGCCCGGCCGCTGGGCTGGAATGAGAGACAAACAAGGGAAGCGTGTGCGGGGGTGGCAGAGAGAGGGGCAAGAGAGAGAACAGGTCGGCGGGGGGGAGCCCAAACCCTCCCTTGGAGTCAGCTGATAGCCAAAGGGAAGGCAGGCAGGCCCGCGAGGCCTGCTGAATTTGCTGGCCACAAGACAGGGCGACTGGCGTTCCCTGGCGTGGCTCGGAAAGGGATTAAGGCAAATCTATCTATCTATCTATCTAATCAAATTTATACCCTGCCCAAACTTACGTCTCTGGGCGGCCAACAGCAATCAAAACACATATAAAAGTTAATTCAACATAAAACACATATAAAATTAAAGCAATACAATAATTTAAAAACCATAAAATTAAACTAACAGTATTTTTTTTAAAATTAAAAACCTGAGAAAGCTTGGGTTAAAAAAAAGGGTTTTCAAATGTTTTTTAAAATGTTTTTTAAACATTTTAAAATGTTGTGGGTTTTTTTTTAATGCGTGGAGGCTGCCAGTGGCAAGATAGAACCTCTCTAGCTTCAGAGGCGGGAGCCTTCCGAGTAGCAGGTGCAGGGAAGGGGCTCTTGGAGTGGTGGCCAAGCTGAGGCTCTACAGCAGTTGCTGGACTACAACGCCCTTCACCCCCCGCTGCCATCTGCCTCTTCTGCTGGCTAAGAGCCAGAATTCTAGCAAATGTGAGCGCCAGCATCAGCAGGTCCGCTGATACAAGCCATGTAGAGGGGCAGACCCTACGTGATGCTGCCACCATCCCCAGTCCTTCCCCAAAATTCACCTTTAAAGCTTAAGCCAAGCTTTGCGAAACTTGAGTTCCCCCGGTGTTACTAGACTACAACTCCCATCATCCTCAGCCACAATGGCCAAATCCTGGGGGTGACAGGAGCTGTAGTACATCAGACTGGGGACAGGGGACCCAAGTCTGACAATCCAGGGATCATTGAGCTTCAGACAATCCAGTTGAGAAGGATGGTAAGAACATAGGAAGCAGCCATATATGGAGTCAGACCCTTGGTCCATCTAGCTCAGTATTGTCTACATAGACTGGCAGCAGCTTCTCCAAGGTTGCGGGCAGGAATCTCTCTCAGTCCTGTCTTGGAGATGCTGCCAGGGAGGGAACATGGAACTTTCCACATGCAAGCAGGCAGGTGTTTTTCCCAGAGCGGCTCCATCCCCTGAGGGGAATATCTTACAGTGCTCACACATGTAGTCTCCCATTCAAATACAACCCAGGGTGGACCCTGCTTAGCAAAGGGGACAATTGCTGCCACATGACCAGCTCTCCTCCCATGATGAAACTCCTTTATCCTCCTCCTCAACTGTAGCCAAGCTTCAAGTTACATGCAACTGAATGTGTTCATTTCTGTCCATCCCTATCCTTGCTGCCCACTCCGTTAGTCTTCCCCCCTCTCTAGTTTTTACTTTGTAACTTGCTTGGGGCAGGGACCTCTCTAATTATTATCACTATGCTGCTTTGCTTCTGGAATGCACAGAAGGTGTATCAAAAATAAATACAAGCTTTCAAAAAATAAATCTGAACGGCAGCAGTGAGAGAGAGACTCCCTCGCTGGGAAGCAGCACTATCGGCTCCTGCTCTGGATAAGAACATAAGAACAGCCCTGCTGGATCAGGCCCAAGGAGGCCCATCTAGTCCAGCATCCTGTTTCGCACAGTGGCCCACCAGATGCCGCTGGAAGCCACAGGCAGGAGTTGGGCGTGCCCTCTCTCCTGCTCTTACTCCCCTGCAACTGGTACTCAGAGGTATCCTGCCCTTGAGGCTGGAGGTGGCCCACAGCCCTCCAACTGGTAGCCATTGACAGATTGCTCCTCCATGAAGTTATCCAAACCCCTCTTGAAGCCATCCAGGTTGTTGGCTATCACCACATCCTGTGGCAGAGAGTTCCACAAGTGGATCACGCGTGGTGTGAAAAAGTACTTCCATTTGTTGGTCCTAGACCTCCTGGCAATCGATTTCATGGAGTGACCCCTGGTTCTAGTGTTGTGTGAGAGGGAAAAGAATCTCTCTCTCTCCACTTTCTCCACACCATGCATGATTTTATAGACCTCTATCATGTCTCCCTGCAGTCCTCTTTTTTCTAAACTAAAAAGCCCCAAGTGTTGTAGTCTTGCCTCATAAGAAAGGTGCTCTAGGCCCCTGATCATCTTGGTTGCCCTCTTCTGTACCTTCTCCAGTTCAACAATGTCCTTTTTAAGATGTGCTGACCAGAATTGTACGCAGTACTCCAAGTGTGGTCGCACCATAGTTTTGTATAAGGGCATTATAATGTTAGCCGTTTTATTTTCAATCCCCTTCCTAATGATCCCTAGCATGGAATTGGCCTTTTTCATTTGCCTTTGGACGTGCAATCCCCGCCAATCCTTGATCTCTTCTGGCCGAATCGTGGCTTGTCATTCCCACCAGGCACTCACTCTGGCGGAGTCCGGCTCTTGGCCTGCAATGAATGGAGTTACTGTTGGGGGGTCCCTGTGCATGCCCTTGGGTGGAGAGAGGGAGGGGGGACCTTCCCACGGCCCTCTCGCTCTCCCGTCCTTCTTGGGCCAGGCAGACTGTCCCACCTCTTGGAAACATTTTAGGACAGCCTGTCCTCGAAGCGGAGATGCTGCCGAGCGAACTCACACTCCAGGCCTGACACAGCAGCAGCTCCTGCCTGCTCTGAGGGACTCGAGCCAGAATCCCACCGCCTCTCCCTCCGCCCACCCCAGTTTCTCAGCAAGGACAGATTCCCAGATGGACAAGGAAAGGGAACTGTTGTTGACCAGCAAGGATTTCACTTCTACAGACAGTTGCAAGAAGATGAGGATTGCCCAGGGAGGATGGCTGGAGGCAGAAATTCAGCAGGTGCAGCTTTCCTCATTATTATATCTCCAAACCAGGAAAGGCTTCACTTACGGCAGGGGTTCCCAACCTGTGGCACTCCAGATGTTGGTAAACTACAACTCCCATCATCCCCAGATACCCCCTAGCTGGGGATAATGGGAGTTGGAGTTCATCAAGATCTGGAGTGCCACAGGTTGGGAACCCCCGACTTGTGGGATTTCTGGCTGTTGGAGACGCAGCATCTTTGTCAGGAGACCCTTGCATCCCTCTCCATCCTGACCAATAGGCCTCAGCACCACCCTAGGAGGGCCCTGGCAAGCCCTTGCCTTCACGCCTGCAGCCTCAGTACTCAGCCAGACACCAACCAGCAGTACAGCCACCCCAGAGCCCTAATGCAACCAAAGCCAATTATTTTCATGGCTAATAAATGAGCCATTTCCTCCCTCACTTAAGGTTTCTTTTTAAAGCAGCCAGACCAGGCAGAGAGTTTGCTTCTTCCAGCCAGCGGCGTCTTGGAACAGAACTATGGGGAGGCCAGCCAGGATCGGCTGAGCACTCTGTGTGTGTGTGTGTGTGTGTGCTGTTGGACTACAACTCCCATCATCTCCACCCCCAATAAATTGTGGTTGGGGAAGATGGGAGTTGTAGTCCAAGAACCTTGGAGTGGCTACCCATGCGCTAGCCTCTCCAGGTCAGAAAAATGCTTTGGTCCCTTGGAGGGCTGCCAATGCTGGGCTACTTGGACCAGTGCACAGAGTTAAAACACAACCATGTAAGAGAGAGTAAGAACAGTTAAAATTTCAGAAGATAGATAAAACCATCTCATAAGACAAGTTAAAAACAAATTAAATAGTTCAAAATTAATTTCAGCCAGAAGCCTGAGAAAAGAGGTGCAACTTGAGGGTCCTCCCAAAAACAAACCGAGAAGGAGATGCTCTTACTTCGACAGGGAGCATATTCCAAAGCCCCGGGGCAGCCACAGAGGAGACCTGGTCCCAAGTCGCCAACAAACCAGTCGGCAGCAACCGTAAACAGACCTCCCCAGATGATCTTAATAAATGGCAGGGCTCATGACAAAGGAGGTGCTCTCTTGGACCCAAGCCATTGAGGGCTTTCAAGGGAGTAACCAGTACTTTGTATTTCTCTCGGGAACATATCGGCAGCCAGTGCAATTCCTTGAAAGTCAGTGTTATATGGTTCCTACAGGTTGTCCCAGAGACCAACCTGGCTATCGCATTCTGTACCAGTTGTAGTTTCTGGACTATGTACAAAGGCAGCCCCATGTAGAGGGCATTACAGGAGTCAAGCCTAGAGGTTACCAGCATATACATCACTGTTTTAAGGTCATTTACCTCCAGAAATGGACATAGCTGACAGATCAGCCAAAGCTGATAAAAAGCACTCCTGGCCACTGCCTCAGCCTGAGAAACCAGAGAGAGTTTTGGATCCAGGAGCACTCCCAAGCTACGTAACTGATTTTTCAGGGGGAGTGTAACCCCATCCAGAACAGGCAGACCTAAACCATCTCTTAGGTCGCAACCCCCCACACTCAGTACCTCTGTCTTATTTGGATACAACTTCAGTTTGTTATCCCTCATCCAGCCCATTACGACCTCCAGACAGGCATTTAGGGAAGTTATACTATTTCCTGATGAAGCTGATATGGAGAAATAGATCTAGGTGTCACCAGCATATTGGCAACACCCAGCACCAAACCTCCTGAGGATCTCTCAAACCGGTTTCATTTAGATGTTAAAGAGCATAAGAGACGCAGACAATACAGAGCCTTGTGGAACTCCATACTTTAGTTCTTGCTTTGCAGAGCATCATTCTCCAAGTGACACCATCCGGAATCTACCAGAGAGGTTGGAAAGGAACCACTGTAAAATAGTGCCACCCAATCCCGCCTCCCTCAGGCGATCCAGAAGGTCCATGGTTTCAAAAACTACCGAGAGATCCAAAAGGATCAGCAGAAGCACACTCCCTTTCTTGATAGCTGGTTTGAAATGGGTCTGGAGCTGAGAGGCCACCACCCACTCAATCACCTTGCCCAACCATGGAAGATTGGAAACGGGTCTGTCATTAGCTCACTCTGAGGGATTCAAAGCAGATTTCTTCAAGGAAGGTCTAATAATAGCCTGCTTAAGACAAGGAGGCATCCTGCTGCCCTCTCTCAGAGAAGCATTTTGAGTTGGAATCTGTGATCTCCAGTCACTCTGAAGTAGGTTTGCACTTGGCCATGTGCAGGTGATGAGCACTCCATGACCGGGGCTCATGGAGTGCAGGAGGCAAGAGGCTTCCTGCAGCTCTCCTTCTGCATTTGGCTCCTCCTGTTGCATCTAGTTGGGGCGGGGGGGGTGGTGGGTTGAACCAGCAAGCCTGAGCCATTCTGGAAGGGCGGTATATAAATCTAATAAATAAATAAATATTAATAATAAATAAGTGCTAGAGGACTAACCAGGATAACAAGAGATGAGAAGGGGAAATTGAGATAATTGCACCATGGGGTGTGGGGGGCACACACACACACACACACACACACACACACACACACACACACACACACAGTGTTCCCTCTAAGGCGTGTGCACGTGCCAACACATTTTTAAATGTCCATTCAGTTAATTTTAGATCCCGCTCGGGTTGAAATGGGAAGGTCCCATTCTGAATGTGTGTGTGCACACGGTGCCTTGATAGGAGAGGAGAGCTGGTCTGGTGGTAGCAAGCATGACTTGTCCCCATAGCTAAGCAGGGTCTGCCCTGGTTGCATCTGAATGGGAGACTTGATGTGTGAGCACTGCAAGAGATTCCCATCAGGGGATGAAGCTGCTCTGGGAAGAGTAGAGGGTCCCAAGTTCCCTCCCTGGCAGCATCTCCAAGATAGGGCTGAGAGAGACTCCTGCCTGCAACCTTGGAGAAGCCACTGCCAGTCTGTGAAGACAATACTGAGCTAGATAGATCAATGGTCTGACTCAGTATATGGCAGCTTCCTGTGTTCCTATGATACGGCTGCCCAGAACAAATCTAATTCTGCACCCAGATGGAAAAAAAGTAGAGAGAACATTGATCACACCATAGGAACACAGGCAGCTGCCATATACTGAGTCAGACCATTGGTCTATCTAGCTCAGAATTGTCTACCCAGACTGGCAGCGGCTTCTCCAAGGTTGCAGGCAGGAGTCTCTCTCAGCCCTCTCTTGGGAGATGCTGCCAGGGAAGGAATTTGGAACCTTCTGCATACAAGCAGGCAGGTGATCTTTCTTCCCTGAGCAGCCCCATCCCCTAAGGGGGATATCTTACAGTGCTCACACAGGTAGTTTCCCACTCAAACGCAAACCAGGGTGGACCCTGCTTAGCAAGAGACAATTCATGCTTGCTACCACAAGACCAAACATCAAAGGGAGAACAGAAATTAGGGAGAAAGTGAATAGAACAAGGTGGTTGCACAATAAACACATGCTTCCAACACTAAAACAAAGAGTGATTTTTTAAAAATTTGTTTTGTATACCATGTATGCAGAGGAATCTGCCCTCTACTGAGTCAGACCATTGGTTCATCTTGATCAGTACTGTCTGCCCTCATTGGCAGTGGCTTCAGAGAAGGGTCTTTCCAGCTCTACCTGGAGATGGTGCCAGGGATTGAACCCAAAACCATCAGCATGAAAAGTCTTCCTGGTTCTAGTCCAGCACTCTCACCTCTACAGCCTGCTGCTTCCTCCTCCTTAATGCAGGAGTTCCTAACTTTGGTCCCCAGATATTGCTGGATTACAACTCCCATCATCCCCAGTCTGGTGATGATGGGAGCTGTAGTCCAGCAACATCTGGGGAACAAATGCTGAAAACCTCTGGATTAACCAATTTCAGTGCTGCAGTGCCAGGCTGTGATCAAAACAGCCACCCAGGGATGTTCCCCACGTCATGATTTTCTTTGTTGGGACTGTACCCAAGAGCAACTCCTTCAGGCAAGATCCCAGAAAGGGAAGGCTCTAGACCCACATCTGCGCCCTCCCAGTCAGAGGCCCCCAGATGGCTAAACTGCTCCCAGATTCTCAGTCACGTCACACCATCCCATTCCCAGCTCTCCGCTTAAAAAGCAGAGACGAAACAAAGGCAGGAAGAGCAAAGGAAGACAGGAAAATGCTGGGGGACACATCTGCACCACATATGGGTCCCCAGTGGGGTGTGGCGGGGGGGAGATTCCAAGCAGCAGGAACTGCCCCCACCCGCAAGTTCCAGAGGCCCCAGGCGGGGGGGTGGGGAGGAGGAAGAGCTCCTTCACAGCAGGGGGAGGAAAGCATATCCAGCAAGCTTGGGATTTAAATAAAGTGTGAAAGGAAATGGGCAGCTAAAGATTTGGGAGGCAGAATGGAATGGGGTGACCAGAGTATCTGCGAGGAAGGGTATGAGAGCATCGCCACCCATCCACACAAAATGCATAATTAACCTCTGGAATTCTCTGCCACAAGATGTGGTGATGGCCACCAGCTTGGTTGGCTTTAAAGGGGGCTTAGACAAATTCACGGAGGACAGGTCCATTGTTCCCTCTAACCGAGATTCCCAGAGGTTGCTGACTACAACTCTCATAATCCTCAAGTAAAAGCCATTGCAGCTGGGGACTCTGGGAGTTGTAGTCGTCAAACTCTGGGAAGCCCTGTTAGAGGGAACACTGGACAGGTCTATCAATGGCTGCTAGTCTGGAGGGCGACAGGCCACCTCCAGCCTCCGAGGCAAGATGCCTCTGAATACCAGTTGCAGGGGAGCAAGAGCAGGAGAGGGGGCACACCCTCCCCTCTGGCCTGTGAGCTTCCCAGAGGCATCTATCTAGTGGGCCACTGTGGAAAACAGGATGCTAGACTAGATAGGCCTTGGGCCTGATCCTGCAGGGCTGTTCTTAAGTCTGCCACACTGGAGCTCTATTTATGTTATGCTTCACACACATACAATCTGTGTACAGTGTACATACGTACAGATCTGTACACAGATACAGTTATTCCCATGTGATGCTGAACACATGCACAGCAGTACCCTTCCTATTTCATGCACTTGAGGGAATTCGGTCCAAGCTCACATCATGAACAGTCATTCACATATAAACCTGTGCCTGTGTACAGACACCTGAACACATGTACAGCATGTCCAACTGGGAATTGGGTTTCTGCTGGATTCTGGAGCTATCAACTACAATCCGCAACACAGGCCGAGCACAGCTCAGAGCTAGCTAGCTAGCTAGCACTCTCTCACTCTCAGAAAAGAGCTGCTCTTGTGGTAGCAAGCATGAATTGGCCCCTTGGGTAAGCAGGGCCCACCCTAGTTTGCATTTGTATGGATGACTACATGTGAGTACTACCTGCTGTAAGAGACACCCCTTAAGGGATGGAGCTGTAGCAGAGCATTTGCTTTGCAGGCAAAAGGCCCCAGGTGGCATTCCTGGCCGCTTTCCAGACTAGCTGCTCAACAGCAGCAAAATGCCTCCATTCGGGCAAGTCGCATTCAAAACCTAAACAGCAGGGGGAGCAGTCTTGCGGAAACGAACCACCCGAAAAAACAGCAACTTCCTTGCATCGGATATATGATGTCCTAGCTCTCTATCGCAGCGATTAAATTTGAAACAAGGCATTGGCAACGTGAACGGCACCCTGCCGTCCGCGTAAGGACTGCGGTGTCACAACACAGGAAGTGTGAAAGCACACTTCTGAGACACGTCCTGACCCCGTTGCAGGGTCGAGTCTGGAAAGTGCCCTGGCAGCATCTCCATGTAGGACTGGGAAAGACTCCTGCCTGAAACTTTGGAGAGCTGCTGCCAGCCAGTGCAGACAATGAGGTCGTTCCCATGACCAGGCGGGCAGGGCAGTGCTGGGGAGGCTGGTTTAACTCACCTGCTGCCTGTTTCTGGGAGCACGCTCCACACTCCCAAACGATCTATGCTGCGTGCCTGCAGCACAGAGTGCAGACGCATCCCACCCTCTGGAGGTCCCACAATGCACTGTGCAACATGCATTCCCCCAGGAGACAGACACTCTAGGCACCAGTCTCTGTGCTAGACATGGACTGCCAGAGGGCATTCCTCCCACAAGACAGATTCGCTCGCATTCAGGAGATGGTGAGGCACTTTTATGCCAATCCGCAACAAGAAGCCAGGTCAATTCAAGTTCTCATGGGCCTGATGGCCTCTTGCACACGACAGTTCGCTGTGCCAAACTCTGCATGCGGAAGCTGCAGTTGTGGTACCTGGGTGTGTTTTGTCCCAGTGTAGATCCCCAGGATCTGTCTCTTCTGATTCCATGAGGGATCCTGCACTCCATGTTATGGTGGACAGCCAGGGGACATAAACCCTCTGGTGTCTTCTGAGCAATCACAGCTGTGAGAGAAGGTGTCTTTGGAGGAGGAAGACTCACATCATCATCATCATCATCATCATCATCATCCAATCCTTGGGAAACAAACCTCTGAAAAGTAGAGGTGGATGGAGGCGTATGTGACACAGCCCCAGTGAACAACACACGATCCCAGAGCCCGGGCTAAGGGCTCGCTCAAGCCCTTAACCCAGGCTACAAAAAAGCCGGGCTACAAAAAAGCTGGGCTACTCTAGCCTGGGTTAGGCTGCACATGAGAACAGCCTCAGTACTGAGCTAGATGGGCCAAGGGTCTGACAAGGGTCTGATAAGGCAGCTTCTTGTGTTCGACATGCCTTGCATGCAGAAGGTCCTCGTTCCCAGGGGTGCTGGGAAGAAGTCCAAATGCCAAACTAACTGCCTCTTGATTAACTGCCTGATGTGTTTCAGCCTCACTATGGCCTTCTCCCGGGGCACTGCTCCAAAGTACAGACCACGTTGGTCCTAACTTCATTCTGTCCATCGGACCTGAAAAAGGCATTGGGACTTCTTGACAAGGGGCGTGGACCAGTGGATTCTCTATGGACCGGACTGACACCAGGAGGATATTGGCGTATGTCCCAGGCATGGACTAGCTATCAGCGGAACTGTGGTGTAGACATATTCCTACTTTTTACTCTGTGGCGATACGGGCTTTATTCTTGAATTAATTACTTCTTCTTAGTATGTGATAGCTATTGTATTTCTAAATAATATGTGTTTATACATGAGAGATATATGCTTGGATTCTCCTGTGTCTTGTTTTGGGATATGTGAACCCATTCATGGGTCCTTTTTTGGCTTCTGCCTCTGCTGGTCCCCATCCCTGATATCCCCAGGATTTCAGGCAACTGGACTGGGGATGATGATGATGATGATTATTATTACATTTATATCCCGCTCTCCCTCCAAGGAGCCCAGAGCAGTGTACTACATAAGTTTATCCTCACAACACCCCTGTGAAATAGGTTAGGCTGAGAGAGAAGTGACTGGCCCAGAGTCACCCAGCAAGTCTCATGGCTGAATGGGGATTTGAACTCGGGTCTCCCCGGTCCTAGTCCAGCACTCTAACCACTACACCACGCTGGCTCTGGATGCCTCTGACCAAGACCCTGGACAGCTGCTGCCAGTCAGAGTAGGCAATAAGACCAGCCCAGCCTAGGTAGACCAATGACTCGACTCAGCATCAAGCAAATTCATACGAAGGACAGACCAACTGCGAGACACCTTTGATTTTGGGACGGAGGAGAGGAAAGGTGATGGATGTGGTCCTGGAAGTGGCAGGCTGCCGCTGTCCAGTTTGGAGACGATCCCCCCCCCCGTCATCTCTCCCATCTAGCCAAGAATACTGACAAGCGGAAGAGGAGGAAGAGAAGCCAGCAGACTGCAGCTCTCCCTCTCTGCAATATGCTTCATTAATACTGCCCGCCCGCCAGACAAGACAGAATCTTGGAACGGGGGGTCAGCCACTGGAGGCAAAGGGAGCAAACCGTCCCCTTCTGTACAACTGAGACTCATAGCACATTGTGTGGTGCCCTCTGAGAGCGAGCTGGAAGGGAGGTCTGTTCCACTCCAGCTACTCTGCACAACAAAAGCAACTCCCAAGACAAACAGTGTTGAGAAATCCTAAAAAGTAAGTTACTAGTCCTCAAGGTCACAGAAGAAAGCTTGAAAAGATAATGGCTGTGTGGGCTCCAGAGCACAACATGTTACTAATATCAGTTCCTCAATATGTTTTGCTTCCCCATCTCAAGGGCATTCCCCCATTGCACTGGGGAGAATTCACGACTCAACCCAGCTTTACAAGCCAGAAGATGGGAAGCCAGAAGATATTACAAGTCAGAAGATGTAACAGAACGGCATGTTCTTTATCGCATGATTTGCGCCCCAGTCTCATGATTATTTTTTTAAACCATGAGACTGTAGTTCAGTCGCATGCAGGGAAGCAGCTATGCCATCCTCAAGATAGATAAAGCTGACTGGGCCTCAAACATTCACCGACATAAAACTCCCAGTCCAAATCACGAAAGACAGGAACACAGGAAGCTGCCATATACTGGGTCAGACCACTGGTCGGACTAGCTCAGTATTGTCTACACCAGGGATTCTCAGCGTTGGAGCCCCAGATGTTCTTGGACTTCAACTCTCATAATCCCCAACCAAAGGCCACTGGGTCTGGGGATTATGGGAGTTGAAGTCCAATAACATCTGGGGGCCCAACATTGAGAATCCCTGGTCTACGTAGACTGGCAGTGGCTTCTCCAAGGTTGCAGGCAGGAATCTCTCTCAGCCCTCTCTTGGAGATGCTGCCAGGGAGTGAACTTGGAACCTTCTGCTCTTCCCGGAGCGGCTCCATCCCCTGAGCGGAATCTCTGACAGTGCTCACACTTCTAGTCTCCCATTCAAATGCAACCAGGGTGTACCCTGCTTAGCTAGGGGGACAAGTCATGCTTGATACCACAAAACCAGCTCTCCTCTCCTGAAAGAAACATCTCCTCTCAAGATAGAAACATGCCGTTTTACAGGTAGATTCCAGACTTTGCACAGACTACAAGAAAAATTAAAAAATCCCAGATAAATGGATTAATTTCCCAGAAAATGCGGAAAAAAACCTCTCCCATTGGAAAAGCATGGGGAATTATGCCTTCCGGCAAACTTTGGCAGTTTTCTCAGGTACTTTTCGAGACAGAAAGTCTGGACTTTCACTGAATTATGAAGCAACAAACAAGCCACATCTTTTTCAGTTCACTGCATTTCAGTCCATGTTAGATTTTCATGAAAATTGCTCAAGAAATTTAAAAAACAAAACAAAACACGAGAAAGCTTAAGTACTGGATTTAGAAATAGGTTTCTCCAAATAGATAAACTCTGTACATCAACCAGCAACGAGTGAAAGGAGAGTGCATCATCATTTTGTGGTGCAGCAGGAGTGCTTGCAAAGACAAGTCCGTTTTACTAGTCTACTGTAAAGCAGGGGTTCCCAACTTGTGGCACTGCAGACGTTGCTGAACTCAGCCCCCTGCTAACTAAACAAAGCGGCACCTTTTTAAAGTGGCGATTCTCTTTATTTAGATGGGGGAGAGCAACTGGCCCTATCCATCCCCAGCACAGCATCCCTCCAGTGACTGTTGCTGGTGTCTGTCTTATGTGACTTTTTTTAGATTGTGAGCCCTTTGGGGAAAGGGAGCCGTTTTATTTATTTATTTATTATTTCTCTATGTAAATTGCTTTGGGAACTTTTGTTGAAAAGTGGTATATAATATCTGTTGTGTTGTATTGCACAACTCCCCAACATCCCCAGCCACAATAAATTGTAGCTGGGGATGGTGGAAGCTCTAGTGCAGCAACATCTGGAGCACCACTGTGCTACAATCCCCAGGGATCATGTACAGCTATGCAAAATGTGAGGTCTTGCAGAACCAAGGACCCAATGAGCCCTAATTATAGATTCTTATATATCTCCCTTTTCCTTTGCACCAAGGGCATAAGGCCGTGCCAAGGGCCAGGCAGCTGCATTAACCTGGGAGCTAAATACAGGCATTTAATCCACTCCGCAGTTCTGTCCTCAGAATGTCTGTGAGTCCCAGAGAACATAATGATCACCAAGCCACTTACAAGAGGAGGACTGTAGCTCGGAATAACTCAGTGTGATCCTTCCCTAGTCTTTGCCCCCCACTTACAGTATTACAGAAGCTCCCTCTCTGTGGTAGAGAACCCAGAAAGCTACATGGGGTACTGTATGAAATAAATAAATAAATAAATAAATAAATAATATTGTTGTTGTTATGATTATTATTTTACTATCATTGAAATTCATACCCCGCCTCTCCAGTCTACAACTGCTGGGGGTGGCTCACAATATCAACAGAACACATACAATGTAAAACAAAGCATTCATAAAGTTAAACAAGTCAAAAGACCAGACTAAAACCATATTTAAAATTACAAATGTTTAAAGTTTCAAATTAAAAGTTATTCATAGAAAACTAGACACCTTAAGTGGCATAGTGGGGGAAATGCTTGACTAACAAGCTTGAGGTTGCCGGTTCGAATCCCCGCTGGTATGTTTCCCAGACTATGGGAAACACCTATATTGGGCAGAAGCAATACAGGAAGGTGTTGAAAGGCATCATCTCTTACTGCGTGGGAGATGGCCATGGTAAACCTCTCCTGTATGCTACCAAAGACAGCCACAGGGCTCTGTGGGAAGCAGGAGTCGAAATCGACTTGACAGCACACTTTACCTTTAATAGAAAACTAAAAACTGAGAAGTAGGCACTAAAAAACCTACCAGATACAAGCTGCAGATAAAACATTTAAAGGCCTCTTTTAAAAGATGGGTTTAAAACAGTTTTTTTAAAAAAAACAGTGACTGAGGGAGCATGGCGAAGCTCTTTGGGGAGGGCATTCCAAAGCCAAGGGGCTAAATGCAAGATTTAACCAAACCACAAACCCCCCCTGGGTGCTGCAATCACAAGACTGCCTCCCAAATCACAAGAGTGCAACCATGCCCTTCGGAAGCTGAGTTGAGCAGCAATGTCCTTGCCTTCCCCTGCAGTGTGTGGATTGAACAAGACATGAGAGCCGCCATGTTGCGTCTTGATGTGCCTGCCCTGTTTTGTGTATGATGCAGGGAGCAACAGCTCTGGTTTTAATATCAAAGGAGAAGTGCAGGGGAACTGCCCCCCCCCCGGGCTCCAAACTCCAAGGCCCCTGGCATTTTCCTCCCAGTTGGCTTAGCTACCAGAAGTGAGGCAAGCCAGGACCAGAAGCACCTGGGGTGTCAGAGGATGAGGAGTCAACTCCCCTTTTGATGTACAAGTCAGATAAGCCCACTCCCACTTTGTATGCGAACAACAAATATGGCTGCTCCATCATTTCTAGCTTGGCTCACTAGCTTGAGCCCTCCAGAGCTACTAGCTGAAACAAGCCGCCTCTTGGCGCTCGCTCTCTGCTCTGTGGCAGTGTTCCCTGTAACAGCAATTCCCATATGTTTTGACTGCAACTCCCATAATCCCCAGCCAAAGGCCATTGCAGCTGGAAATGATGGGAGTTGTAGTCAACAACAGTGGTGCACAGATAAAGAGCATGTGAGAGTTTGGCCAGTCCAAACAAGGCACTTCCAAAATCCACAATTCCTTTAAAAGAATCTATACTAAAGACACACACGTCCTCCACAGTCTGCAGCTGCAAGTTTTTGGGGGTGTGTGTGTTTAAACTACATGTGAAAATGAGGACTACAGCCTTGCTTTTTTATGCCTGATTTTACAACTATCTGGCCAGACTTCCAGATTCTGTGTGGGCAGGCCTATCCCTTATCATCTCCACAACGTCAGAAGCCAGCTTGCACAGGTCTCATCAGGTCTAAAGTCAGAGGCTTCTGTCACCAGCCAGCACAGAAAATCTGGGAAGTGGTAGAACTTTCCTACCCATTCTCTGTTATTTTAGGGATCCTCCCTACCCTAACTGGCTAGAAGCCCTAACGAAAGAATCCCAGGCACATCAGGAAAAACATTCCTGAACGTTCCAGGAGGTGTCCATGGCCAGCAGCCAGCAAATCAGGTTGGTACTCTGATGCCCTGCTTGACCCCTCTTCCCCAGGCCCCCTTCTTTGCCCGCTTTGTCCTAACACAAGTATCTCACACGCACACACGCGTGTGATACTGCCCATAAACACACAACATGCACCAAGCTCTGCTTCTACTAGGCAGAAGAATTATCTGCTCACGCCAAAGCTGTTTGTAACAGAAGGAAACTGCTTTGGGGGATCTGCTGAGATCTGGCCTGTTTTTTGTTTCCCCCACAGCTTATTTTCATAACTGATGGTTTGCACTGAATGTTTTCCCGTGCTGTTGCAACTGGTGGGTGCTTTGAGCGCTTTAATTTTCATAGATGTACACATGGTTGAAGAGTATACGCTGCACTTCAAAAAACCACCCAAATCAGAATGTTGCTAACTAGTGTTTCAACACCTCCCTGGGACTACAGAATTTGCTTCAGCCCTAAACCAAATCCTAGGTATTGACCCTGTGGATCCAGCCCTGAGCTCAGCATGAGAAGGTCCTGCATGTTGTCCGAGTTCCAGACAGGAATGACCACAGCAAGGAACGTGGGACAAGAGGAGATGCACGCAGCTTCCGCTTACCTGCCGGCTCTGCTTCTCGCCGCCCGTCACCACGTTCTGCCTCTGGACGCACACGCCACGTCCCCTCCCAAGCGAAGAGCAACGACACCCTCCAGAGTTGCTGTGCGCGCTCCACTCTGTGGCGGTATTATTTTCCTGGCCTCGTTGACGCTTCTGCTGCTGTTGATCTTATATGCCAGGAGGGCCGGGCTTTGCTGACACACACACACACACACACACACACACACACTCCGAGGCAGTCTCTCACTGCATGCGGCAGCTTGGCTGCTGCACACTGCCGGGGACAACGCGCACTCTTGTGGCTATGCGCTGCCAACGCTGCTGCTGCTACTACTTGGGGAAAGTTGCTGCCGCTTTAATCCAGAAGCAGCAGGCAGGTGGAGAGGCAACATTGCTGCAGCTGGCAGAGCGGAGACATGCGGGCAGCTCCGGCCGACCGTCAGGCTGACTCAGAGCAACCGTTCGGCTGCCAAGCTCCCTGGCTGAGATGAGACACTGCACAGATTGCCAAGCAATGAAGGCATCGAGGGGGTTGCTGTAATACTCCAGAAGGACCAGGCGGGATACTTTAGGGCCAGACGGTGCAAAGGTTTATGGTCCACTGCAAGTCCACTCCCGAGTGCAACTGCAGAACTCACGGCAACTTCACGCTGCCACGAAGCATGGGGAAGAAGAGGCTGCAGCCGCAATTCAGACGGAAGCAGGCAGAAGCACACCAGACAAGGCGACACTGCCACGTACAAAGCACTGTAGGCCCTTAACACTGCCCGCCACTTCTAGGACCTCACCACACTGGGGTGGGTGGGGGGAGACTGGGGCAACGACTGCGATCCAGACGGAAGCCGGTGGAGACAGGCCAGGCGGGGCGATGCTGCAGCTTGCGACCCACGGCATGCAACTCCTTGGGCTCCGAGTGGCGATGCTGCCCAGCTGCGCCGGAACAAGGCGGCCTAGGAAAGCTCCACCCGGAGGCGTGCGGCTTGGGAAGAGGCAGGGAAGGTGCGTTGCATCACGCCACTGGAACTAGGCTGGAACAGGCCCTGCTTGGCTGCTAAGCATGTCCACGGCACAGGGTGGCGATTGTACGATGCATGAGGGGGAAGAGCTGTGGCTGCGACTGCTGAGAAGGGGCAGGAGGCTCCAGGAGGAACAGCCGCAACGAAGGGGCCTCTGGGTGCAAGGTGGGTCCACGTGGTGCCGGGGGGACAAGCCGGGATCCCGGGCCAGCAGCAGCAGCAGCAGCAGGCCTCAAGGTCGCCAGGGCACAGCAGGCAAGGAGCTGCCTTCCCGGCACGATCCTGGGGAAACGGCCCCCACACAGAAGCCTTGCGGACCCGTTGCAAAGGGAAGCAGCGGTCACCACACAGCGCCCCGGATGGTTCCCACGGGCGACGGCAGCAGGGCGCTCCCCGGTTCTCCGGAGCGTCAAGGTTGGCTGCCTTCCGGGCCCCTCCTTTGCCCTGCTCGCCCTACCCTTGCTGTGGCTGCTGCCGGAGCGCGTTGCCCAAGCCCTCCTGCACCCCCCAGCCCAAGCCTCCGAGCTCCCGCCGCTCCTCCTGCACCCCCCGCCTCAGGCCCCCCTCCTCCTCCTGCACCCCCCAGCACCCCCTGCCTTCCTGCAAGGCCGAATGTGGCACGGCCTGCTCGGCCCCCCAGCCAGGCTGCCCCCGGGGCCTGGGGCTAGTCACATCCCCCTCCCCTTGGGGCTGGCACTGGGCCCGCAGGCCAACCTCCTGCTCCACCCCGGCCCTCCCCTCTTGCTCCTGCTGGCCCCCCAGGCTCAGGCCTTGCTCCTGCTGCGCCCCCTGGCCCAGCCCCTGCTCCTCCAGCAAGCCGGGACCCACGGGGCCCCCCAATGGCGGCTCCGCCTCCTCTTCCTCCTGCTCCTGCCGCGGGGCTCCCTCCTCCTCCCCCCAAGGCGGGTGCTCCTCCTGCACCCCCAGGCGGTCCCGGCCCTGCTGCCCAGCCGCCTCTGCCTCCTGCGCTCCAGCGCCCCCTGGGGGCAGCCGCTCACTGGCCCACTGCACCTGCCCCAGCCGTAACTTCGGGACCCTCACTGGCGCCTTCTCTCTGCCCCACTGGAGCAGCTGCTGCTCCTCCTCCTCCTCCGCAGGCACCCTGGGCTGGGGCCCATCTGCTGCCCACCCCTCCTGCCCTGCCAAGCCCCCGGGGGTCGCTGCTGCCGCCTGGGCCCTCCTCCCTTCTTGGACCCCCCAGCGCAGGGCCTCCTCTTGCACGCCGGGGCTCAGGTCCTGCTCCTGGACCCCCACCGCCAAGCCCCACGCCTCCTCGACCCCCCAGCCGAGGCCCAGCGCCTCCTGGCAGTGGCGCCCTCTGCTGCCCACCCCTGGGGCCGCCGCCGCCGCCGCCGGCTGCTGCTGCTGCCTCGAGGGAAGGAGACGCCCCGGGGGACCCAAGCTCGAGCCTGCGGGGCGGCCGGGCTCCCTCGCCTTCAGCGGTCAAGCTCGGCGGCGGCGCCCCCGTCCCCCCGCCGGAGGCTCACCTGCTCGGGCACCCCCGAGCCCTTCCTCGCAGATCTCCCCCGGCGGCCCCCTCCGGGAACGAGACGCCCCCCGCGCCCCCCCCCCTCTGCCAGCCTGCCAAGCCCCGCACGACGAGCCTCTGCCGCCGGACCCCAGCCAGCGCCCAGCCCCGCCCCGCCGCTGGCCTCCCGCGGCCCCAGCCCCCGCTCAAGGTGGCCCCCCAAACTTTTCCCCGCCGCCCTCCCTGGGCAGCCCCTTCCCCGCTGGCCGCCCTCCCGCGCCCGCCTCCTGCCCGCCTCCCCGCCCGGCCCCCGGCCCGGCCCCCTCGCCCTTGGCGCCGCAGTGCCCCTCCAGCCTCTGCGCCACCCGGCCCGGCTTCGTCGCGGGTCGACCGGAGGAGCGTGGCTCGGCTCGGCTCGGCTCGGCTGCTTCCCTTCTTCTCGCTTCGCTCCGCCTCCGCCGCCTTCCTCGCCGCGGCCCTTAAAGGAGCCCCGGCCCTGGGACTGGCGAAGCCGGGAGCCGGAGGCGGCGGCTCGGGGGAGCTGGGCGCCGGACCGGCGGGGCGGGCTGGGCGCCGGGAAAGGGGGCGCGCTCGGGGGTCTCTGCCGCCCCTTGCCGCGGCTGCGCTCAGGCCGCAAGGGGTTCAGGAGAGCGCGGACGGAGTTTGTGCCCGGCAAGAAAGCCAGATCTCCCCATTCATCAATTCACTCCCCGGGTTATGTAAGAGGCGCGGCGATGACTGCGCAGGTTCGCCAGACGGGAGACATTAGCGCGCCCTCGGGACCAGCGGCCCGCCGGGCAAGGAGGACGCAGGCAGCCGCAGGACGCAGGAGGATGCGCCCGGCCGGAGTGGTCCAGCCGTTCCTGCATCCCCCGAGTTGGGCACTTGAGCGCAGTAACTCGCTCGCAGGTCCGGCGCCCAATGCGCGGCGCGCTCCTGGGATGATGAAGAAGCGAGCCGCTTGTCGAAGGGCACGAGGGCTCCTCCTTTATTTATTGGCTTGTTTGTTTCTGTTCAGGGGTTTCAGAGGTTTGGGCAACCTTCAGTGGTGCGGGGCACGTCCAGTTCTTCACGGGGAGGGCGATGTTTCCCGACCTAAATAGCAGATTTGCACAAATTTGAGCAGAGCCATTCACACGTCGCCAAGATGACACACGGGTCCTCCAAAAGATCCATATCTCTGGCCAATGCACGAGTCCCTCACACAGACTCTTACAAGGTGTTCAGGCACGAACCTCCTCTTCTTTAATGAGGGTGCTCCATGATGATAACACTGATAATTAACACGAGGAATAAAAACGTCACCATAACCATTTCTCTTAAACTGCTTGGTTTTCAGCTAGTTACGATAGATATAAAGGAGTGAAGCAGGCCTTTAGGCTTTGCTGAGGATCTACCCTACTACCTCAGATCTGAAATAATTATGTCCCTCTTTCAGTGCAGTCCTCTGCGTCCATCCCGGATGCACATACGGGGGGCCAGAGGGTATAATATCAGTGATCTACATATTTAGCTATTTTCAACTTAATGTGGCTTATCACAACATGATTTAAGAACAAACAGTCAATAGTAGAAAAGAGAATATTTTTATTTTTAAAAAACAGCAGAACAGCAAGAAAATGAATATATTGTTGAAATTTACTTTATTTATTTATTTATTTATTTATTAGATTTGTATACCGCCCTTCCAAAATGGCTCAGGGCAGTTCACAGCATGATAAAAACAGTTAAAAACAAATTAACAATTACAATCAAACTATTAAAACACAATAAAACCAATAAAACAGCTAAAAGCCCTGAAAATCAGGGCAACAGTTTAAAACAATTTAAACTGTTAAAACAGTTTAAAACAGTTAATCATTTAAAACCCTGGAAGGCCAGGCCAAATAGGTAGGTTTTAAGGGCTCTCCTGAAGGACAGCAATGATCTCAAATTACAAATTTCTGCTCAGAGTGCCTTCCACAGCCCAGGAGCAGCTACAGAGAAGGCCCACCTCTGCGTCGCCACCAGACAAACCAGTGGCAACTGGAGACGGACCTCCCCTGATGACCTACATGCGGTGGGGATGATCATGATATGAATTTATTATTATTATTTCTTGTTTACACAGTCAGACAGGTGTTATTGACTGGTATCCAGACACCGAGTCCTTCCCAAGGACCTGAGATGCCAGAATTTTATTGTCAATGTTATTGCTATTATTATTACAGATATTGTCACAAAATATAGGCTGTTCCCAGTAAAGTTGTTTTTTGTAGTTGGCTGATGGTGATTTCTGTGGCCCCTATGATGCTGAGGTGCTCTTCAAGTTGTTTTGGAATTGCACCTAGGTCGCCAATGACCACTGGGATTATTTGGGTAGTCTTCTGCCACAGCCTTTCAATTTCAATTTGTAGATCTTTGTATTTTGTTATTTTTTCTATTTATTTTTCATCTAATCTGCTATCACCTGGTATTGCTAAGTCGATTATTTTGACTTGTTCTTCTTTCTTCTTGACTACAATTATATCTGGTGTATTGTGTGGCAGATGTTTGTCTGTTTGTAGCTGAAAGTCCCATAATATTTTTGCATCTTCATTTTCGACAACTTTTTCAATTTTATGGTCCCATCAATGTTTGGCTACAGGTAGCTTGTAGTTTTTGTGGATGTTCCAGTGTATCATCCCTGCTACCTTGTCATGCCTTTGTTTGTAATCAGTCTGTGCGATCTTTTTACAACAGCTGATTAGGTGGTCCACGGTTTCATCTGCTTCTTTACAATGGTGGCACTTGCTGTTTGTGGTTGATTTTTCAACTTTTGCTCTTATTGCATTTGTTCTTAGTGCTTGTTCTTGTGCAGCCAGTATTAACCCCCCCCCCCCGTTTCTTTCTTCAAGTTGCCATTCTTAAGCCACTGCCAGGTCTTGGTGATGTTTGATTTTCCGGTTATATTGTGCAAATATTGACCATGCAGTGGCTTGTTTTTCCATTTTTCTGCTCAGTTCTTGACTTGTTCTTTCTTGTAGGCCTGCTTTGTTTCATTGGTGTTGAATAGTTTCTCGTTATTGATCATTTGAAGTGCATCTTCTTCTTCACTGTCCTTTATATATTCTTCAAGGCCTCTTTTCTCCCCCTCTACTGTTTGATGGACTTGCAGCATTCCTCTTCCACCTGAGCTGCGAGGGAGGTATAGCCTATCTACATCACTGCGGGGGTGCAGAGCATGATTGATGGTCATTATTATCATTATCATTATCATTATTTCTTGTTTTATGTATTATTATTATTATTATATTTTAGAAGCATTTTATATGAAATAGAACACAATAAGCAACAGAAACCTAGTAATGTCATATATAACAATTACAGAAACTAAAGTGTTTGGAGTTTACAATCAAACAAACAGAAAACAAAAGGGGATAGACATGGTTATAAAGCTAATGCTTAGTGTGGAAAGAGACACTAACTCTATAACTTGGGAGGTCATCATCCTGTGAAAGTGACTAGCAAGAGATATAGAATTTGAGAGTTGGGAGAGACCTCAGGTCTTCGAGAGGACTTCTAGTCCACCCCCCACCCCCCCACCCTGCTCAGTCTGCCTAGATTCAGGACAGACAAAAAGAAGGACAAATTTGTACAACTTATAATTAACATATGGAGTTTGCTGCCTGAAGAGGTAGTGATGGCCACTAGCCTGGATGACTTTTAAAGGAAAATATACAAATTAAAGGAGGTCCACCTAATGACGCAGCGGGGAAATGACTTGACCAGCAAGCCAGAGGTTGCTGGTTCAAATCCCTGCTGGTATGTTTCCAGCAGCAATATAGGAAGATGCTGAAAAGTGACATCATCTCATACTGTGTGGGAGGAGGCAATGGTCAACCCCTCCTGTATTCTACCAAAGACAACCACAGGGCTCTGTGGGAGCCAGGAGTTGAAATCAACTTGACGGCAGACTTTACCTTAGCAATGGTGGTTACTCATGATGGCTATATAAGTTATGTGCCATAGTCAGACATTAGTGTGCGAATGTCTGTACACTTGTACATGCTTTAATGTAAATGACCTAACCTGTGTTTATTTTAAAAGTGAGCCTAGATACAGACCTTTCAAATACATGGTACAGACAGCAGGCAGCAGAACACGTGTGAGAAGAAAGATAAATCTCATTGCCTGCCGGCCGTGCGGTGCACAAGCACGACGGGGGGGGGGGAGTGCCAGCCAGGAGGAGGGACCGGCATCTGGCTAGCCAATGAGGAGTAAGCAGGCTGGCTGAGAGGCAGCTGTGGGGCTCCCTGCCGGAGTGGACACAGGCGCGGCATGTCAAGCAGCAGCATCAGGCAGGCAAAAGTTGGGGGGGATGCCACCCAGCATGGGGGGCAGTCAGTGGCATTTTGCCCCCCCTTGAGTGGCACCTAGGGCACGTGCCCTGCCTGCCCCCCCCTCTGATTATGCCCCTGATAGGAAGTGTACTTCTGTACCTGCGTTCAGCATACATGTGAATGACTGTGCCTGTGTACAGATCTGTACCTGTGTACACTGTACACTCCTCATACAAGTGTTGAACATAGTGTTTGAACAGGGCTAGAGACAGACTTTCTCCAAGGACCAGATGCTGGCAGCAAGCAGAGTGGCCTCCTTTCATACTAAGAGTTGTGCGCACGGAGTACTTCCACACATACATGGAGGAGTGGTTTTTGGTGAACCGCCCTTCCCTCTATAGCCACCTGCTCCTCCTAAAAATATGTTCCTGGAGGGTTGCAGAATCTTCAGGGAAATGTTGTCAGATGCAGTGTAAGACCTGTCTATCTGGGAATACATTGCTATGTTTTCATTCATTACCCACTTGAACCCTCTGGGTCAGGGTAAGCCAGTAGACAATTAATTAATTAATTAATTAATTAATTAATGCATAAGCCGGCCTCTGGGTAGCTAATTAGCTATTCAGTATGCACCCACCAGTAATTTAGTGTTTGTGAAACGAATGTCAGCTGTTTAGGAAGCTGGTCTTATAAAGCTGTTGTTTGCCAGGAGGAGTCACATGGTGGACGGGAAATATGGGGTCTGACTGGTTAGGGCACTCCAGCACCCTTTTGAAGGCAGGGTTGACCTCGCTTCTTGCGAACTGCAGGAGGACAAGTCAGGCAGGCAAGTCACTGGATGCTGCTTCTCTTCTTCCCTCCAGCCAGAGACACAGGAACACATGACCCACCTAGCTTGGAATGAACTTTGGCCTGGAAGTACTCCCACTAAAGCTTTGACTTTAGTCAGAACAGCTGACATTAACCTCTAGGCTTGACTACTGTAATGCACTCTACGTGGGGCTGCCTTTGTATGTAGTTCGGAAACTACCATTGGTACAGAAGGCAGAAGACAGATTGGTCTCTGGGTTTACTTGAAGAGACCATATACTCAATCAACCTATGTGCCTTGCACACTCACACCCTTGTGCAAGAACCCTTGTGGAATTTTTTTAAAAAAATCATTCTACATGAGTGGCAACATTATTTCAGGAATGGGTGGAAAGGGGCTGTAAAAAACAGCAAATCGTTGAACTGCGAGTGAACCATCCCACACCTGACCACACTGCAACACATGAAAAATGGGGCAAGTCTCCTAAAACAAAAAAAATACAGCTACTTTCCCGCAATGCATTTACAACAGCACATCAATAAAATCTGATACACGATATGGGAAATATTAACGGCACCCTGCTGACGGCGTAACGACAGCGATGTCGTTACACGGGCAATACGGAGGGGCACTTAGCGGACATGTTGCAAAACTGTTGCAGCTCAGGAGAAGCTTTGGGCACAATCCACTGGAAGCATCTCCTGTGCAAGGAGGACTTTGAACACAACCTGTCAGCAGTTCTCCTGCCCCTAGAAAATCCAGGAAAGCTTCATAAGACCACTGAGCTGCTCTTGCACAGCTCCTATTCGTTTCAGCGGGTTTCATAAAGCACTTCCCAGTTTATTGTGGCCCTTCGCTTTTGTTTTCTCTCTCTTTAAATCTATTGATTCCATAGCATCAAACGGCATTACAACATTTCAAAAGCTTGCACAAAATTACAAAACCACAAGACTTACTCCTCCAGTATCGGCAATAAAGAAATGAAAATGTTCTAAAAATAAATGAATGGATGACTATCTGGCTGGCCTTCCTGCATTATAATATATGCAGTTAATTTTGCCTATACACCTTATCCGCATGCTGTTCAGCAGGGGTGCACCTAGGTCATAATGGGGCCCAGACTGCCCCTACCACAAGGTCCCCCCTGCTGTGAGGCCTCCCTGAGCCTACTTTGGGGGGGCCTCCTGCCACACCAAACCTCCATTAAAAAATAAAATTTCAGCCGCCATATGGCCAAGCCGAGCAGCCCCCCCCGCCGGCGGCCAGAGTGAGCGTTGAGCCTGTCCATTCAGCCCAGTGACTCTTACTAAATGTGAGGTGCACCTAGGCAGTTGAGAGATATCGTCACAAGTCTGTGACATCAGATATCTCTCACCTGAGTAGCTGCGCCTCACATTTAGTAAGAGTCACTGGGCTGAACAGACAGGCCCAATTCTCACTCCGGCCGCCACCAGTGGTGGGGGAGGACTGCTCGGCTCTCTCTCTCTCTCTCTCTCTCTCTCTCTCTCTCTCTCTCTCTCTCTCTCTCACATACACACACACACACACACACACACCCACACCCACACCCACACCCACACCCACACCCACACAGCAGCCACCCCCTGGCCGAAATTTAAAAATAACCCGGAGGTTCGGCATGGCGGGGTGGGCTGCAGGAGGCCCTCCGGCCATTTGGAGGGCCCCCCGGACCTTGGAGGCCATGGACTGGGGCCCCAAGGTCCAGGGGTTAGAGTCCCTCTGCTCTTCAGCCTGCCACTTCCAGTTCCTTATCTGTTCTCTCGTATGTATCATGTAAAATCCCAGCTCTGCACACAAATAATGTCCCTTCGCATTCCATCTGTATTCGGGTACATGAGTAAAAAGACTTCTGGACTTCGTAGCCTTTCACTCCCCCCCCCCCAAGTCTAAACTGCATTGCAACAGGCAAATAAGCTCCACACTGGGAACGTCAAGAGACGAGCCAAGTGTCCCGGGTGTTGCTCTCTCTGTCTCTGTTATGGACGGGAACGTTGATGCAAAGACAAGGCATTTCTTTCAGTAGCCTCTGAAGAGAAAAACAGAGTTGGGATGATTTCATCCCTGTGCCCGGACTCGCCTCTGCGGCATGGAGAGAGGGACCTGGGCTGTCACACTCAAGAACTGAATCTGGCAGTGCTGCTTTAGAAGTCTGGTTGCAAATCAGCCAAAATCCCTGGAAAGTGCCCCCGTGTGGTTAGTGGCAGGAGTGGCAAGCTGGCATAGCAGGCGCTCTTGCAGAGCCGAAAGCCTTCCTCTACTCTTAATCTTCATGTATTGCAGATCAGAGGGCTGGAATGGATTTCGCTCTCTTTGCTTTCTAGCTGCGCCGGCCAGTGTTGCTCAATTGCTTGGATGAGAGCTGGTCCTGTGGTAGCAAGTATTAATTGTCCTCTTGCTAAGCAGAGTCTGCCCTGGTTTACATTTGAAAAGGAGACTACATGTAAGAGATTCCCCTCAGGGGATGGGGCTGCTCTGGGGAGAGCACCTGCCTGCTTGCATGCAGAAGGTTCCAAGTTCTCTCCCTGGTGGCAGCTCCAAGATAGGACAAGATTTATTTATTTATTTAAAATAGGACAAGATTTTTTTATTGAACCAACAAACTACCAAAGCACACAGTACGTTACCAAAGCACAATTATATACAAAGTGGTTGTTTGTACATCATATATCTACAAAGATTTACAAGCAAGGATTTGGTAACCCATCAGGCAGTACTGTAACTCGGGTGTGTGTCTGTGTGTGTGGATGGATTAAAAGGCACATCAGGTAATGGGGGGGGGGTTTACATCCAACGTCCATTTCCACAATTTGTCCCATTGCTGTTTAGAAGAGATACATTTGTCTTTTTGCACATAACCATACAAACTTTTCCAGAAGAGATTTACTGTCTCATCCACGTGAACCTCTTGGTCGCGTCTTCCCTCCCTATTCCTATGCAGGAGCATTGCATAAATGACATACAGGTTTACTAACCTGATTACGAGAAGGGGAACGTTCCAGTTCCCTAGTATGAGGGCACCCGTTCCGTCCCGTTTCCTTGAAGGTTTCTTTCTGAGACCTCGAAAAGAGCTTCTATCACTCAAACCCGAGGTTAGTTCTTCCCAAGTCTGTTTTTCCAAATCAGGCCACTCTAACAACTTGCTTACTCCCTGCCACACTCTTTTGGCTACCACACACTCTTAAGAAATGTGAGTGGGTTTCCCTGAATGTTTTGCCTAGCTCACTAGCTTTCTGTTTGCAGGTGATTTTAGGGCACTCTTGCTAGTCCTCTGGGAGCCATGGCTTAGCCGCATTAAGCGGTAGTACTTGGTGGTATAAACGCCACCTCGTTCCCTATAAATGGAAAGGGACCTTTTTCTCCTTAAAGAGAGTGATAGGGTGATCGGGTTGCAACAAGTACTGTGAAGTGCGGTGTTTGTAGTTTTTACGTTCTAAATCAGGTTTTAAAAAACCCACTTCTAGAATCTCTCCATAAATTGTTTTCCTTAGCTGCTTAACTGAGGAGGATCCTTTAAATAGATCCGGTTCAACCATCCATTTTTCTAGTGTGAATAACAAATCTCTCAAGTAGTCCGGGTGTTCTCTTTTCAATAGTTGTGTGATATTGCCATTGAAAGAATCTTTCCCCCACCACACTATGCCCCATGGTGACTTTCGCCACCATAGAGCAAAAAACAAAACCCAGGATTTTTGCAGGAGGTTGGACATGTTATGGACATTCATGAAAATCCAGTTTCCAAACTTGTAGGACATGAATTCAGTTACAAAATAGGGTTGCAGGGCTGGTAGAGCTAGGCCTCCCCGCTCAACCTCCTTAAATGCTACCACACGGGCCAAAGGGAAGGACGCCGTGTGCCATACTAGATGGAAGACCTGGCTTTCAACTCTCCGAAGGAGAACGAGCAGGGAAGGGTAGACTATCGCCAGGTAGGGATGTGCACGGAACCACGGAGGCATGGTCCGGGACTGGGGGGAGTGTGTCTTTAAGGGGGGGGTAGTACATTCCAACAAGCCGAAAAAGCTGGCACCACACATACGCCCGTCGCGGCGCGCATGCCGCATACGTCACAATGATGTATATATGCGGCAGGCGCATGCATGGTGCCAGCTTTTTCGGCTTGTTGGAAAGAAGACAATGACGGGGACAGGGGCAGCAGGGAGGAACTCTGCCGCCCCAAGAGCACTTTAGAAAAGTCCAGCGGCGGGGGGCAGGGGAAGAGAGGCGGGGGGTAAGTACTACCCCCCCGCCCTTAAAGACACACACACACACACACACCACGCCGAACCGGCCAAATTCCGGACCGATCCGGAGGCCTTTTGCATGGCCCCGTACTGGTCCATGCACACCCTTACCGCCAGGTTGTGCACTGGGGGTATCAGGTAAGTCCGGATGTAGACTGCTTTCTGGTACATGGCAAGGCTTAATTTTTTCCACATGGTGATATTAAGCATTACTTTTCTTCCCAATCTGTCCAATTCCCCCCCCAGATTTTTTCCTTAATCCCATATTCAATCCCCCAAATATTTACTGTATCTATCCACTTTGGACTCTGGGGCCCCTTTGCTTTTACATTTAGAGATGGGTAGGCACGAGAGTTGCTGGCGTTTGAGGTCCATTTTAACAAATACACTTTTGTCAGCATTTAATTCTGAGCCCGATATTTTACCATTTTCCCAGAAGAGGTCCAGTATAACAGAGATTTCATTTTCGTCCGATAACAGTAATGTAACATCGGCATGAGCTACAAATTTTACCCTAAACTCAGAATACAGTTCTGAGTGGACAGGTGGTTCGGCCATCTTATCACTCCTCCTCCTCCCTCCTGGGAAGATCTCACAGGATAGGGCTGAGAGAGACTCCTGCCTCCAACTTTGGAGCAGCCGCTGCCAGTCTGTGTAGATCATACTGAGCTAGATGAACCAACGCAGGGGCGTAACTATAATAGGGCAAGGGGAGACAGTTGTCTGGGGGCCCACTGCTTTGCCCCCCCGAGGCAAGTCACATGACTGACTCCCCCAGCCACGCACCCGCCCGGGCTTCCTTCAGTTGTATTCATTCTCCGAAACTGATGTGAGAGTTAAGACCTGGAGCTACCAGAACAGCACGTCTTTCTCTAGTACCATCAAATGACTTGCATCGTCCACAATTTACAAAACCTTTTAAAAAATAATTTAGGGTTATGTTCTATTGTGGCACATAGGTTAACATATATAAAATAATTTTTACTATGCTTTTTGTTACCACTATTCAGCCTCATTTAAGATTTCTTGACTTCATGAGCTGAGCTTCGGTGTGTGTGTGGGGGGGCATTTTAAAATCTTGTCTCTGGGCCCATGCCAACCTTGCTACGCCCCGAACCAATGGTCTGACTCCGCAGAAGGCAGTTTCCTATGTTCCTATGCTTTTAGACAATTGTCTCAGGATTGCAGACATCTATTTTTGGCCTTGCACACCCACATTAATGAACAGGAAACAACGTGCAAACTATTAGGGGTGTACACAAAACCGGTTTGTCCAGTTCGGTTCAAGCCCGGACCAGGCGTGTTTGGTTTTGGCACCCCCCCAACCCCTCCAGTCCAGGGTGTGTGTGTGTGTGTGTCACGTTTTTGTTTTGTTTTAATTACTCATGCCTCTGGTGGGGTGCTGCCAAAGCCACAGCAGTGTCCCCCCACCAGAGGAGGTGAGTAAATTTTTTAAATTTTTGTGTTTGCACTTGGGACCCCCTGAACAGCTGGTGGGGGGGGGGAGCTCAATATTGAACTGAATCCAGGGGTAGGTTTCGATCTGATATCAAGCCATCGAACCAAACCAGTTTGATGCCAAACAGGTTTGGAATCAACATCCCTGCAAACTATACTCACACATTTACCAGCTCACAGGATTGCAGTGATTCTTGCAGTTGTGCCAGGTCACACACACACAAATCACAGGAGAAAGATCATAGTTCAGTAGAAGAGTACTGTATCTGCTTTGCAGGCCAATGGGCCGAAGTTGGGTCCCTGGCAGCTTACTATGCTAGATGGACCAAGGGTCTGACTGGGTGTAAGGGAACGTGCTATGTGACAAGTTTCATGGATGAGTCAAGGCGTGAACTCATCTCTCCTTGGCCCTCATTCTGTTCTAACCACCACCCCTGCTGGCTGTCCGTTTTATTCTAATGTGCAACTGGATGCATGTTGTGCAGTGGGAACTAGGCTTGTGTGCATTTGGGAATTTGGGGGTTTAATAAGGAAAAGAGTTGTAGAAATAGATGAGAAAAAAAGGTCTTGGCCCTCAGCTATAGTTTGGGAAGGAAGAGAACCTCATCCATTCTGTGCAAGGCACCTTCTTTCTCCTCCCTCCTCTTATTTTCCTGCCCTCCCTCCCCTCTTCCCTCTCTGTCTCCAGGTTCTCTATTCATTCTCATTTTCCTTCCCTTCTGCTGTCTTTTTCTTTTTCAGTTAGAAGAAGTTTGGGAGGTACTCACAAACTGGTGGTGGCGGAGCTGCACTGGCTTCTTGTGCAGTAGAAAAAGAAGCGTACAATAAACCCTGCTGGGTCTCTCTCATTGGAGAGGCTTATGTCATACGCCAGTTTCCAACTTTTCCTTTTTCAACTTTTTCCAACATGTGGTGACAACCAACAACCTGGATGGTTTTAAGAGGGGTTTGGATGACATCATGGAGGAGAGGTCTATCAAGGGCTACCAGTCGGAGGGCTGTGGGCCACCTCCAGCCTCAAAGGCAGGATGCCTCTGAGTCCCAGTTGCAGGGGAGTAACAGCAGCAGAGGGGGCATGAACTCAACTCTTGCCTGTGGCTTCCAGCAGCATCTGGTGGGCCACTGTGCGAAACAGGATGCTGGGCCTGATCCAGGAGAGGTGCCCCACTGGCTGAGCAGGGCAAAGGCTTATTTTCTGGCCACTATCCTTGGTTAAAATTGTGGGCCCCTTGGTGGAGAGGGAAGACCCACAAGTAACTAGTAATTGCCTTAATTAATACTTACTTTTATCATTAATTTTACTGTAACAATTAGAGCACTAAAAATTGAGCTTGGCACTCCACCCCCCCCACACACACACACACCAAGCCATGGTTTTCTGGCCCCACTGGGGCATTTGAGTTGTACACCCCTGCTTTATAACCATGCTAACAATAGCTGGAAACTGCTGCCACTGCTGTCATCATCAATAGTGTGTGTGGTGCTTAACAAAGTAGAAACAAAGAGACAGGTCCCTGCCCTAAGGAAAATACAATCTAAAAATTGGCAGAGGGAATACAATCAAGAACAAGTTGTTCTAGTAAGAAATAAGCTGCCTACTTTCTTTTGACTATCCCTGCAACTGGACTAAATTTGGTTCAAATTGGTTAGATGGTCCACAAGTTAGCCCTCTTGTGCCTCAAACGTTCATGTGTCCGCCATATTGGATGGAGGTGGATGACATCATCACAAACTTTCTAAATCATTAGAAAGGGGATTAGGGATCATTAGGAAAGGGATTGAAAATAAAACGGCTAACATTATAATGCCCTTATACAAAACTATGGTGCGACCACACTTGGAGTACTGCGTACAATTCTGGTCACCACATCTTAAAAAGGACATTGTTGAACTGGAGAAGGTACAGAAGAGGGTAACCAAGATGATCAGGGGCCTAGAGCACCTTTCTTATGAGGCAAGGCTACAACACCTTGGGCTTTTTAGTTTAGAAAAAAGACGACTGCGGGGAGACATGATAGAGGTCTATAAAATCATGCTTGGTGTGGAGAAAGTGGAGAGAGGTTCTTTTCCCTCTCACACAACACTAGAACCAGGGGTCACTCCATGAAATTGATTACCAGGAGGTCTAGGACCAACAAACGGAAGTACTTTTTCACACAACGCGTGATCCACTTGTGGAACTCTCTGCCACAGGATGTGGTGACAGCCAACAACCTGGATGGCTTTAAGAGGAGTTTGGATGACTTCATGGAGGAGAGGTCTATCAATGGCTACTAGTCAGAGGGCTGTGGGCCACCTCCAGCCTCAAAGGCAGGGTGCCTCTGAGTACCAGTTACAGGGGAGTAATGGCAGGAGAGAGGGCACACCCTCAACTCCTGTCTGTGGCTTCCAGCGGCATCTGATGGGCCACTGTGTGAAGCAGGATGCTGGACTAGATGGGCCTCCTTGGGCCTGATCCAGCTGGGCTGTTCTTATGCTCTTATGTTCTTATGCCATTGAGGTGTCCCTGTGTCACTCACTACAACTGGTTAGCCACCCAGAGACTTATGCTTGGGCAGGATATAAATTTAATAAATAAATAAAAATAAATAGGCTGTACCTAATTTGGTTCAAATTGGTTGGACAGTCCACAAGTGAGCCCACTTGCACCTCAAATGGTCACACATCTGCTATCTTGAATTGGGGTGAATGACATCGTCACAAACTATGCCATTGGGGCATCCTTATGTGTCCCTACAGCTGCAGCAAATTTGGTTCAAATTGGTTAGGCAGTTCACAGGTTAGCCCACTTGCACCTCAACCGTTCACACATCTGCCATCTGGAATCTGGGCGACATTATCATAAAAACTAGGCCACTGAAGTGTCCCTTTGTGTCACTCACTACAACTATACCCAATTTGGTTCATATTGGTCCAGGCGTTGCAAAGTTGATAGTGGGGGATACACACACATGGACACTTGGAATGCCGGGTGATCTCATAAGCCTACAGGAAAGGAGGTTGAAAAGGAGGTGAGGGTAGACATGAAGGATGCATATGCTGTTAGATTAAAGATGGGGCTTCACAATTTCAGCCCTCCGGCAGAAGTCGAAGTTTAATTCCCATCATCCCTGACTATAGATCACTGTGACTGGGGATGACGGGAGCTGTAGTCCAAACACACCTGGAGGGCGAACACCTGTGCAGCCTTGGATTAGAGGTTTCTTTTCTGTATAGGAGGAGGACAGCTTCGTGTCAGAAGAGGATATTATGCAGGAAAAGGTGTTTCATGTAGGCACTTTTTAGCTGCAAACATAACAGTGCCAGAGTTCCCCCTGCTGCAGATGTGTTTACTTGTACTTTGTCTAATCCCAGGGGTGAGGGAGAGAAGCCAACCAGCAGTGCTATAGTGTCATCTGCAGGAGAAAAGCTGTCAGAACAGATCCTTTCATCGATTGCCTGTGGGATTTCAGAGCAGCAACTGCAGATTCATGGAGACCCAAATACCCAGTGATTTCATGACCCACGCGGGCCCAAAGCACGGACTTCAGTTTGTATCTACAAATGTTGTCTTTTTGTTGTGACCCAAACCTGCACTGAGCTAGGCTAAGTTAGGGCGGCTGAAGTCACCCACCATTACATAAGATAAAAATAAAATGTCCTGCCAGTCTTAGAAAGTTATGAAGGGAGGCATAAGCATTCCAAGTGAGACAAACCCAGTTTCACATCCCAGGGTGAGTCCTGTGAAATGAACCATCTTGCTGGGGCCTTCAGCAGTTGGGAAATATTCACAACATTTTCCTAATGAACCCAATTAACAACAACCACACATACACACACCCCGGTGCTTTAGGCTGCCAGGGGCTTAGATTCCTGGTTGTGCCCACACAATTATGGGCAGTGCCCACACAATTATGGACACGGCAGAGAACAGCTCCCCTAAATCAAGCAGAAGAGGCTCTGAAAGCACCATCTGCTCAATAGCTGTGCAGTCAGAAGAACAAGGTCGCACGTGCAGTTTGTGCTTGATTTCTCTACCTGAGCGACAGCCAGCTGAGGACAGGCTCAGGGCCTCTCTTCAGGCAGCAGCACTGGTGTCTCCAGCTTCCTAAGTGGAAGAGATATATTGCATTTGCAATGCCTCCAGAAGCAGAGCCAAAACAACATCCCAAGTGTGCGTGCCTCTGCGGGGTGGCAGAGGCACACGTCCTCGACAAACCTGTTCCTTGCACAGGCTGGCCTTGAGGGTTCTTTCGTCACAAGACTGGGCCTGTTCTCCTCCTCTGCTTTCTTGTGACGGCAGAGGAGCCCGCCAAGCAATCCACTTGCCTGGAGCAGATGTCTCGTCTGGTTAGGCACTCTCTGCCCACATACAGGCTTAAAACACTTGGAGGGTAAACATGGCCCTTGTTCAAACGAAAGTCAGCGTAATTCGCTCAAACAGCTTCTTCGGCAGGATGCAGCATTTACATGGCTGCACGGACACTTTGGAAATGTTCTGGTTTTGAAAACAAACTCCGTCCCTTCTGCCTGTGTGGTAGCAGCTTTCTCTCACCTCAGAGGTTACCTCCACCTGCTCTTCATTTACTTGGCAATAGCGTGTCCTGCTGTGGCTTCTGAAATAGCCAGTGTTCGGTAAGGTAAAGTGTGCCATCGAGTCAATTTCCACTCCTGGAACCCACAGAGCCCTGTGGTTTTCTTTTGGTAGAATACAGGAGGGGTTGACCATTGCCTCCTCCCGCACAGAATGAGATGATGCCTTTCAGTATCTTCCTATATCGCTGCTGCCCAATATAGTAGCAGCGGGGATTTGAACTGGCAACCTTCTGCTTGTTAGTCAAGCATTTCCCCGCTGCGCCACTTAAGCTGGTGTTACTGCTGTGTTATAACTGTGATTAATTAAAAATAAATTCCTAAGAATGCATAACAGAATGTTATCTGTTAGGAAAATCTGACTGTTTAGAATAGCCACAGCTCAAATCCATCCAGCAAAATTTACTGTCTGGATGGGTCATGGGTGTAGCAAGGCAGTGGGCTCCCAGACAACTGTCTCCCCTGGCCCTATTATAGTTACGCCCCTGGAGAGATCTATCTCTGCCGTTACCCTAATGGCTGCTGTTCTCTGAGCTCCTGTAACCTTATTAACGCCTTGCTTCAAATTGATGTGTTCGGTTCGTCCCTGGGTCCACCTTTTAGCCAATCAAAGACTCAGTGGGAATCATTTAGAGGTGTTTATTGCTACTGCAGTTTAGCAATAGGTAATCAGTGAGCTTACGCTCACAAACCAATTACAGTTTGGTTACAGGTGCATCTCACATTTATACAATCTGAATGATGCTGACACCCTAAACACAGTATACGTGACAACAAAATGGTGGACTAAGTATCTAGTACGCATGCGAATGATTCAATGTTCATCTGGTGATTACTCCTTATTTGGTTACATCCTGTTTTCTTAACTGTCAGCCAAGAACAGTGAGAACCTTGTGAGAACCAAGTTTCTTAGATACAATTTAGTGGAGAGAGATAATGACATTGATCATGAGAGGCCATGATGTCCCTGAGCTGGGCTGGGGTTACTTTAAGTTAGAATGAAGTTTTCTAAGTAAACATGGAGTTGCTTTGGTTTTCTAAACACATCAAAATGAATGACCTACTAGTCTGAGCAGTAATGTCAGAAGAATGAACTCCTGCAAGAGAGCAGACCATCTGCAACTGTGTGCAGGGGCGTAACTATAATAGGACAAGGGGAGACAGTTGTCTGGGGGCCCATTGCCTTGGGGGCCCCCCCAGAGACAAATCACATAACTGACTCTCCCAGCCACGCACCCACCTGGGCTTCCTTCAGTTGTATTCATCCTCCGAAATTGATGTGAGTGTTAAGACCTGGAGCTACCAGAACAGCACGTCTTTCTCTAGGACCATTCAATGACTTGCATCGTCCACCATTTACGAAACCTTTTAAAATTATATATCATGCTATGCTTTTTGTTACCCCTATTCAGCCTCATTTAAGATTTCTTTACCTCATGAGCTGAGCTTCAGTGTGGGGGGGGAGGTGGTGGGCATTTTAAAATCTTGTCTCTGGGCCCACTCCCACCTTGCTACGCCCCTGACTGTGTGCTCCAAAAGGGGATCTCTTTGCTACGAGGACTGAATCTGCACTGTTTCTGGAGATCCCTTCTGTGAGCACAGAAATGTCCCAAAAAGCCAACAGGCAATGCCCATTCATTGCCCTTCTAAGATCCTTTTGCTTGACAGTCCTGGGGCATGGATGGGCTCAGGCCTTCAGCACGTGTTCTGCTGAGACACAACCCTTCCCAGTCTATACATACTGTATTGAGGCAGTTATACAATTCATGTTGCAAAGAGCTACCATTTACCTCAGCGACAGAACTTTGGAGTTGTGACTGCAGAACTTGGGTGTGTCGGCTCCAATCACATGAGGCTCATGTGGTCCAACTGTCTTTAGTTTTTAAATATTTGTCCCTTGTATGACATGCTTCCTAGAGTGTGTTGCAGGGATTTGTGGGATGTTTTAAATTCAAACCATTCTGTTAGTGTGCATCACTGAAGCTGGCATTCCTAAAGTTTCAGCCTGCTCGCCCACCTCCCACCAAGTCTATAGAATTAAATAAATACAGAAAATGCAGAATTAAATGCAGAAAAGAAATGAATTAATATAAAAGCAAAATCCTAGGTCTCTAGACTTAAATGCATGGACACACAAGTGTAGGAGGCTGTTTTCCTTCTCTGCCACTTATAATAATCACCCATCCCAGGGGTGTAACTCTAATAGGGCAAAGGGAGACAGTTGTCTGGGGGCCCACTGCCTTGGGGACCCCCCCGAGGCAAGTCACATGACTGACTCCCCCAGCTGCGCACCCACCCAGGCTTCCTTCAGTTGTATTCATCCTCCGAAATTGATGTGAGTGTTAAGACCTGGAGCTACCAGAACAGCACGTCTTTCTCTAGTCCCATTCAATGACTTGCATCGTCCACCATTTACAAAACCTTTGCAAAAATAATTTAGGATGATGTTCTATTGTGGCATGTGTGTGTGTGTGCGTGTGTATTTATTTTTACGATGCTTTTTGTTACCACTATTCAGCCTCATTTAAGATTTCTTTACTTCATGAGCTGAGCTTCGGGGGGGGGGGCATTTTAAAATCTTGTCTCTGGGCCCACTCCAACCTTGTTACGCTCCTGGATATCTCTCTCTCTCTCTCCCGCCCGCCCCCTACCCCCAATCAAATGCAAGTGCTAGTCTTATGTGGAGTGCCCCACACAGTATATGGAATTTTCAACATGTTCAAAGGAGGAAAACTGTACAAAGAGAGCAATGGTAAAATGGTGGGGGGGGAGGGAAGAAGAGAGAGGGAACCCCTGGATGAAGCCAGGGGAAGCAGAGCCTCCTCACTTTTGCCAAGCTACAGACTTTGCTCAGCCCACCCCACCCCAGCCCACCCAACCCCCCATCCTTTGATTTTGGAAACTGCATACTCAAAGCACTGACAGCCCAGCCATTTGCCCCCAGAATGCCATTTTGTTTTAACCTATCCTCATCCCTCCTCTCCACCCCGCCCTGGTTCTAGGTACTTGGACTATGAGCTGGCTTGAGGTCAAAGGCAACGAAGAAGAAATGAAGGAAATCTTTAAGGACCTGGGCCATTAAAGGGTGCAAGTAACATTTTTGTTTCATACCCTCCCTCTCCCAGGTTTTCTCTCTCTCAGTGTCAGCTGTCAGTCATCAAACTGCTCCCCCTCCTCCACTCCCTGTTATGTATTAACCAGGTCTTTAATTGCATTGGTGAAAGTTGAGGATATAGGAATGTTAGTTTTAAACAGTGTGACACAGAACACTGAAGCTGATGTACATACGTCAAAATGTTTGTTCTTTGTTGCAGTTCCCTTTTTAGGTTTTAACTTGCACAATTAAAAAAATGGTCTGGAGAGAAGTAATGTTAAAATAATTTTAACAGAAGGCAAGGCCTTCTCTGTGGCTGCCCCAGGGGCTTTGGAATGCACTCCCTGTCAAAATAAGAGCTTCTCCATCTCTGAATGATTTTTAGAAGTCCCTTAAGACACACCTGTTTCCCTAGGCTGTTAATTAAAACCAGCTGGGCCGGCCGCAGAGCATTTGCACTTCCGCTGGCCCAGACGGCCTGCTTCTCCCCCCCCCCCCCGCCCTGCGGTTTCTGGCTGGTCCTTATCCTCCCACCCACCTGCCAATTCCCAGCAGCCGGCCAACCGCTGGCAGGAGCAACCGGCTTCTCCCCACTCACCTGCGGTTTCTGGCCAGGCAGCCACAGGCAGCCAGCATCCCTGTTTTCTTCCCATCCCTAATTGGAGGAACTTATCAGAAATTGCTGCTCCATATATCTTCTTCTCCATTTCTGACTCATGAAGCCAGAGTATTAATTACTACATAATTTTGTTCCATATGTACTCCTGATTTCTGATTTTGATTTATAGCAGCCCATTCCATCATCTATTGTAATGCAGTTGCTTCAGAATACAATTTAAAGTCAGGTAGCCCCAACTCCCTGTACTTTTATCATCCTGCATAATCTCTTTTATTCCTGGTTTATTTTGCCAACCTTAAATTAGCTACTGGTAATATTTCAATCAATCGGTTTTCTGAAATTAAACTGGGGGAGTAGCATTTTAACTATAGCCAGTCTGGTAGAAAAGGACATTTTCCCCATTTCACATCTTGCTTCATTTTCTTAATAACCTTTAATTTTTATATTAATCTTCATTCTTATTTATATCTATGTAAACCACTTTGGGAATTTTTGTTGAAAAGAGGTATTGGAACATTGTACTTACCTGAAGAGTCTATTCTCAGCAGGGAAGCAGAGGGCATCCAACAGCAGGTTGCTCTCTCCCATTCACTCCTAGAGAGGGCCAATCAGATTTCAACACTCCCCAGAGGGCCCCCTCCTGCAGGTAGGAGGAACTTCCTCCAAGGATCCAGTTCTGACTGACTAAGCCAATGGTGCCCATGAAAATACAGTGATAAATATGTTAGCAACAGATAACAGAACCAATAAGTTGTGAGGAAAGGAAAATAACTATCCCACTCCTCTGACCTGACACTTCCCCAACAGACGGAAACTAAGATGTTTCCAGACCAGAACCACCGGCCTGACGGACAACATGTTGGAAGTGAAGGACTATATGCTGTCTCTTGTCTCAATGACAGTGGAGGACAGACTAGTGAGTCAGAGGGCTAGAGGGTCAAGACATTGGTCATCCCTTCTCTACTGCTCTGACACTATCCCTTTGGAATGTAGATTGCTACTCTTAGGAACTAACTTCCTTCCTTCCTGCTTTGCACTTCCTCTTCCTTTTCTCTTCCTGTTCCTTCTACCTTGCAACATGCAAGCTCCTCTCCCCTGCACCATGTGTGCAGAGAAGATGCAAAATCCATCTGCATCCAGCTAGCTAGCTAGATTAGAGATCCTAACTCCTCACTTTCCAATCTAGAATGGAGTTCTCTAATAAATACCATTTATATTGATTTGAAACTATGAGCTGGCTCCAAGTTACTTTACTCTCAGCATACACGCATGCCTAACTAAATTCCGCTGTGTTGTGCCTCTGTGCACTCTGCTATAATGAAAAAGGGTTTCTCTTACCAGAGATAATTCCCAACACAACATAAGTAGAGATACGGGTGGGGCAGATGCACTCCACTTCCCTGCTGAGAATGGACTCTTCAGGTAAGCACAATGTTCCATTCTCCAGCATGGAAGAGGAGTGCATCCAACAGTGGGACCTACATGTGCTTCAGTCCCAGAGGGAGGGTGGATCTCTGCTTCCTAAGTCTTGACTACCTGCTGAAGCACCCTTCTGCTGAACAAAGCATCAGCTGACGCTAGGGAACTCAGCTTGTAGTATCTTACAAAAGTAGATGGACAGGACCAAGTCGCTGCCCGACAAATGTCAACTAGGGGAGCCTGAGTAAAGAACACAGCTGATGTAGCTGTGCTACATGTGGAATGAGCCACTATACCTGGCAGTGGAGGAACTCCAGCAGATACGTAGTACGCCTGAGATATGCACGCCCAAATCCAGCAGCCCAGAGTGGAAGAGGAAACCCTTTCCCCACCAAGGCACAGGCACTAAAGGAAACAAAAAGGGACTCCTACTGACAAAAACATCTAGTCCGTCTGGTATAAATCTTTACGGCCTGCTTGAGGTCTAGTGTGTGCCAGGACTTTTCCTTTGCACTGGAAGGGCTAGGACAAGCAGATAAGATGATTTATTGTGATCTATGAAAAGCTGAACTGATCATAAGAGCAAAAGAAGGATCTGTATGGAGAACTACATAATCTGGGAAGGTTTGACAAAACTCTTTCCTGATGGAGACTGCTCCCAGCTCTGAAACTCTGCAGGCTGAACTAATGCCTATCAAAAACAGGACCTTCCAGGATAGAAACTTAAGGTCTACTGTTCTCAAAGGGCGCTTTGTTTGAAGCCTGAAGCACCAAATTCAGATCCCATGTGGGGAATCTGTGCACCACTAGAGGGCTCAACAGAGCTGCCCCCCTCAGAATTCTCTTTACATGGGGATGGGCAGACAGTGACATGGAACTGTTGACCCTCAGCACTGAAGAAAGTGCTGCCACCTGTCGCTTAAGTGTATTTGGCATGAGACCCCTATCCAACCCACCCTGCAAGAAAGGACAGAATTCACCAAAGCGGACAAGGAATTAATGCCCTTATGCCGGCACCACACATTGAAGGCCCTCCAAGATGCCTGATAAAGCCTCTTAGTGGACAAATGTCGAGAAGCTAAGATGGTTTCCAACACCATGTCGGAATAAGCCTTATTCCTCAGTGCCTCCCGCTCAAGCGCCAAGCCTTGAGGTTCAGCCAGCCCGGGTATGGATGGAAAATTGGACCCTGACTGAGAAGATCTGGACCGTCCCAACAGAAGAGGTTCCGCTACAGACATCTGAATAAGATCCAAGTACCAAGGCCTGCAGGGCAACCAGTGCCACTTCCATTCCAGATGCTCTGACCCTCTGAATTACTTTGTGCAGGATCGCCTGGGGCGGGAAAGTGTGAAGACGACTGCCTGGCCACTCGTGTTAGGGCATCCGTGCTGGCCGCCCGATGACAAAGAAACCTCAAGAGAAACTATGGGAGTTTGTGGTTGCATGGTGAGGCAAACAGGTCTATTTCCATGGTCCCGAACCTCCGGCAAATCCTTCTGAATGCTTCATCGTTTATGGGCCAGTCCCCCGATCCACACTCTTGTCAACTGAGCCAGTCTGCCTGGATGTTTTCTACCCTGCGCACATGTTCCGGTGACATCGACAAGAGGTGATCCTCTGCCCAATCAAATAGAAGGGTAGCTTCTGACATAAGAGACTTGGATCGAGTGCCCCCTTGCCTGTTGATGTGCGCTTTCGCGGTCGCATTTTCCATCCGGACAAGCAAGTGAGTCTGGAGCAGAGATCACTGGTAGGGATGTGCAAATTGATTCAGGTACAAATCGATCTGTACCCAAATCTAGCTGATTTGGAGACAAAACAAATCACCCCTGTGGTCCATTGGCTAGATTCGGGTACAAATCAAATCATGCCTGATTCAATTTGAATTGATTCGAGATTTGGATCCCTCCTATTAATTTCCCCAGATTCCCAGCTTTCATTTTTTTTAAAAAAGCTAAGCTCTAGCCCTTGTAGAAGTGGAGTTATGGAGCAAAATGTGTGGTCATTATTTTTCAAGTGTTTGGATTCTTTGGTGTATAACAACTTTCCCTCAATGAATCCATATGAGGATTCATTACACACCTTCATTTCTTCTATTCATTTTGATTGTCTTTTTGACAGTGCCAACTACACCTCACTCCCATCCGCAAGGCAGTTGGGTACTACTCAGTTTATGTTCTAGGATTTTTTCAAAAATGTTTAGGCTCTTTGGTGTCTAATAACCTTTCTTCATAAATCCCTATGAGGATTAATTACACACCGAAGAGTCTAAATACCTCAAAAATTCTTAAAATATAAACTGAGTACCCAGTGGCTTGTAGGGTAGTTGGAACATGGGATGCCACTAATTCCCCACTCCCACTTGCAAAGCAGCGGGGTCAAAATGAACAGAAGAAATTTAGGTGTGTAATGAAGGCACCAAAGAATCTAAACACTTCAAAAATACTTTTTAAAAGGGGGGGGGAGTTGACACATGGCAGTTGACACTGTTCAATGACAGTCAAAATGAACAGAAGAAACGAAGGAGTATAATGAATCATAGGGATCTGTTATGAGGAAAAGTTATTATACAGCAAAGAATCCAAACACTTGAAAAATAATGACCACACATTTTGCTCCATAACTCCACTTCTATAAGGGCTAGACCTTAGCTTTTTAAAAGAGTGAAAGTTGGGGATCAGTTTTAGGGTTAGGATATGGCAACTTAGAATCCCCATTGTTTCCTATGGCGGAAATGTTCAAAATCAGTAAAAACTAAAAAGAAAAAAAAATCAACCAAGGGTCCCACTGCCTTGAAATTTGGGTGGTAGGTGGCACCCATAGGGACCCACCCACCATCCAAATTTGGTGCCCCTAGGACCTTGTTAAGTGGTCTGAATCGGTCCAAATCCATATCAAATCAAAGCAAATACAAATCGAATCTGGGGTGATTTGGATGAGGGAGATTTGGATACAAAACAAATCAGGGGTGATTTGTTTTGGACACAGATTGGATTAAAAAATTGATTTGTGCACATCCCTAATTACTGGAAGGCTAAGGGGGGCAGGTGGATTGCCTGTAGCTCCAGACAGTTGATACTGTGGAGCTTTTCCTCCTGAGACCACTGGCCCTGAGCTACATGAGAACGGCAGTGACCAACCCCACCCAACCAGGCTGCCGTCTGTTGTCACTTGCACTCTTTCTATCGGAAGAAAGCAATTTCTGAGACTCGGGGAGGAAGAATTCCACCAAGCTAGGGAAATTTGACCAATGAAAATAGAAGTATCGTGCCCCACATTTTGGCCAATATCCTGCCTTGGAAAGGCAGCATGGCCCATTGCAGGGGACGTGAATGGAAGCGTGCCCAGGGAACCAGGTCATAACAGGCCACCATGCTTCCAAAAATATGGGTCAGGGCCGTTAAATCCAGTTTAGACCTCCTTCCTGCATTCAGCCACATCTGTGATATGGAAGCCGTCTGAGGAAAGGAGGGAAACCACTCCCCTCTCTGTATCTATGCAAGCCCCCAGGTGAGTGATACGACATGACGAATCGGGAGTGCTTTTTTCAAAATTCACTACAAACCCATGTTCTTGAAGCAAGTGGGTGGTAGTTCCGGTGTCCATGTCCTTGCCTGATTGATGACAACCTGATTAAAAGATCATCCAAATAGAGATAAACATGAATGCCCCTGGTCCTCAAGTGTGCCACCATAATCTTGGTAAACACCTGTGGTGCAGATGAGACACCGAAGGGCAGAGCCTTGTACTGGAAGTGTCGACTGCCATACACAAGCCTCAGATACCTCCTGAAGATGGATAAGGACATGAAGGTAAGCCTCAATAGGCTCCCACTAGTCGCTGGCACCTTCCATTCCTTCAAGACAGCTTTTTTGAAAAATTGTGGACATGGAATACGTTTGTCTGAGTCCCCTGTGTGTGTGGAAAAACTGTAGCCTCACCCTCTAAATGTACCTCCTCCGAGGAGGATCCTAAGAGCACCCAATTTGAGAACTCTACGTGCCTTTCGAAGGAGTACTGTAAAATCCTCCTGTTTGAAGAGTCGGGTGGGGTGGGGTGGGGTTAAGGCCATCTGGTTCCTCGTCAGACAAATCATCCCAATCTTCATCAGACTCAGACCCCCTGGAACCAGGAGGGTCCGACTCCCCCTCCCTATCAAAGTCAAGAGGGTGGGGGAGACAGATGGGCAGACTCATCTCTATGTGGGGAAGTGGGTATAACAACCACCCGAGTCAAGTCTGACACCCCTGCCAGCTCTAATCTACTCCCTAGGGGCTGGGGACCCCCTGTTCTGAGCCCTCAGAGGAATGTGAACTCAGCAGTCTGACTGCAACGGAGGGGGCCTGAATGGGTTTCTTCCCTTTCCCACCAGAATTCCTGGTCTCACTGTGCCCCTAACCTACTGTGGTTCGTCTGGTGGGGACCAGAAAGGGCCTTCTGTACCTCAGCCAGGACCATGTCTCTTAGCAGCCACCGCCGCACCTTGTCGGGAAGGGGCCTGTCCCCAATCTACGGCTCCAGAGCCTCTCCCTCTTCTCCCTCCAATCCATCGTCTGCAGACAGCAAATCTCCTACCTCGCTGGCGTTCCCCCACGCCGCACCGGCAATCAGCAACGAGGCAGAGCCCGCCACACACAGGCCCGTCTCATGGCGCCTGCGAGCACGTGAACTTGCAGCAGCCGAGGAAGAGGTGCGGGGCATGCCTGAACCTTCCGACGCCCACTTTTTCTTTTTCAGGGGTTCGGCCCTGGAGCCCACTGACTGAGGTTATCATGGGGGCAGGGGCAACATGGCGCCCATTTGCAAACTGTCTGCATCAGGGGCAAGCTCCCTGGAAAACATGCTCCAACCAGTTTGTCAGTCTCGTTTGTGGGGAGGTCTTGGTCGCTGCTGCGAGGAAGAAAACCACCATGGTCCCTCCCCTGCAGAAAATTTCATATAATACAAGAAGAGCAGAGCACAGTGACTACCCTGCCTTTTAGGAGCCAGACAGGGGAGAACTGGATCCTCAGGGGAAGCTCCTCCCACTCACAGGAGGGGGGCCCTCTGGAGAGTGTTGAAATCTGATTGGTCCTGTCTAGGAGTGAATGGGAGAGAGCAACCTACTGTCGGATGCACTCCTCTTCCCTGCTGGAGAAATAGTTGTCGTATTTTTGTTCTTCGGAATAAAGATACCCAATTGGTTTATTAATATGCTTATATCAAACTTTTGTTTATCAAATTCTTAGCTTAAGATGTTATACCTAAAGAATCCATCAGTTAAAGAAAAAGGTGAAGGAATTAAAGCTCCCGGTTTTGAGCTTAACTAATAGGCAAATGCTTGATGAAGAAATATAGGGAAAAGATATTGGGTGCTATTAAAAAGGCAAAAGATGTCAAACCCCTGGAATAGATGGATTATCTGTATTATACTGAGTTTTAGTAGTGTTATGGCTAAGCAGTTAGTATGCATTATAAATGAAGTGCTATAAACTGGGATTTTGCTCAGATCATGGCAAAATGTTAGGACATGAAATTTTAAAACCCAGACCCAGCCTGAGTTTCATCTTACAGACCTATTTCCTTGTTACACAATCATAAACTATTTGTATCAGTCTCGGCATCAAAGTTAAATAAGATCCTTTCAAAATATATATGTTAAAGCAAGGCTGGTGCTGCATTTGTGTTTAATATGAGGAAAGCTTTTGATAAAGTTGAATGGGAGTTTCTTTTGAGTACTGGAGGCATATCAGTTTGGTGGGAAGTTCATAACTTAAATAAAAGCTATTTATAATTATGCTGAAGCAAGAGTATTTGTAAATAAACTGCCAGATGAAAAAGTCAGACCACAGGGTTGTCAACATTTAGCATTATATGTCATGTGTCTTGAACTCATAGCAATAGGGAACAAAAATTACAATGTATAAGGGTCAATATAGGCCAGAATAAACTATGCCGACATGGTACTGACCTTAAGCAATCCAGGTAGATCAAGTTGCACAAGTGGAAGTACGGAAATGTGGCAGGATTGAAAATAAAGAGAAAACTGGTTTGTATAAATAGCAATTAAGGTTTTTAAGGTGCTTAATAAGCTCAACATAAATTAATATTCAGATCTTTGCAGGTTTATGTGATCCAATGTAATTCACTGGTATGTGTCAATTGCATTGAATGCCAGTTTACAACTTTTAAAGTAAAATTCATGCCTAGTCTAAGCTTTATTTCTGGACAAGCAGAATTTGAGGAATTCCCACTAATAATGTCCATCCTTGGATATGTGGAGAAATTCTAGTGTCCCTTTCTGGACATGGGGGAGGAGATCAAGCACAGAACTAGCTCTTGCTCAATTCAACAGGGCACTCTTCTCTCAAGAGTGCGGGTGCCACTCAAGACATTTTGCTACCACTTCTGGCTGCTATGCCAGAGGTTTCCAATCTTGTCCCATAGTATGTTTTACAGTTACTGAGACAAAGAACAAGGGAAGGGAAGGCAGGCAGATCATGACTGGAATGATTGTCCAATCACTTAGAGCCTGATGTGAGCCCACTGCTTTGGGGAGAGGCAAAGGCAGGAGTCAGAGCACAAACAGCTGTCATCAGCCCAGCTGGAAGGGGTGAGGGGGAAGTTCAGTGAGGCGGCGGCGGCAGCAGCATGTGGGGCTGAGGCACGAAGGAAGAAGCAGCTCTGTGAAGCTAGAATCCCTTGTAAAAACATGCTTCCCTTTCCCCCTAAAAGTGTATATCTCCATGTATTAAATGCATCACGGACCAAGATTGTTACAAGGAAAAAGATAATACACCTTTCTGAAACTCAGCACCGACTTCTTATTATCTAGGGATGTACTGTATGCCTGACCCTTTAAGCTGCCTGCTCACTTCCAGGATTGTGAATGGGCACAGCTCAATCCTTTGTGAACAGGCAAAGGGTAAAATCTTTGCCTCAAGCTTTGCACTACCTGTTCAAATAAATTGATGGGAAACAGGAAAAGCTGTTAGGAATCATTTCAGCCAAAACTGACTCATGAGTCAAAGAGAAGCAGTCAACTTTTTTATTATTATTAATTTCTTCAATCAGCAGTTACAGCAAAATTGTAGTCCCCACTTCCAGATCAAATCAGCACAAAAGCACGAACAGCTTTACAGACTCTTATGGCTTGTGCAAGACAGATTCAGACCATACAATCCAGCAACTATTTCTATGTTTTTATTTCCCATTCAAGACACATGCACTACTACTGGAACACCACTCATTAATTTCACCACCACTGGAAAGCTGTGGCATTTATTTGCCTCACAAAATACAAGGAAAATCACGCACAGGAAGACTACTACAGCTACATCTTTTCACTCACACAACTTTGAAATGCAAAGGAGATTTACTTAAGTTTCTAATGTGGAGGGAAGCTTGGAAGCATTATGGACATGGAGCTGTGATCATTTCTATCCACTTCTCCAGACGGTCAAGATTTCTCTAGTACAAACATTATGACACATCCAAGCTTGGAACCTCATTATGCCATTTCAGAAAACTGTCTTACTTCTGACCAGTGGCTTCATGTCTATATGCAACACAGAATGCACCTCTATGAGTGTTAAAGAGGCTACAGAATGAATCTTAGAGCTACACTATGTAGATTTCTCATCCAAAGGAAGTCTTTTAAAGGACCTATTCCCAAAGCTCTAAGCAAGGTTTTTCCTAGAAGACAGATCAGCAGTTACACTACAGCAGTTTGTTTGTTTGTTTAAATAAGGGCAACCGATTTAGACTGCCCATGCAAGCTGGGGTGGGGTTCCCCGCCGAAAAGCAAGAGTGTAGCTTGGAAGTCTCCAACGTGGTCTCTGCACATGCAAAGCCCAGAGTGTAAGAGCCCGAGACCACGTTGAAGAAGCCAATTGAGTAGCAAAGAGAAGAGGGACAGGTTTTGCAAGAGCCAGCAGACACCCACTGCTCTTTGGAGTTTTCTGCCAGGTCTCAGCAACCACTGCAATTCACCTTTGCCTCAGTCTTACTGCAATATGAGCCACTCAAGTTATTCCAGCCAGCATGAAGTGAGGCCAGTCAAGAGAATTGCAGAAGTTTAAATATACAGGTTAGATACTAACGACCGTGCTCTGCAGATGTTATTGCATGGTGAGCATTTAAGAACAATTATGGGAAACACTGTCCCCGATAATTAACACACCCTTAGTGCAACATATGGAGGTCACTGCCTCCGATACAACACCGTGGTAGGCAAAAACTACCTTGTTCTTTTAGCATTATGGAAGACACTGCTCCCGATAATGCAACTTAAGTTCTCATGATACATCATGGTATTGGAAGTCTTGCAAAGAAGCTGCCATCTGGAGTCACGTCCAGGTTAGCATGCCCACAACTGTTTCCATCAGCATACAGCTAACTGGAAGGCAGGATTGAAGGGAAGCCCATGAGATGAGGTTGACCAACATGCAGGGTCTGCAAGTGGCTGCAAGTCGTCAAGTGAAGCACGGCATCTTCCATCCTTTGTTGGACTATGGCCACACCGGCTAACGCTTGCTTGGACGACATGCTCCAGTGTATTGGCGTAAGAGAAGAGCCTCCCACCCAAAGCCAGCTTCTCAACTGCTGCTGCTTCTGGCCATTGTAGGCCCAGTTGCAAGAGTTCCAGTATCACGGTTGGATTGTACTAGCAGATGCTGCTTTATCAAAAACGACAGTATAACCTGTCATAATTATGGAAGTCACTGCTTCCGATAATTATATTCAGTAGAAAACAAATACCATTTATAGTGAACACTGTCACTGATAAATAAATAACTTAAATAACTCAATCCCAAGCCCAAACCGAGTCTCAGAAAGCATTTGTCAAGCTAGCAAGCAACGTTTCCTGAAAGGCCTCAGAGCAAGGGGTCAAGTCTCCCCAAATGAAGAAGGAGCATTACTTTAGCTTTCAACTAGTACCGCAGGACCACACAAGGTACTGCTGGTGTCACATCTTTGGTTTGGACTCCGAGTAGCCAAAGAAGAGCTCCGCCAGGACTCCTTGCTCTTGAGAAGACAGAAGGTTTTGTTCTTGCTAACTGCTTGTCTGAGCCCATGCCAAGGTATATTGGTTGTACCCCATGGGTCAGTGGGGGTAAGGAAGAATGGTGGCACCCAGATTTTCTCCTAGCAAGGTAGCATAAGATGATTTGGGCTCACCTTCTGCCTTCACAAGTAACATTGCAATTCTAATATATTTTGCCTCTACAAGTAGCAGAGCCTGAGGTCAATTTTAGACACTTCTGTTTGGCTTGTTAAGTGAGATTTCCTCCAATTTGAAGGCAGCAGCAATTTAACTCAATCTAAACAGCAGTGTCATGGTTGGGAGGGTAGCACATTTAAGAGGGAAATCTACTTGCCTCTAAGTTGGTGTCGGGGCATTATAACTGCCTCTGAATTGCTCTTAGTCTGGGTTTCAGAGGAGTCCTCGGAAGGGCTAACTGGGGCTTGTTCTGTGCTCTTGGTTGGGGGAAGGATGGAGGTTCCTTGTGGCCGTACCGCTTAATCGTTGCCGTACCTCTCAATTAAAAGGCTGCTCTACCTCTTCAAAACTCATTGTGTATGTCCCAGACATCACCAGACAGGACATTTGCAGCCCCCTGAATAGTCCAAGTTGCTAGGGCAAGCTGATTCTTGAAGCCTTCTTCATCAAAGCTGCTCTTATTGGTCCTCCGGAGACTCAGGTGACCCAGCAATGCTTGGAGAGTGTGGGGACCAGAGCCAAAGACGATATGCCGGAGAGGAGTGTCCTTCGGAGAGACGTATGGGGAGAGGAAGCTGTACTCCACCTTAAGAGCAGAGGGAGAAAGTTTATAAGATCACTTAGTCTAGGCAATATGGACAGGGAAACGGATATTGGAAATGGGGCAAGAGCAGTTGGACAGGAACACAGGTAAAGCTGAAAAGACCTATGGATTTCAGAGAAGGTCAAGCGAGGATGAAAGACCTTTCCAGCCACAAGCTGGATTCCTGGGGGGTTGTAGCTTCTGGTTTCATATTCTTCATTCAAAAGGTTGTGGAATATCTGACGCCCAAAACAAAAGCGCTCTTAACATTTCATTATAAGGAAACAAAACTTTGTTAACACAGGATCATAGGAAGCTGCCATATACCAAGTCAGACCATTGGTTCATCTAGCTCAGTATTGTCTACATAGACTGGCAGCAGCTTCTCCAAGGCTGCAGACAAGAGTCTCTCAGCCCTATCTGGAGATGCCAGGAAGGAATTTGGAGCCTTCTGCAGGCAAGCATGCAGATGCTCTTCCTAGAGCGGCTCCATCCCCTAAGGGGAATATCTTACAGTGCTCACACATGTAGTCTCCCATTCAAATGCAATCCAGGGTGGACCCTGCTTAGCAAAAGGGACAATTGCTGCCACATGACCAGCTCTCCTCCCATGACGAAACCCCTTTATCCTCCTCCTCCTCAACTGTAGCCAAGCTTCAAGTTACATGCAACTGAATTTGTTCAAATCTGTCCATCCCTATCCTTGCTGTCCACTGTTTGTCTTCCCCGCCTTCTAGTTTTTACTTTGTAACTTGCTTGGGGCAGGGACCTCTCTAATTATTATTACTGTACGGTTTTGCTTCTGAAATGCTGAAAGGGGTCAAGGACACAGAAGGTGTATCAAATATATATACAAGCTTTCAGGGGAAAAAATTTGAGTGGTGGCAGAGCCAGAGGCTCCCTCGCTGGGAAGCAACAGACCTATCAGCACCAATCCCCGAGCTTTCACTACAGGAACGAACGCTTAAGAGTGTGCATGGCCAACCAGATGCTTATAACCCAGAACCCTACTAGCACCAAAGGACTAGCACCATCCCCATGCCAGCTAGCAAGCTGGTAGCCTTTAGGCGGCATCTACTCCAGTAAAGGCTACCCAAGGTTTAATATAGCAGTGATAATCAAGTTGCTGCCCAGGTTTCACTCAAAGTTTCATACTTCTGACATGTGGGGATTGTACATTATTTTTCCTGACTATCCTTGAGCACATATGGTCAATTAGAGTGGAACCCCAACGGATCTTAGCCTTGATGCAAACTCTGCTTGGGGCTGATCAGGTGCTTCAGTTAAAAGATCTTCATTATTTACATGAGCTCAGGAAAGACTTGTTCGGTTGTGTGTGCGCATGTTGGGGACACAGAAGACAAACACTCACTTTCATGATCCGGTCATTCAAAGCACGGCAGGCATCTTTGTTGGTGAGGTCCGTGTGTCTGAAATCTTTAGACAGAGTGTCTGTTGCTCGACTGAAGTCACCACGAGCCGTGAAGAGCCACTGCAGGCCCAAGCCCATTTCCTGCAGAAAGAAGACCATCTCTAAGCATTAACAGCAGGGAGGATGGATTGGGGTTGGGGCAGGAACCTTGTCAGCTGAGAAGCTTCACAGAACTAGCGATCAGCAACTGACCACCACACTCCATGGACCTGGCAACATTTGCCTCTTCAGATGTTTAGCCATGCATCCTTTACATGAAGCTCTGCATAGAGCAATGCATCTCATGTGGCTGGGCTTGGCTACCCAAGGTAATCCATAAACTGCCATGTGCCTTTGTGTACGTTTTGCAAACCACAGCAGAGGCAACATATGTCAGCTGGCAGCTGTATTAACAATGCCGAAATGCATGATCAGAACATGGAAGTATTTGAGAAGGCCTTGGAAAGTGCAGGACTCAGGGCTTTGTAAACACTTCAAGCAGGCTAGATCAGCAAGATCTATCATGTCCCCCAGAGTATGACCCCTTAGTTCGAGTACCTCAGTCTTGTTTGAATTCAGTTTTCATTTTTATCCCTCATCCAGTACATTACTGCCTGTAGGCAGGCATTTAGGGGGGTTATTACCATTACCCTATGATGTCATGGAGAAATAGAATTGGGTGTCATCAGCATATTGATAACACCCTACTCCAAATCTCCTGATGATCTCACCCAGCGGTTTCATGTAGATGTTAAAAAGCATTGGAGATAGGATGAGTGATACATACAATACCTCTCATTTCAAAGAGCAACTATCTCCTAGCGACACCATCTGGAATCTGAGAGATGGGAATGGAACCACTGCAATTCAGTACCACCTATTCCCAAATCCCTCAAGCGATCCAGAAGGATACTATTGTTGATAGTATGTGTGCAATGAGGTTAGAGAACTACTCTTCATATGCTGTAAGTGGAAATTTGCAGGGAGCTCCTCCTACTACGATAGGGGAAGAACTACTCCCATGGTGTTCACACTGCCTGTAGGAGCTTGGCCACAAAGGTTAGTCGTGACAGGGCAAGGTCCAATGCAGAGCTGACTCTAGAGCAGTCTTCTCCCTTAGCATATTCAACTAGTCTTGATCATTACCTTCAAGTCTCTGACGTATTGAATTAAGTTCTGTAAGGAGGCACGCAGTATGTCATTATAGCTGCTGAAGTCCAGGTACAGTTCATGGTCGTGTGTCATCCTCAGAGCCATCTGGCCAGCTATTTCAGCAGCTAGACGGATCCTGTTGTTCAACTGGACAGCTGGGCTGAACAATCTGAGCAGGTTTTCCAGAGTGTCTTCCTTTGTGCCAAGGTAGGGATATTCTTTGCTATCCTATGACAGGGAAGCCAGCCAGTTATACCACACAGCAAGAGCTTTTATTTTATCTCAACAAGCTCATCACCCTCATGAGTAGAACACTACATGATTTATAGAAGCAAATTCTTGCGGCATTTTGAGACCCAGGTTTATGGGGCCATGTGTTTTTGTGCACAATAGATCCTACTACAGGCAAGTGTTACACACAAGATCAGCACAGTGATTATGAGTATTTAAACTTTACATAATATACTTCCTGCATTCCATGGCTGTTTGGAAGTGCTCTGTACCCTGTATGCATATGTGCAACTCCACCCCCTGCAGATTAAGAACACTTCCGAAGTTGGACTGTGATCCATGAAAATGGATACCACGAGTCTTCAAGGTGCCATAAGACACTTGGCTCATTTTGATGCAACAAATGAACCCTCTGGAAGATGCACATGGTTAAGCGTGTTGGCCCTGAATGTACTAGGTAACAAGCATAGTGAAGTGCTTACATCTCTGAAACTGAATGAAACCGACGGTATTCCCGAATATGCTAGGAAAGGAAAGCCTGCGTTGTCCAGCTGAAAAGGGGTCCTGCAAAAAGAAGATTCAACTCAAATGCAGAAAAGAGCATGGTTCTAGCTCAAACAGATGCAACCTATGCTTGAACACATGCAGGCTTCTGTCAGGACAATCAGAATTGCACAGGGGTGGAGCCACCATTGGGCAAACAGTTTCAAAGAACCCAGGCTGCTGCGCTCAAGGACTGTGGCTCACGCCCCAGCCATGCCCCCTACATCTGACATCAGATGCAGGAGGTGTGGCTGGGGGGGCACCACCGGCAAGCTAAGCTGGGTCCGCTGGCAGTTTCCCTATGCTCTCGATTGCTGAATAGTATTGCTGGCAGACAGAACATGGGACCTACTCTTGGCATTAACACTGCATAGTGCTGCTCCCCATGCAAGTTTATATAGATTGCAAAATCCATATTGCCTCTGGGTAGAGGGAGGGGCTGCGCCTTGGAGATCACCAAGCACACACAAAATGTTCATGCAGAAGGTCCCAGAATCTCAGGCCATTGAGCTGGAAAGTTCGTCTTAGCCATGGAGGGCCACTGTCAGACAGTCCTTGTCTAAATGGACCTATGACCTGACTTGCTGTAAGGCAGGGTCTCAATGAGTGCCTTGCACACCCTGGCTAGGCTGAAAGTATGCTTCTCCCCTGCTGATAAAGGGCAGCTTCTGTTCCTGCATGATGCATCTAAACTGGCCTTTGAGAGGCAGGCAAGTATTCATTCACAGCCATAGCCACTTTCAGGGCAGGAAGCAGAATTTCTCACTCAGGCTGCCGTCCTGTCACTGAAGCCATGATACTTACTGTTTGCTGGCCAAGCTGCCACCCACACGGAAGGGCATTTGCACCTACAAGATAAAGTTTGCATTCAGACAGCCTAATTAAGACAGCCTTCTGGACCTTTCTAGAGGGCTCACAGGTTATTCCCAATTCTGAAGTGCACTCCCCTGCAGAGAAGCCTCCCCAGAAGCCTGTCTGCAAGCATGAAGCTCCGATACCTCCTTAAACTTTTATCAGTGGGTGTTTAATGTTACCTTAGTCTGAGAGTCTGACTGAGCAGCTCTCTTCTCCTCTGCAACAGCAGTGTTTAAGTATCTGCATACTGCAGGAGATCCAAGCAGAACTAGGGGCTCCTAAGCATTCCAGGAGGTCCCCACTCCATCCTAGCAGACCAAACAAATGCAGAGGACAAAGCCCAAGTACCACTTGGCTCTAAGCCTTAAAGCAGAACTCCACAAATGTCAACAGTGAACGCTTAAAGTTTTGCATGCAGGCCAGTTGTTGGCCTCAGAAACAGCACCGTCAAGGCCCTGAGAACATTATGCAAAGCCTGGCACAGTTGAACAGTGCACTGAGCGAGTGCAAGGGACAAGTGCTGTGCTGATGGCCTTCAGGATTCAGGTCTCACAGATCACACCCCCTCTCCCCCTGCAGTGTCAAGCCTGTTGAGACCTTACTTACTCCAGAGACCACATCCTCCAGCAGTTTTTTCAACATGGGGCTGGCAGAGAACCTGAAGTCATTTAGACCTGTGGGTTGCAATTTAGAGAGTTAGTTCAAGAGGCTTTGAGGTGAGTAGCTCACCGTATGGCCAGAACACGTTAGCCTGAAAAAAAAAAAAAACCCTGCCACAACCTCTAGACTAGGGGTGCACAACTCAAATGCTCCAGTGGGCGGAAACCAATCACGACTGGGCGTGCAGGGGCCAAGGTCAATTTTTAAATTAAAAAACCTTAATTTTACCTTTTAATTTAGATTTTTAATAGCTAGGGGAGGGTGGGCCTGTGTTTGCCCCCCCCCCTTATCACTGCCACCCCTCAGGCCACCGAGCGAGGCTTGCCACCTCCCCCTGAAATAGCCGCTGCTGCCCATGTGGCCCAAAAGCCACTTGGCTATGGAGCAGCAGGGCAGCTCCTGGGTGATGGAAGGGAGGGAAGGCTGGGCGGCCGCTTCCTTCTTCCACCTGGCTTCCAGTGAAGGCCATGCATGCACATCCCTCCTTTGCAGCCAGTTCAGGCTGGGTGGAAGGAGGGAGCTGCTGCTGGGCCTTTCCTCCCTTCCACTGCCTGGGAACCGCCATGCTGCTCCATATCCAAGGGGCTCTTGGGAGGCCACAGGAGCAGCAGTGGCTTTTTCAGAAGGCAGCAGCAAGCCTCACTCACCACCTGCTCCCGGGCTGAGGCGCTTGGAGAGCAAGCTTCTGCCAGGTGGAAAGGGATGGGGATCACCTGCTCGGGGAAAGAGGGGGCGGTGGCAAGGAAGAGCCCTGTGGGCCCACCAGAACATGCCCACAGGCTGTAGGCTGGGCAGTCCTGCTCTACGCCGACGGCAGTCTAAATTCCAGTCTGGCACACCTTACAGGGGGCAACGATTGTACACTCCTAGGCATGTGCCAATATTTTCCAGTGCAAATTGTATGTATTATGTTTTTGCAGATTGTACAATTGACATTTTGTGTAACTTGGATGATGAATAGACTGCATTTATGATCCTTATGGACCCATAACCAGAGCATCTGCGGGTAAGAAGAAAGTAGACAGACTCTGGGTAACCTGAAGATACGCTGGTTTCATAAAAACCTGAAGGGGAAAAACTTAGGGGGCATCTCCTGCCACCACTGCCCCAAAGTAACTCAAATGGAGCAGAAAGTTTGCAGACTCCTAGGGCACTGGTGGAGCAGAACTAATGGGGCCCCGTGGCAAGGAGGGGCAGGTTTCAACCAAGAGCAGGAAACGCGCTTGAAGAGAGGCTTTCTCAAGAATGAACCTGTGTGCCTCCCTCCGCACCTCGGCCTCCACCTCTCCCTCAGGATTGTCACAACCCCTTGTGATTCTGAGGGGGAAGGTGCCTAAGACTTTCACTATGCTCAGACTGAACATGTACATTGCAGCATTTTGTTGCTGATCCACACTTTATTTTTATCTGAGGAATTCCATGCAAGCGACACTAGTCTGGGGGAGACAGTGTTCAACACCAAGCCTTGTTGGAGTTGAACAGCCTTGTATTCTTCTCCCTGCTTCAAGTGGGAAGGCTTCCCAGTCAAGATACGCCTAGACACATGTGCAGTGGCTTCAGCTCATGGTTTAGGACAGGGACTCTTAACTTTCTTGCCGCTCCTCAACAAGATCCTTAAGTATTAACCATGACAGAAACATAGGAAGCTGCTGCCATATACTGAGTCCGACCATTGGTCTATCTACCTCAGTATTGTCTTCACAGACTGGCAGCAGCTTCTCTAAGGTAGCAGGTATGGATGTGCACGGACTATGGAGGTGCGGTCTGGCACTGGGGATGTGTGTCGCTTTAAGGGTGGGGGTTGTACTTACCCCTCCCACTGCTTTCCCCCACCAGCGCTCCATTTTTAAGTAAGATCTTCGGAACGGCAGCGGTCCTCCCTGCCGCCCCTGCCCCCTTGTTGCCTGCCAAACATGGGAGTAGCGTGCGCGCATATGTCGCTGACATAACACATGCTGCACGCCGCACGCATGTGTGGACGTTACTTCCACACTTGGCAGGCAACAAGGGGGCAGGGGCAGCAGGGAGGATTGCTGCCGCCCCAAAGATTTTACTTTAAAATGGAACATTGGAGCAGGAAAAGCGGTGGGAGGGATAAGCACAACCCCCCCACCACCCTTAAAGCAACCCCCTCCCCCGGCATTGGACCACCAGACTGGGCAATATGCGAACCGGTTTGCAGGCCTCCAACATGGCCTGTGGACTGGTTCATGCACATCCCTAGTTGCAGGCAGGAATCTCAGCCCTCTCTTGGAGATGCCGCCAGGGAGGGAATTTGGAACCTAGATGCTCTTCCCAGAGCAGCTCCATCCCCTAAGGGGAATATCTTACAGTGCTGACACTTCTAGTCTCCCTTTCGTATGCAACCAGGGCGGACCCTGTTTAGCTAAGGGGACAAGTCGTGCTTGCTATCACAAGACCAGCTCTCTTCTCCTGATTCCCCAACCCATTTATACAATATATTTTCATAAGGCTCCAGTAAAAAAAGTTAGAGGAAAATGCTCATGGTAGTTATTTTCAAGAACTTTATTCTGGCTCACCAGAAACTTAAATTAAGGGCAGCAAAGATCTTCTTTGGACTACCTGGACCTATGCCCATGGACTATGTTAAGGCAGTCCAGGTCTCAACTATTAAGCTCAAAATCCACATTTCTGGGGATGTCTAGCCATGCCAATCTGCTTGCAGCAGTGAAGCATTTTGCCTTCAAGCCATTTTCCTAGTCTATTCCCTCTAGAAGAAAGAGACATGCAGAATTTATGCCAGAAAGCAGCGGTGTGTGTGTGTGTGTGTGTGTGTGTGTGTGTGTGTGTGAAGATCCACTCCTCCAGTGCCCATTACAAGCAAACTGGTAGTTCCCCATAGCTGCGATTTAGTAGCTGGGCCAAGTAGCCACACCACAGATCCGATTGTGTGGCTCCAGAGGAAACTCTGACACATTGCTCAAGAGAGGCAATTCTGTTGCTTTCTGTCCACTGGTCAGTGCTTTTGTCAGAACCGAGATCTTAGTAAGAGGCATTGGATCATTTTATTTTAAGAGGGCCTGCTGCATAAAACTGAACATGTTTTAAGATTACATCAGATAAGTCCCTTGTAAGTACTGTGATTAATCTTATGTTCCAAGAATAGAGTTATGGGTTGCTAAGTTAACTCTGCAGTATTTGTTTTATACAAGAGTCTTCTCAACGTCCTCCATGATTACCTGAAACTGCTGAGTCCAAGTTGATATAAGCAAAAGCCTTCAAGTGCAGTGAGGAAGCATAGCCCTGAATAAGGAGAGAACACAGGCAAGTTAGCCACCTGCATGGCTTCGCTACTCTGAGCTGGTCCCAGCCTCGGAGCCACAAGCCTACCTCCAGCCACTCTGTGGCCCCCACAGCTCCAAAGTCTCCAGCACTCCAGCTGGCAAATACAATGCTTCTTCGGGGTTTATAGCCATCTGCAAAGATTAAAGAGAATGGATCTGATATCCTGTTCTGCAAGGAAGCATAAAGAAAATGCTTTGCGGTCGTTCGGGGCAAGAGGCTTACCAGATTTCACCATATCAGTAAGTGTCTGGGCAAGCTCCAGTAATAGGGCTGTTCCTACACCAGACTTCACTACTCCAAGTCCCCAGGAATCACGCTGGGCTCCAATCACAACATACCTATCTGCAATAGAAAGGCCAACCGTCCATCAGTCCCTAGGAATGAGTTCTAAGATAGCCAGGGCTTTAAAAGCCAGTTATTTAAGCTGCATACTGAACTCCAACCTTCATCAGTAAGATCAGCTGAAGACTTATGGTATAACTGATGCCATCTCTCTGGTAGATTGCAGCTTAAGTTCAAATTCCTTCAGCTTAAATACTCTTAGGCTATGCCTAATAATCTTAGGCTATGCCAGGATCAATTTCATTGCTCACCATTCTACCTATAAACAAAGTCAGCGTCACTTCATTTTCTAGCCAGCTTCAATTCCATCTGATCTGCAGACTTCTAGTCTCTTGCATGCTTCAGTTTGTGGACATGGAAGTGCTTAATTATTTCCTGTTGGACTGCAGTTGGGCTCCAAACTGTCTTGATATGTCCCTCAGTCAACTGGAGAGTCCATGAACTTGGCAATACTCAACCTGTGCTGTATTTTTTTGATTTAGTATTTATGGATTGTATCTCAATTGTTTCTGTCAATTGCTTTGGGCTAGTGTCATGGAAGATTGTAGAGAAAGCTATAAAGCCTTTATCATGCTACAGCTGCAGAGTGGAAAGGAAGAAGTAATATGGTTTTGCTAACTATTCCCTATGAAGAGGCCTTCAACACTGTCCCCTTGTGCTGCAGTCTCAGGGACCATCCGAGATATGTAGCAAAAGCCAGCCTTAAGCAGGACAGTGTATCAACCCACAAGGATCACAAGTCTAACTCAAGACAAAATGAACAGGGAGGCTTTCCATTGGTCCCTAACATCTGCACAGACCCAAGCCCCTTTCCAGCTTCATGCCCTTACCTGGCTCATCCAAGCCTTTGATCACACCAAAGATGTTAAGAATTTTCTTCTCCACAAGTGTGTTGCTGACCTGGAGCTTCACCTTTATACTGCTGGGTCCCACAGTTGTCAACTTGTATGCAACACGCAAGTTTCCTTTCCATTTTGCGGGAGAGTCTTCCCCATTCATTTGGCTGAAAACAGGGTCCGATATAGTTACTGCCTGCTACACAAACCCTCCTGCCGAGGTCTTGCTCAACTGCAAGCCATTGCCAAATTTCTGACTCTCGCTGCTTCCAGGGCCAAGTGAGTTTAGCATGCACTCAGGAATGGAGAACAGGTTAGTTCCATTAAAAGGTAGTATGCCAATACTTGAAAAAAGGGAACTTGCTTGAGTCTTACCGGCCTAGTGAGCTAACTTGGTAAAGAGGCCCCTTTACCAAGTTATAAGTGGTAGAGAGGCACCCCTGCTACCTGGGCCAAGAGGCACCTTTCTAAAGTGGTGATTCTCTTTATTGAGCAGCGGGAGAGTAACTGGCCCTCTCCACCCCCAGCACAGCATCCCTCCAGTGACAGTTGCTGGTGTCTATCTTATGTTTCTTTTTAGATTGTGAGCCCTTCGGAGACAGGGTTCCATCTTATTTGTTATTTCTCTGTGTAAACCACCCTGAGCCATTTTTTGGAAGGGCGCTATAGAAATCGAGTGAATGAATGAATGCGCTCAAGACCCAGCCACCACTCAGATTATTGCCCCGTCTAATCAGCATAGAAAGTCTTAATGTTGGCCACTTGTTAACCAACCCCACTCGCCCCCACACGACAAATAGGTTAAAAAATAATAATACAGCCACAGCAGAAAGCTCAAGTAATAGAGAAAGTAAGTTAACCAGCATTGTTGATTTGCAGGAGCTGCTTCAGAACTAAAACCCTCAGATTATCTAAGGAAAGGCTGCTTTGTGGCAACAAAATTTGCCTAGCAGAAACTCCAGTTGGAAAGACAATGGAAAATGATTACCTCAATATCCTCCTTGCAGCTGAGCTAGAGATGGTTTGGACAGGAATGCGTGGGAGCCCTGAAGATTCAACTGGGGGGAATTGAGTATGGTTGAAAGAAGGAAATCCAGGAGTGAAAGGGTCGCCAGTTCCAAGGTGAGCCTGAGTATACAAAGATATATAGAGTGAATATACAAAATCAAGATCACAGGCAGAGTTTGAGTAGCATGTGGAAATGCTGGAGTCCATTTAGCAGCATTCACAAGGTGCATACAAGCCCCAAGTTCAGCCTTGGGTCATTCTAATTTGACACTGTAGGGCTGCTCAAGCATCTGCCTCAGAAAGGACACGTTTTCATCCATGGAGATTTACCAAATACTCACATGTCCAAATAGCGCCACATTCTCTGGAAGACCCATGTAGTCAGTAGGATCAGGGAATATCAAGACTGCTGCAGCACCCCACTTCTTGGCATTTGCCACCTAGAAAAACACATCTAGACCTTTAACTGGGAAGGGGCAGAGTTCATGACAAAGCAAGCTCAATTTGTAGCAAAGTGTCAAAGTATCTATGAACTGGCAGAGAGTGACATGTATCCACTGCTCACCCCCTTGAGTTCTGCCATCTCTACAGAATGAGGAACACTTCCTGAGCGGCCTGCCTGCCACACATGCATTCTTTTCTTGCCACCCTTGCCCTGTAGTGGCACACAGGCTGCTAATGGCTTGACAGATGCAGGCAAGCCAGAACAAGAGGGGCCCAAGCAGCACCATGTATTGAGCCACAATAAATGGTTCAGCGTAGTGGACATCAGCTACCAAAGTCTTATTCCAGAACTGTATTTCTATCCGACTCCACAGCAAGATCTGAGAAGTTCATAATATACTGGAGAGGTTCGCCTGTGGCTGCTGCCAACTCGTCTGGCGGCTACTCGGGAACGGGCCTCCTCCGTTGCAGCCCCTGGACTTTGGAAGGTGCTCCCTGTTGAAATCAGAGCCTCCCCATCTCTGGCAACTTTTAAAAAGGCACTGAAGACACATTGATTCACCCAGGCTTTTAATTAGATTTATAGTTTCAAATAATTTTAATACTGGGTTTTTAGTGTTTTTAATCTTTTAAATGATTTTAATTGTTAATTGATTTAATGTTTGAAATTATTTTAACTGTAAACTGCCCAGACACACAAGTTTTGGACGGTATAGAAATATTTTAATAAATAATAAATAAATGCTACTATGAATATTTACATACAGTTTTTCCACAGACTTGTTTACATAGAATATACAAAGCTAGCAGTTGGAACTCTGTTTTCTTGGGGGTGGGATGGAGGAAGAGTCCTGAGCACCAGCAATTGATGGTTATGAGTTCCTTGGTCATGCTGCACTTTTGATCTATTACCAATAAGAGACATTGCTTCTCTTCAGAAATTTTTTTACCTTCTCAGCAAAAGTGATTCCTCCAGCTCTGACAAGGATCACTGTCCCAGTAGAGTTGATATTTCTCTTTGTCAGGTAACTGAAGTCTTCATTGCGGCCATAATTGGCATAAACTGGGTTGCCCTAGAGGAGAGAACGCAACCAAATGATCCTTAACTGACTTGGCTGCATCAAGCAGACTCAGGAGGGTGTCTGTGTGCTGACTGCAAGTGACAAATTTGGAGGACAGATCTATCAATGGCTGCTAGCCTGGTGGCTATAGGCCACCTCCAGCCTCAGACAAGATGCCTCTCAATACCAGTTGCATGGGAGCAACAGCAGGAGAGAGGGTGTGCCTTCCCCTCTTGCCTGTGAACTTCCCAGGGGCATCTGGTGGGGCACTGTGGGAAACAGGATGCTGGACTGGATGGGCCATTTGGGGCCTGACCCAGCAGGCCCGCTATGAATATGTCAGCGGATAGGCATGCAGAAAGGTCTAGGGTCTATCTCTGGCATCTCAGTTAGGTGGCTCAGATGTTCAAGCCTTCGCCTCTTAGCACCCACCAGTATGCTTAGACCATTTGCTTTGAAACCTTCAATGGTACTCAGATCTCAACATAGAAGGGATTAGAGCACCACAGTACTGCAAGTGATGGAGATCCCCCTGGGGTATCTGTAGGTGGCACGATTAGCAAGGCAATAGTTCAGTGTCTCTGCTGACTGCCAAAAGATCGAATAGGAGCAGCACTAGCTTGTCTTAGCACAGGCCACTGCATTAGCCCAAGCAAGTTTGAATTCTCGTGCAGAATGCCATGCTTAACTCTTCAGAGCAGGGCTGCACAACTCTGGCCCTCCTGCAGGAGGACGACTATAGAGCGATTATTGTTCACTGTGGCTGGGGATGATGCCAGTAGTTGTCTAGAACGGCCCGAGGGCCGACGTTCTGCCGCCCTGCTTTCGGGCACCTACAGAGGCCAACCCAACTTACAGACACTGTTGCACTGTCACTGTATGCCACATAAGCATCTGGCTGCTCCACAGCTTCAGTAAAACCAGGGTGTTCCAGGTAAACAACATTTGGAGAGCTACAAAAGAGAGACAAGGCAGCCAGACATAAAGCTTTATGTAGTACTTGAGGCAATACTATTCCAGTTACACAGCTAGGAGATACTAAGATCTTGGGCATTGGCTTGGTCATCCGAGATCACTAGCATACTTCAGAGTATGCTGCCAGTCGTATGACTGGCAGCACCCACTCACGAGGAAGTCCACAACTCCAAACTATTCAATAGGCATGGGCTGCATATTAGTGGACATGGAAAAATATGGAGCAGGCTTTCCAAGCTCTGCATCCTCCCTTTCCATGCTTGCTTCCCCCCTACCCCCCCCGCCCCCCACTTGGGGAAATTCTCACAGGTTCTCCCAACTCCATTATGGATCAGTGCCCTTGAGGCAACTTCATCATATTGAAGCAGCCATGAGAGATCCAGCTTTGGTTTCGAGACTGCTCAGAAGAGACTGGCTGTTTCAGGACTTGAAGGAGAGCACATACCTTCCCTGGACCTGCAGCCGAACATAGTGCTCATCATACCAGACTTTGTCCAGCTTGAACCTGATAAACTCATTGTGGATGTCGGTGCCCAGGCTCTCATCTGCTGCACTGCCAGCTTCATGGGACGAACTAAAGTATTTCCTGGAAATAAAGGCAGACGCATTTCCGTCAGACCACCATGCTTCCAGAAGCCACTCAAATCCACCACTTGGGATGCTTTTAAACACGTGCATCTTCTGGAGAAGGTTACCTGATGTTAGCTTGGAAGTCTGCAGTGCTCAGCTTCTCGGACAGTTTCTTTTTGAGGTCCCCCCAGTATAGCTCAGGCTCCGGTTCCAACTCCGGTATATCATCTGGAGTTACTGTTACAGGTTTGAAGTAGTTTCTGGCCGGCTCCCGTCCTCGGGAACTCAGGTAGCCAATGAGCAGCCCTAATTTGCATATTGGTTGAAAGGATGTTAGTTTCTTCAGATATAATCCTTTTTTATTTAGTACATTTATATACTGCCCCCTACAAAAAAAGTCCCTGGGAAGTTCGCAATATAAAACCATTAAAACATTAACATAATTAAAATAATTTAAAATACAATAAAAACTCTAAAACCAGAGCTTTAAAACTATAAACTAAAAAGACAAAGAAAATATGAATAGCAACTTCAGTATCTATATTGTAACTGAACTTATGCACAGAGCTTTTGGGACAGAATTTTAACTGGACACAGTTCCTCATTCCACCTCGAAGCAGGTGAGAAGAGCAAGCTGCAGAGAGTTCTTGAGCTCTGTGGAGCCTTTGTAGGATCGGCTTTGTGTAGCCCGTGTAGGACAAAGCAGTCTGACCCCAGTCACACAGTCCACATGAACTCAGGGCAGCATTCTAGTAGCCAGCAGAGCTACACTACCTCATCTGGCAGTACTACTCAGCCTCTAGCCTGGTGTTTGGAAGCACTTGCCCATTTTATGTAAACATTATGGGCAGAAGCTACTTTGAACCCCGGTCACACTAAAGTAGTGGTACATGCCATCTGCATTCACTTCAGTCTTAGCAAATACAAGTGCAGAGCCTGCAGAAGAGAATGCATAACAGCCCTGCTGGATCAGGCCCAAGATGTATCTAGTCCAGCATCCTGTTTTGCACAGTGGGCCACTAGATGCCTCTGGGAAGCCCACAGGCAAGGGGTATGTGCATGCCCTGTCTCTCCTGCTGTTGCTCCCTGGCAACTGGTATTGAGAGGCATCTTGCCTCTGAGGCTGTAGGTGGCCTATAGCCCTCAGATTAGTAGCCATTGATAGACCTGTCCTCCATGAATTTATCTAAACCCCTCTTAAAGCCATCCAGGCTGTTGGCTGTCACCACATCTTGTGGCAGAGAATTCCAAAGGCTGATTATGCACTGTGTGAAGGAGTACTTCCTTTTGCCAGTTCAGTAAGGAAAGAGCACAACTGGGCTTATGTTGTGCCTCATGAATTACAGAAGGGTCAGTTCCTCCACACTTCTTCCTTAACTCACCTATGAGAAAGGGCGCAAGTAGTCCAAAAAGAAGGCAGAGGAGGTTTCGCTGAGTGTTCTTTCGTTTTACTGTCTCTGTATGCAGATGGTCAATCACTCCATTTTCGCCTCCCTCCTCTTCTTCAGCAGAGAGTTTCATTTCCACATGGCTATTATCTCCGTCAGGATGCCGAGCAAGACTGAACCGGGTATATGAGAGGGGCTGCCCTCCAAACTAAATAGAGAATGTTTTGTTACAGCCAAGAGCACAGTTGATTAGGAGGTTGTTTCTGAAACCTGGAATCACAAGAGCTCCACCTTCTTCTGGAGCCCCCTCTCCAATAGAATCTGTGCAACTTAAGCATCCCCAGTTATTCAAAGGAATTGGGAAGCTCTGAGAGATATACCCCCTAGGGCCCCAGTACTTGAGGAGGGCGTGTGTGTGTGCCCACACACATGGAACTCCCTTTGAAGGAAGCTGCCCAAAGCCTTCGGAGGAGCCACCCAGCAGGAGTAGGCAAGAAGTAGGAAATCAGCCTCCAAGCACATGCTACAGTTAAAAAAAGAGAGATGCCCATTAACTCTGATTCTTTAATAACTAGGAGAGAAAAACAAAACAGGAGTTCAAGAAGTAGCAAGACAGTCATCTTACTACTTGGCCAGATGACCTTGCTTCTTAGCTAAACAGCTTCAAAGTTCAGGTCCTCTTCTAAAAATAAAATGGCTACAAGGGTACCTTGTATTTCGGAGAGTATGGTTTACAAGGGATCTTCATCCCATTAGAACATAAGAACAGTCCTGCTGGATCAGGCCCAAGGAGGCCTATCTAGTCCAGCATCCAGTTTCACACAGTGGCCCACCAGATGCCTCTGGGGAGCCCACAGGTAAGAGCTATGTGCATGCCCTCTCTCCTGCTGCTTCTCCCCTGCAACTGGTATTTAGAGCCATCTTGCCTCTGAGGTGGCAGGTGGCCCACAGCCACCTGACTAGTAGCCACTGATAGACCTGGCCTCCATGAATTTGTCTAGGGACATCAGGACAGCCCTGCTGGATCGAGTCCAAGGCCCATCTAGTCCAACATCCTGTTTAACACAGTGGCCCACCACATACCACTGGAAGCCTACAGCAGGAGTTGAGGACATGCCCTCTCTCCTGCTGTTATTCCCCTGCAACTGGTACTCAGAGGCATCCTGCCTTTGAGGCTGGAGGTGGCCCTCCGACTAGTAGCTGTTGATAGACCTCTCCTCCATGAAGTTATACAAGCCCCTCTTAAAGCCATTCAGGTTGTTGGCTGTCACCACATCTTGTGGCAGATAATTCCACAAGTGGATTATGCGTTGTGTGAAAAAGTATTTCCGTTTGTTGGTCCAAGATTTCCCGGCAATCAATTTCATGGGATGACCTCTGGTCCTAGTGTTATGTGGGAGGGAGAAGAAATTCTCTCTATCCACTTGCTCCACTCCATGCATGATTTTATAGATAGACCTCTATCATGTCTCCCCGCAGTTGCCTTTTTTAAAGCCATCCAAGCGAGTGGTTTTTAAAGCCATTCAAGCTTGTGGTTTTTAAAGCCATCCAAGCTAGTGGCCATCATCACATCCCGTGGCAGAGAATTCCATAGATGTGCTGTGTGAAAAAGTACTTCCTCTTGTCAGTCCTAAATTTTCCAACCTTCAGTTTCATAGGGCGACCCCTGGTTCTAGTGTTGTGAGAGAGGGAGAAAAATTTCTCTGTTCACCCTCTCCACTCCATGCATAATTTTACGCACCTTGATCATGTCTCCCCTTAGTCGCCTCTTTTCCAAGGCAAAGAGCCCCAGATGCTGTAGTCTAGCCTTATAAGGAAGGTGCTCCAGGCCCCTGATCATCTTGGTTGCCCTCTTCTGCACCTTTTCTAGTTCTACAATATCCTTCTTCAGATATGGTGACCAAAGCCATACACAGTACTCCTGATGTGGCTGCACCATAGATTTGTATAAAGGCATTATAATATTAGCATTTTTATTTTCAATCCCCTTCCTAATAAGGACCCATCAAGGGGCTTCAATAAGACCACTCTTTGCCAGAGAGTGAACAAATGAGCTGCCATATAGTTGAAACAACAGTCCATTTAGGACAGTATTGTCTACACCGATCGGCACCCTTGCATCTCAGAACAAATGACATAGTACAAAGCCAAGGGCTTTCCATCCCCCAAAGAACTTAAATTCAAGGCATCCTTTCAATTTTAGTAAGTGCTTACACATACTTGCCCACTAAACGGTCTCTTGACTTACTAAAACCTACCCACTATACTCTGCTGCTTTCCACTGCAGTGTTGTCCAGACAGAGCAGAAGTTTGGGTCTGTACTTGCCAGAGAGTTGAAAGTGTTCACATGGGCAGCTCTTGTTTTTAACAGGTGGAATGGCAGGATCTCCCTGGGCATCTGAAGGCCCCTCTTTTATAGTTCGGCTTGCCCAAGGATCAAGCGGAGTGAGAACTTAAGGCATGCAATACAGAAATGTTCCTTCGGGTGGTCGGTCGCTGAGATAGCTGGTCGTAGAGTGATCCGGTAATCCATAATTATTATGTCTTGCAATGAGTACTGTATGGGGTGTATGTTGTATTTTATAGAACTGTGTTTTGTATGTTATTGCTTGTAAGTCGCCCTGAGTCCTATGGGAGTAGGGCGACATATAATCTAAACAAACAAACAAACAAACAAACAAACAAACAAACAAACAAACAAACAGTGACCTTCCCATTGGTTCAAAACTCAATCTCTCCCCACCTTCTCCCTTGTTAGTGTCCAAAACATGTTTCATAGTTGATCACATGCAGTCTTCATGTCTGTTGCTGCATGGTCTTCAACTATTGGGCTTGGCCATTCTCTTTACCCGATCCTTATCTCCCCATAGCATACGTGGCTTCTACTTGGTTTAGAACAAGTGATCTTCCTGGTCCATATCTCACCAGTTTCACTCAAGTATGTATATATTTCAAAGTAATATCACACCACATAAGCTTCAAAGCATGCTTCTTGCTGGCTTAAGCAGCTTCCAGTCTTTGCAATGGTTTCTCTGTGAGCATTCCAGTCCTTTAGACAAGGGACCAAGACCTTGGCCAACTGATAATTACTCCTAGACTTGCTCTGCACCAAGAGATCCCAATCACTACATAATTCCTTTATGATTTACTCCTGGGAAGTTCACTGTGATACAGTTGGAATTAGGAAATTGTGGAATTTTTTGTGTAAGTTCTGAACCAAGTACGAGCCATGTATGCTACAGGGCGATAAAAATCAGGAAGAGAATGTTCAGGCCTGGGGGTCAAACATGCAGAACAGACATGAAGACTGCATATGATGGATAGTTGTGAAACATATTTTGGACACAAACAGGGGAGGAGGTGGGGAGAGATGATTGAGTTTTGAACCAATGGGAAGGTCACCGTGTTATCACTCCACTTGATCCTTGGGCAATCCAAACTATAAAAGAGGGGCTTTTAGATGCCCAAGGAGATCTTACCATTCCACCTGCTAGATACAAGAGCTGCACATGTGAACACGCAACTGTGGCAAGTACAGACCACAACTTCTGAGCTGTGTAGCCAACACTGGTGGAAGGCAGTGAAGCATAGTGGGTAAGATAAACCCAACACTTAATTCCATTTTTAGTTGATAAGTCAAGACAACCCCTCCCTCTGCCAACAATCAAATGCTGCTGGGAGTGCAGACCATTATCTCCGATGCAGAATGGAGCTCTGGAGACCAGGACAACCCATCCCAGTCTCCAGATCTCAGTCACTGCAGCCCAAGGAGAGACACAATCCCAGCAGCCAGGTTAAGGGAGTGCTTGCTCCTTTAACCTCAGTTACGAGCCGGGTTTAGGAGTGAGGTTAGGCTCGGTGGGAGCACCAGGATCTGCATGGATCCTGGCACTCCACATGAATTGCCTAGCCCAGGCTAGGCTGCTTGTGAGGACAGCCTCATTGGTAAGCGGGCAAGTATGTGAAGAACTGTATGAGATTTAAGTTTGGGACTGAAAACCCATGGCTTTGTGCTAGGCAGTTTATTTTGGCTGGAGACTCAGATCTTGATTAGAGCCTTGTATTCAACATATCATTTGTAGTTTAATCTCAGGTGAGAAACCTGGTTGCAATCAAACTCCCCTATAGCCACTGATATTTTTCCATACCACCTGTACCTAGTCCCCTGCCTTCCCCTCTATACACAGAATATTAGTAATTCCTGTGTCAACTGATGTTGACTATAACAGATCTTTCCCCAATCATTTCTGGCTACCCACCTTATTTGGCGAGGATCAGACCCTACCAGAGGAGATAACTAAGGAAGGTACTTCTAGGAGCCTGCTTGGCTCATTAAATGGCTGAGGAACTAGAAGTGTACTCTGGTAATGCATTTTTGGTGTTTTTACTGAGCACACTTGAATAAAGCCTGGAACCCTTATTTGATTCTTTGTGAGTACTCTGAACCCACTAAGAGCATAAGACAAGCCCTGCTGGATCAGGCCTAAGGCCTATCTAGTCCAGCATCCTGTTTCACACAGTGGATGTTTCACACCAGATGCCTTTGGGAAGATTGCAGGTCTTCAAAAAACCCCTAGGAGATCTTTATCCTACTTCCTATGGAAATTGTTCACCCGCTCCCTGGCAGAACACTGTTCTGGCTAGTAGAAGGGGTGGGAGTTTAAGCAACTCTGTAAAGCACGTGCATGGCACACAGAAGGTCCCAAGTTCTATCATCTCCTCCTAACAGACCTGTTTGAAACCTTGGAAAGTCACTGCCAATTAGGACAGACAATACTGACCAGTGCTCCAACTTTGTAAGGTAGCTCATTTGTTCACTCCCTGGAGAAGAGTGGCCTCATGCAAGTCCAAGGTGCTTAAGGGAAGAAGGTCCCCTCCCCTGGACCACATTTGTTCCTGAAAGACAAGGTATCCTTGCAGCCATTTCATGTTCAGAAGACGACCTAAATGTTGATGCTGTTTAAGCAGCAAGGCCACCTGGTCACGTACTATGAGGAATGTTTTGCTTTCTTGAGCTCTTAGTTAATCTTTTTAGCAGTTTTTCTTCACTTTTTTTTTACAGACTGTGCTTGGAGACTGGTTTCCATACTTCTGTTGTGCTTCTGCTATTACAGGGAAAAAACAGACATTCTGTGGGCCATTAGGGAAGGAAGTAACGTGCCTTCAGAGCAGACACCAGTTGCCAGACAAAGGAACCAGTTTCCCACCTTCTCTTAACAGGTCAGAGAGGCACCTTTTAAAGAGGGAGCTCATATTTAGCAGGGAGAATAAATTCATCCCATGACAGTTCCACTCAGTGGCTGTTGCCTCCCTTACATTTTTAGACAGAGTCTCCTTTGGGAACAGGGAACTGTTTTCTTATTCCTTTTGCCATGTAAAGCACTTTGAAAAACTTTGATATATTAGATACCAGTATTGAGCATATACACAATTCAGAACAAGTGGTTGTTTGAAACGACACCTGAAACCCTCAAATGGAGTATTTTGACGACACTCTTAAGATATGGCTTATGTTCTCCACAGTGTGAGATGCTAACTGAGCAGTTAAGCCAACTTACTAATACTGACCAAGCAAAAACAAGGCCCACTATTAACATTCTGTTTGTAACCTACTACTACGATGAATATTTATACACTGCTTTTCAACAAGAGTTCCCAAAGTGTTAAAAAATAAATAAATAAAGATAGATCCCTGTCCCCAAAGGGCTCAAAATCTAGAAGAGACACATAAGATAAACACCAGCAACAGACATGGGAGGGATGCTGTGCTGGGGTTGGATAGGGCCAGTTGCTTATCCCCTGCTCAATAAAGAGAATCACCACTTTGAGAAGTGGCTATAACATTTGGAATACCAGAATAAGATTTGTTTTGTGTGCAGGGCTCCTGTTGTGCATGTCGAGTTAATGTAGTAGTTCAACCCCTGTCCTTCAGTTTTCAGAGAAGCTAGGAATTCTGCAGGACAGGTTGCTTTAATCCAGAAGTCATACTTCAAGGCCTCACTGTCCTACTTTCCTATTAAATGAGTGGGACCAAATCTAACTGCTTCAGTCCCAACATCAGGAAGGAACAGCCAACTCTCTGGGCTTAGCTGCCTACTTCACGTCATGTGTTAAATGAAGACTCTGTTACAATTAGGTCTCATGGGTTTTAAGACAGCCCGGCACTCTTACCACATTATATATTGCTTTCCTCGCATGATCCATAGTTCCAGGCATATGCCTCCAGGTACTTGATCGACACCTATAAGTCAAGAAGATGTACATGTTAGCTAAGCAAGTGTTTCACTAGCACAACATGTAAGGTACACAAGATCTCCCCATTCTTCATTATGCCTAGAAGAGAGAATCAAGATTTAAATGTAAAGCAATGCTTTAGAGTATGGAGAGTCAACCTTGGCTCTCCACAAATTGTGGCTGGGGGTGATGAGAGTTGTAGTTCAACAACTGAAGAGCCAAGATTGCCTCCCCCTACTTTAGTGGCTTTGCATGGCAATAGTAGGAAACCTAAACTGGGACAAGAATCGGGCCACCATGAGATTCGGTTCCAATTTCAATCCATCAGGATTTAACACCAACTGAGTGTTGGTTCACACACAAGACTTAAAAGAGTGGATCAGATTTATTCCTTGCAGTGTTACTTCTGTATTTCCCAAGTACTGGAGCCTGAGCAATTTTTTAACGTGTTTACTGTTATCTGAAGGGCACTGCAAGGAGCTTCAGCATGTGAAAAGATGTTCAAGGCACCCTCCCCACTCCATGAAGATCAGTGTCACCTGAAGAGGGCACCTTCTGCAGTAGTAACTATTTGAGTCAGCCCAAGAGCAAAGCTAAGCTATCATTCCAGGTTGGAAGATCTTTGCTTCTCTGCCTTTTTCTGAATACACAACACCACATCCTAAAGAGCCGTTAGAGAGCAGAATGAATTTCAGCCTCCGGGATGCCAATTTGCATAGCAAGCACAATTTTAACTGTCAGTCCAATTTCAGGCTCATTTGTGCATCTCCCAGCAGTGAAGAGCTGTTAGCACAAGGCTATTTATTTGGAGAGTTTAAGCTCAAATGCCTTAAGAACGTAAGAACAGCCTTGCTGGATCAGGCCAAAGGCCCATCAAGTCCAGCATCCTGTTTCGCACAGTGGCCCACCAGATGCCAGTGGAAGCCTACAGGCAGAAGTTGAGGGCATGCCCTCTCTCCTGCTGTTACTCTCCTGCAACTGGCACTCAGAGCCATCCTGCCTTTGAGGCTGGAGGTGGCCTACAGCCCTCCGACTAGTAGCCATTGATAGACCTCTCCTCCATGAAGTTATCCAAACCTCCTTAAAGCCATCCAGGTTGTTGGCTGTCACCACATCTTGTGGCAGAGAATTCCACAAGTTGATTATGTGTTGTGTGAAAAAGTACTTCCGTTTGCTGGTCCTAAATTTCCCAGCAGTCAATTTCATGGGATGACCCCTGGTTCTAGTGTTGTGTGAGAGGGAGAAGAATTTCTCTATCCACTTTCTCCACACCATGTATGATTGTATAGACTTCTATTATGTCTCCCCATGGTCTTTTTTCTAAACTAAATAGTTGCAGATGTTGTAGCCTTACAACTTAAGAAAGGTGCGTATCTGCCTGAAGATGGCAGTATTGGCTAGGGCAGGGCTGCACAACTTTGGCCCTCCTTCGGATGCTGGACCCCATCATCCCAGACTATAGGACACTGGCTTTGGATTATGGGAGCTGTAGTCCAAAAGCAGCTAGAGGGCCAAAGCTGAATAGTCGTGAGCTAGAGCTATATGTTGTGTCAGCAGGAGTTCCACAACAGCAGTGAGCCTCTGTGCATCACAAGATGCCATGTGATTGTGGAACGCTGGAGGTCCAACATGCATCAGCCCCCCATCTTTTACCATGTGGGGCTACTTTTTATTTATTTATATACAGCCCAACACACATGTCTCTGGGTGGTTTACAATAAAATAGCACAAACATATTAAAATTTTAAATTTAACACAATGTTAAAAATCTGTAAGTCTAATTAAAAGCCTGGATGAATAAATGTGTATTAATGGTCTTAAAAGTGATCAGAAATGAAGACTCTTATTTCAACAGGGAGCGCATTCCAAAGCCTTGGGGCAGCAATGAAGGCCTGTCCCTGAGTAGCCACCAGATGAACTGGTGCCAACTGCAGACAGTCTTCCCCCAAGTGACCTCAATAGGGTTAGGTGACCTCAATAGGTGGTGGGGCTCATAACGAAAGCCCTGGGCCTAAGCTGTTTAGGACTTTATAGGTTATAACCAGTACTTTGTATTTTGCCTGGAAACATATTGGTAAGCCAGTGCAGCTTTTAGCAGAGGGGAACGTGGTCTCTGAGCTGACCCAGAGACCAACCTGGCTGTTGCATTTTGTGCCAACAGCAATTTCTGGACTATGTACAGAGGCAGCTCCACATAGAGCGCATTACAAATCAAGGCTGGAGGTTACCAGCATATGCACTACTGTTCTGAGGTAGTTTATCAAGAAATGGATGCAGGTGGGCAGAGCTGGTTTGGTGGTAGCAAGCATGACTTGTCCCCTTAGCTGAGCAGGGTCCACCCTGGTTGCATATGAATGTGTGAGCACTCTAAGATATTCCCCTTAAGGAATATGCCTCAAAAAATAAATAAATAATCCCTCTTTTCCAGAGCACTTAAGTCATTCAAAGACCTAGTTTAAAGGAAAGAAGAGAGGTCTGTTTTAAATTCAAGCCATGAAAGACTGTACTCCCTCTAGTCTAGAGCAAGGGCTCCCAACTAAGGGTACTCCAATGTTGCTGAACTACAACTCCCATCATCCCCAGCCACAATAAGTTCTAGCTGGAGATAATGAGAGCTTTAGTTTAGCAGCATCTGGAGTACTACCAGTTGGGAACCCCAGGTCTAAAGCAAAGATAAACATGGAGCTCTATCCCCACTCCTTAAAAGGTGGCTGCAAATCTGTATCGGTCCCTAAAACCAAAATAAAGCAACTAAGCTAAAGATGCTTGGTCCTTCATATAAAATTGGTTGAAGAGTCCCTATTATATCCATGCATGATTAAGCACTTGCTTTCACTAATTTAGCATTACTGTTGAAAGCTGAGACAACAAACCTTGAGTACAAAGACCCAAGAAATCAGGAAGCTTCAGGCATCAAGTTGATTTCCTCAGTCTGAATTAACAGCAAATTGAATATTAAACCATGGCAACATGCAGCTTGCAGGGAGTTAGGCTTTCTGCAGTCACCAGAAGTCTGATCGACCGTAACAAGCAGACAATCCACTTTGCTTGGTCCATGCAATCAGCCAGCATGTACTGGTGACAGTTCCAAGCCAACCTGAAGACTGTTCCCCCAGCACAGTTGCTGCTTGGCTTACTCACCACCTGCTACCCACCAACAGTACTGTTCTCTTTGCCATCATGATCTGACCATCAGATACCACAGCTCTCTGCTTCTCCGACTGGTACCTGTCAGAGGAGACTGTACCCTATGCTGCTACAGCAAATGCAGTCACTGGACTGCCACCTCCCCACTTAGAGATGGCCTGCAATTTTCACAATAGCTGCAACACATTGAGCGAGCTAAAAATCAGCTACATGGCAAGTTAAACTTTGTGTTAAAGTTACAAGCACTGCTTGGTGTATTTCTACAAGAGCACAGCTCTGCAGCCATGCCTGCTTGTTTGAAGGTCTCCTGAATGTAGATATTCAGGTTCACCTTCCTCTGAGAGATGACCTTTTGGAGATCTACATTTAGAACAGATGCAATTGTCCGAGTTCCTATGTCACATAGCAGAGAAGATTTTACCCACCATAAGTGTTCAACAGTACAATCTACTGCCTTCAGTTCCATATTGGTAGAGGACTTCAGACCATCAATGTGACATGAATGGCAGGATTAGGCAGGTTCTCCCTTGCAGTTTGTGGGCTTTGGTAGTTTTAATAAGGATGCTGCATTAAGTGCAATGTATAATAGGTCTGTGCGAAGTTTCAGCTACTTCCAGGTACTGCATAGAGGCAAACTGTGCCAACACTCTTCATGGTGCTTGGATCCCTAACCTGCTCCTTACCTGTTCCAAAGGCCTCTTTGAGGAGAACACGGCAAGGATGAATTCTAATGCCATCTCGGAAGGCATGTGTCGTTTGTGTTCTCTTTAAAGGAGCAGGTGTGGGATCCGGATGCTCATGCAGAAGAGGATTGGAGCTGTTTACCTCCATGCAGTACATGAGGGGTTGTGCCAAGGTTTCAGATGAAGCTTTGCACAGCCCTAAATGTATATTAGATTCACTAAAATTAGAAGCACCCAAGAATGGTGGTGTTGGTTACAAGGGCGGGTCTTCCAGAAGGAGAAGCTAATGATCTCATTGTGATGATTTTTACAGGCCACTTTTAGAATAGGCATACTGCTTTTCAACAAAAGAGTTCGCAAAGAGGTTTACACAGTAGGGAAATAAGATCCAGTTAACTCCCCAGCTTCCTCACATGCCCTTCTCATTTGACAGTTTGTATTCAGGTAAAGTATCTTAAGTGGCACAGCAGGGAAATGCTTGACTGAAAAACAGAAAGTTGCCAGTTCAAAACCCCACTGGTACTATATCGGGCAGCAGCGTTATAGGAAGATGCTGAAAGGCATCATCATGTCATACTGCACGGGAGGAGGCAATAGTAAACCCCTCCTGTATTCTACCAAAGAAAACCACAGGGCTCTGTGGGTGCCAGGAGTCGAAATCTACTTCATGGCACACTTTACCTTTAAAGTACTAAATGCTCACCCTAGTTTTGAATGACCATCTTCTAACAGTAGCTTATCTTTGTGAAATGGATGAAGTGCAGACCCAGTGCTTTGGCAGCTGCCACTTTGCTTTATTTTCACTAAGAATAGCAACAGTTCACACTCATGCACACCATTCAGAACGGCTAGGAAATGAATGTCTATTCCCTACTCAAGTTCAGTGCATCCAGAAACCACCCTCTGGAGTTCCAGCATGTGGCAGAAGTGCTAGGCAGCCCAATACATCAGCAAGATGTATGTGGTGCAGGAGCTGGTATAACCACCTTCTATAGCTCTTGGTAGGTGTGCAGACTGCACAACCACGGTGGAGGAGTGTTTTACAGATGTGCCAGTAAGAAGATCTCCATTTTGCACATGTTCCAAACTCCGATAGCTTCTTCAAGAAGATTGACATCTTACAGGCAGTATTCAACTGCTGCGTATTAGATAGCAAGTCGAACTCCACCTTTCTGTGGAAGTACTAAGGTGTCTGCAGAAGGTGGCAAGTGATAGGGTTGTCAGTTTCCAAGCTTCACACTTAAGCTTAAGATGAATCCTGCAACATGAAGTGGCCCTATTAGGTAAAATGCTAGATGCTCTCCAAGGACATTGCCAGTCAGCAGCAAACCCAGAAACATGTTACAGAAGGAACACTTCTACAGGCAGGAAGGTCCAAGTTTTGAAAGCAAACACAAGTACAGTTCCATTACTATCCCCAATAGAACTTCACAGTAGAGTTATGCAGAATTACTAGCTGGTTCGAATAATTCTGCTTTTTATGGAAGGCTGCAACAAGCTGGTTTAATTAGATGTCGTCTCAGATGGAGTGCTACTGAAGCAATCAAGGATCCACGCTCAGAACAAGGAATGATGTGGTTAACTGGATTCTAGAACTTCTACAACACACTCCAGGAGATGGGGCAGAAAAGTCAAGATACTACTTTGATAGGCAAAGTGTGTCTTACAGAAGCATTAGCTTTATCACCAGTTCATGATCAGCTATGGTGAAAACTTTCCAGTGGTAGCCAATTTTTCAATTCCAGATCTGCATATCCTGAATGACAAGAGTCAGAGGAGAGCAACAAAACTTTAGATCAAACCCACCTACTGTTTTAAACCTGTCCTAAGACAGTCTGCCCACATGAAAGGGATCATGCTAGGCTTTGATCTAACACAGATGTAAGCTTCACATTAGGCAAGGTATAAATGCCATTAAAAATGTCTTTCTACCCTGTATTCAACTCTCTTACCAACACAAGAAGCTTAGTATGGGGTGGAGACCAGTGGCAGCCCGTGAATGCGCCTCCGGGGGTGGGAGGCAGATTGAAGAGTAAAGTAATTCGGGACTCACCTCCGCCGCAGCACCTGAACGCTATTCAGAGCCACAACGTGCCGCCCAGCAGATAGTATCCTTCTGGGGCATCTGAGGGGGTTGGGAGGCACTGCTTTGCAGTGGTTCCACTCTTACCTCTCTGGCAGATTCCAGATGGTGTCCCTCAGGGACTACTGTTCTTCAAAAACTGAACTTTGGTATGGTGTCCCTCAGAGCTCCGTATTGTCTCCGATGTTGTTTAACATCTACATGAAATCGCTGGGGGAGATCATCAGGAGATTTGGTGCAAGGTGTCATCAGTATGCGGATGACACCCAAATCTTTTTCTCCATCTCAAAATCAGGAGAAGGCATAACCTCCCTAAATGCCTGCCTGGAGGCAGCGATGGGCTGGATGAGAGGTAACAAGCTGAGGCTGAATCCAGATAAGACAGAGGTACTTATTGTGTGGGGTCAGAACACAGGAGATGATTTTGATCTGCCAGTTCCAGATGGGGGTCACATTTCCCCAGAAGGAACAGGTACATAGTCTGGGGGTGCTTCTGGACACAAACCACTCCTTGGTGTCCCAGGTTGAGGCAGTGGCCAGAGGAGCCTTTTATCAGCTTTGGCTGATATGCCAGCTGCGTCCATTTCTTGAGATAAACGACTTCAGAACAGTAGTACATCTAATGGTCACCTCCAGACTTGATTACTGTAATGTGCTCTATGTGGGGCTACCTTTGTACATAGTCCAGAAACTGCAGTTAGTCCAGAATGCGGCAGCCAGGTTGGTCTCTGGGTCATCTCAGAGAGACCATATCACTCCTATCTTAAAACATCTACACTGGCTGCCGGTAAGTTTCCGGGCAGAGTACGAGGTTTTGGTTATAACCTATAAAGCCCTAAACAGCTTGGTCCCTGAGTGTTTAAGAGAATGCCTTCTTCGCTATGAACCACACCGCCCATTGAGATCATCTGGAGAGGTTCGTCTGCAGTTGCCACCTGCTTGTCTGGTGGCTACTCAGGGACGGGCCTTCTCCACTGCTGCCCCGAGGCTTTGGAACACACTTCCTGCTGAAATAAGAGCCTCCCCATCTCTTACAACTTTTTTTTAAAAAGGTGTCAAGACATTTGTTCACCCAGGCTTTTAATTAGATATTGTTTTAATTGTGTTTTTAATAGTTTTCACATTTTAAATTTTAATTGTTGAAATGTTTTAATCTTTTAATCTGTTTATTGTTGTGTTGTACACCACCCAGAGACTTGCATTTTGAGTGGTATATAAATGTTTTAAATACATAAATAAAAATAGTATCAGGTGTTAAACAACACACAGGTTTATCCCAACAGAAGTCAGCAAAATGGTTAAGAGTTCCAGCTTTGGATAGAACCCTTAGCTCTTTATAGGCAGGGTTACTGCTCTGCCTATAAAGTCAAGCTCTATTGTGGACCACTCAAAACCACCTGCTTCTTCAAAGAGTCCACTCAACTCCTAGAATAGGGGTGTCAAACTCAAATGGGCTAGGAGGCCAAACCCCTTGTGCAATACATGTTGGACCACCACATCAGAACAATGCACTCCACACTTGACTCATGTCATAAATTTGGAGGAAACATGGATACTATAGCATGCAGCAGCCACTGCTGGCAAGTCTCTGTCCTACTTTCCAACCCTGATGAAAGTTTAGCACGTTGTGTGGCCAGATGCCTTGGGCTGCACAGGGGGGCCCCAAAAGGCCTCATGTTTTGACAAGCTTGTTCTAGAAAGTACAAGTTCCCATCTTTAGAGCTCCAGAATGTCAACCCACACTAATTTTTAATGGCACTCCTAAAATCTAATTTCTCAACTTGAGTGTTCCAACAGGTCCCCTGATTACAGTTAGTTACTGGTGATACAAGATTTACCACATTTTTCAGGAATACAAACTGTTTCCTAAGGAAACACTTTAGGGCTGCAGCAAGACTTCTGTCCAAGTTGTTCCAGCAAGGTTTGTTTTTACAGGTACTTTGAACCTTGTAGGTGTGGGCCACTCACTATCCAGGCCTTATTTAATGCAAATTTGAGATCAAGCCAAGAACACTAGAAGCAGTAACATGAAATAAGCCTTCCTTCTGCAAGTTTATACAGCTCAAGTTCAGGGTCCCCTAGATCGCATTTGTAGATCGGAACAGACTGTTCAAGCAAGCTCAAGGCTGGTGGTGGTTCTTTGGTCCCTACTGGTACAGAGACACATGTGAAGCCTGAACAAGGACTTTGGTTTTATAGATCTGCATCTTGAAGTTATATTTGGGATTACCCAAAGACTATAGTATGCGTGCATGACAGGGAGCTTGCCCTGTACAATTCTATGTGCATACTCTATTCTTCACATTGGATGCGTTATGGGCATATTGCATCCAGAATAGGACTTTGGGACCAAAATGAACTTGCACAGCACTCCAGTTCTTGATTTGCAATCCACCTGAGTGCATGTGAGCAGACTCCTGGACAAGTCAGTACTTTCCAAGTGCTTGTAGTGATACTCATTGTTTAAACACACAATTTCAGGAAAGAAATATTGCTAGAACCCAGATAGTTAAGTTTCATCTGCACTTTTAAGTTCAGCTAGGGAAGTAGGGACCAGAAATAAAGAGAAAACCACTTCAGTTGAAAGGCAAATTTTATCACATATTACCAGAGGTCAGAAGTGATCAAAAGCCAGCACAGCTGGGGGAAATGCCCTTTACTCTAATAAAGTGGAAGAAAAAAAAGAGGAAAGATGGTTTCGACTCCTGGTGACCACAGAACCATGTGATTTCCTTGGAGAACACCACTGCCTTCCTCCCACGCAGTATGAGATGATACCTTTGCCATTGTCAATGAAGTGAGCATCCACCTCCAACACCTTTCTATATTGTTGCTGCCCAATATAAAGTAAAGATAAAGTGTGCCATCAAGTTGATTTCTACTCCTGGCGCCCACAGAGTCCTGTGGTTTTCTTTTGGTACAATACAGGAGAGGTTTACCATTGCCTCCTTCCGCCAGTATAAGATGATGCCTTCCAGCATCTTCCTATATTGCTGCTGCCCAATATATTAGCAGCGGGCATTCGAACTGGCAACCTTCTGCTTGTTAGTCAAGCATTTCCCCACTGTGCCACTTAAGGGGATTACAAATATATATATTTACTAGGCACAGTCTGGGAAGCACACGAGTGGGAATTCAAACTAACAGCCTCTTGCTCCCTAGGCAAGCTGCTTCCCTGTTGCAGTGAGCAGTTCTCAATTTCTAGAGGTAGGTTAAGGCTGCCATCTTAAGCATGGGATGAAATACAAATAGCAAGAGACCAACTGGAAGAGTCAACCCCACATATTTTTAGCATAGAAATGAGTCCGACTGGCTTCAAGCTGTTGCCATATTTTATTTTATATTTGTACACCACCCCAAACTTACGTCTGGATGGTTTACAACAACATAAAAACAAATTAAACAAAAAACACATTAACACAATTTAAAACCACAGTTCCAGTTTAAAAACTTGGATGAACAAACACATCTTTAGAGACTTTTTAAAAGCTGTCAGAGATGGGGAGGCTCTTATTTCAGCAGATGAACTGGTGGCAACTACAGATGGACCTCTCTGGATGATCTCTATGGCCAATAGGGCTCATAGTGAAGACAATGTCTTAAACGGCACTTATGTTAGCAGGATTAAGCTAAAAGACTTCTCATTAATCCACTTGTTTCTGCCAATTCCAAAACCAGCACCATACATCGAGACACCAATAGCCACAACAAGGCACCCAATACAAGGAGCAAGTTCCTAAGCCATCATTTGGGAACTGCTTTAAATGCGGATTTCTTGCCAATTCAATTACTCTGGAATAGGTTTGTATTATCAAATCAAAATCAATATAGGATTTTTAGGATACGAGAGTGCTGTAGCATCAAATTTTTACAGAAGCAATCAATCAGATTGGAAAGACAGAAGGGAAAGACACCACCAGTCAAGTCCATTAATGCTTACAGCCTTCATCTGAAACAGAGCAGGGAACCAGGAAAGTGTCAAAGCTTAGTTGCTGCTGTCCTATGTTGCACCAATACTCTGGTGGTGCATAGCTGGCCACAACGAACACACTGTAGTAGTACTTAATAAGAGGCTTGGTATAGCAGGGCCATCAGAAAGGCGTAGTAGGTAGAAGCAGCTCCCATCTCATAAGAACAGCCCTGCTGGATCAGGCCCAAGGCCTATATGGTCCAGCACCAGATGCCTCTGGGGAGCCCACAGGTAAGGGGTATGTGCACGCCCTCTCTCCTGCTGTGGCTCCCTGCAACTGGTATTGAGAAGCATCTTGCCTCTGAGGCTGGAGGTGGCCTATAAGCTGCCTAGGCTAGTAGCCATTGCAAGGCCTGCCCTCCATGAATTTGTCTAAGCCCTCTTTAGAGCCATCCAAGCCAGCCACTTGTCCCCACCCCAGCATGAGCTAGTAATTCTGCTTATTAAGTGTAGCTGAATAGACCGACAGGCAGCCAACTTCCGGGAATTCAAAGCACTGGGTCTCCTACACCCTCGGAGGCCAGCCACATGGTGAGCACGCGTCTTTTTTCCGAAGCCCCTTCGGCAGGGCAAAACACAGAACCGAGGAGTGCTCACTGTGGGGGGCCCTCCCCAGAAGAGCCTGGATTTTGCAGGCACCCAACAACACTGCCTCCCCGCTCCCCGCCAAAGCTCTCCATTCAGACACTGGCTGGGATCTGCTCCAGCCCTCCGCGCTCACCACCGCACAGGCCCTCCTGCTGCAAGCCGCTCTCCCCTCCTTCTAACAGCACAGCCCTCTAGCTACTACGACCACTCGGCTGCCGGCAGACAGAGCTCCATTGATGCGGGATCGCCCCCCCCCCCGCCGCCGCCGCCCCCACGGCGACAGTCAGCGCACCCCAGCAAGCCCCCCCCCCCCGCGCATGCTGTCACGGACCTGCCTCCCACACGTGTCATGCAGAAGGTGAGCCCTGCCAGTCCTTGCCACTCACCGGGGAAGGTCAAAGCAGCTCCTACCACTGCAGCTCCCTAGACACCCACACCAGGCCACCTGCAGCACGCCTGAGGCAGAGGCCTGCCCCCCCCCCCCCAGCACCAAGGGCAGCTCCAGAGGAGGGCATGGTGGGTGGGCAAACACCCTAGCGCGGCTTGACACCTCCACCCCCCTTTCCGTTCCGTTCCAGAGATCTAATAAGGGGGGGGCTGCTCGCCTGCCCATAAATGCGCATTGCCCCTTCAGTGCGCCCCCCCGCTTCTTCTCCCCGGGGGCCGCCGCCGCCGCCGCCATGGGAGCCCACTCAGAGCCAGAGTCGCAGCTCCCGCAACGCAGGGACGAGCCCTTTTCCCGGGCCCAAGGCCACGCAGAGCAGGCGCCCTCCTCCAGGGACCACCACTCACCCACCCACGCAAACCACCGGGGAGATAGGGGAGCCGACCCCCACGCACGTGCGCAAATGAACCCGCTTCCAAGCGTGCGAGACCGCAACCCACGGACCGCAGTGCACCATTCAGACGCCGCTGGCCGCCCCACCCCGCGTCGCTGAGGACGGCTGCTGGGGGGGGCCTCCTCTGGACCCCCGCATGCATGCATGCATTCACGCACGCACGCACGCCTCACCTCTCGTTCCAGGCAGCCCGGCCGCAGCTCCTAGTCTTGCTGGCAGAAGGACTCATAAGGACACGGGTGGGGGGGAGGGCAGTGGTTGAGAAACGGCGCGCGCGCACGGAGCGAAGGCCCCGCCCTTCTAAGCACTCCACTTACCAATGGTGTTGCTGCTCTGCTCCGCCCCTTTGCCGGGCACAGCCGGCGCTATTGGCCTTATAAATGCGCCCTAGCCAATCGCTGGCGAGGAGGGTGGGGTGCCGAGCCGTATCAAAGGGAGCAGAAGGCGCCTTCTGACGAGAGCCTGGACAGTCGCCTAGTCGCTTCCCCGGTGCGGCTGAACTACAACTCCCATCACCCCCAGGCCGCCGTTTATTTTATTTTATTTAACATTTTGTTACATCATCCTTTGGGCTGAGGATGATGGGAGTTGTAGTCCAACCACAGCGGGGCGTGCCTTGGGTTGGCCACCTGGCTTACCAGGCTCTCCCTCGCTCTTCAGGAGATCACAACAAAAAAAGCAGTTCCCTGTGATGTTGATGGCTTTTAAGCGGGGTGGCTTTTCTATTATATATTTATCTGTTCGATTTATATATACCGCCGCCCTTCCAAATATAGCTGTGGGAGATTTTTCTCAGCAAGAGACGAAAAGGACCACGACCTCCGTGACGGAGGAAGGAAGCCAGGATGGGGGTGGGGGAGGGGGAGTGACGGAAGGGGCGGGGTGAGAAAAAGGCGGGAAAGAGGAGGCGGGGGGAGGGGTGCTGGCTTGGCTGAGGAGAACATAGGAAGCTGCCACATACTGAGTCAGACCCTTGGACCATCTCACTCAGTACTGTCTTCACAGACTGGCAGCGGCTTCTCCAGGGTTGCAGGCAGGAGTCTCTCTCAGCCCTATCTTGGAAATGCTGCCAGGGAGGGAAGGGAACTCAGGACCTTCTGCTCTTCCCAGAGCGGCTCGAGCCGGTGGCAACCAGACCTCCCCAGATGATCTTTTTTTAGAAAAAAGACGACTGCAGGGAGACAAGATAGAGGTCTATAAAATCCGGCATGATGTGATTGCCAGGAAATCTAGGACCAACAAACGGAAGTACTTTTCCCACACAACGTATCATCAGCTTGTGGAATTCTTTGCCACCAGATGTGGTGACAGCCAACAACCTGGATGGCTTTAAGAGGGGTTTGGATCACTTCATGGAGGAGAGGTCTCTCAGTGGCATGCAAGAGGAGGGGAAAAATTCTGCACTTGGTTCATGTTTCTTTATTGTTTTGTTATATAGGGCTATCAATCTGCATGGTACTTTACAAAGTATTTTTATATTTTTAGGTGCCACAGAGGGCTTCTGGGGGAAGGAGTGATTGCTGAAATTTGCAAATTTCACATTGCATACACATGCAAATTTGCACACACACACAGACACACCCCAAGCCACTGGTACAGCATTAGTCTGGAGCTCTTCAGAAGCACTGGTGCTACACCTGTGCTGCTTCTCCCATTGCACCAGTGCTTTGTTCATCAGGATGTCAGCCACAGAGTTAACGGGGAAGGGCCGAAAGGTGGAACCCTCAATCCTTAGCAGTGCAAAGCCAGCCAGATGCATGGCTAACTTTCTCTCTTCCTCTTGTAGCACCAAAGGGCTGCCTACAAGCCTACCGAGCTGAGGCAAGCGCTTAGCAAATGATTACTATTATTAGAGAGAGGCAGTGCCACTGAACTGTGTCAGGACAGCAGCAGAAGGTAGAAGGCCCCAAGGTATGCAGATGTGCCAAGGAGGGACAGAAGGCCACACCTCAAATCTTTATTTGCAAGGCTGATCATGGGTCCCACTTGTACTTCTGGTTATAATTCACATACTAGACTGGGTGTGAAGGGTAAAAGAGCAAAATTATGAGACTCCTATGGTTGTTTGCGGGAGGTTTAGCTCAGAACTCTGGTTTAAGCTCAGAACTTTCCACCAGCTAGTCCAAACACAAAAATAGCTTTTCAGGCCTCTAACAAATACCATTACCGCTTGGATTAAAATGTGTGTCACCACCAGATGGGAATGTGTCAGTGAGATGCATGCTTGTGCAGAAGGAGAGTGGATTTCTAAATCCAGAAGTCCAGAGTGGGGTGGTGTTTTTGGTTAATCCATTCCTTGATACAGGCCAGCTTTAGTCACTTGTATTCCAGTCCTGGAGTAGAGGTGGGGCTAGCAGCCAGCAGCAAGAGCACTGAAGGCAGACTGCACTTGCCTCTCTGTACATAATGAGACTATTCACACGCGCGGAGGAAACTGGGCTAAGGGAGCCCAGCCCAGTTTCCTCCACACATGTGGACCACCAGGAGCTGTGTGGCTCCTGGTGGTTAGCCCTCTTAATTGCCTCCGCTTAATAAATGAGGGTAGCAGAGCAAGGGCTCCGCTACTCCCATTTAATTGATCATGAGTTGCCACAGTGTGGCTCTTTGCTGTGGCGACTCATAAGTAGACCCCTGACTGGGAGGCGACAGCAAGCCTCGTGGTGTAGTGGTTAGAGTGCTGGACTAGGACCGGGGAGACCC